>NW_012106086.1:357067-404453 GCF_000951045.1 Mandrillus leucophaeus | reverse complement strand
TTTCCATTTCTGTGAAATTTATTTCAGACAGTCTCAACTGCCAGTGAACTACGCAAACCAATTTACTGGATTGTGGCTGGTAAAGCCCTTGATTATGAACAGATGCTGCTCCTCATGGCTAATGTGAAATGGGATGTAAAAGAAATTATGTCACAGCACAACATATATGTAGATGCACTATTAAAGGCAAGTGTTCTGGGAAACACCTTTGCTAAAGATCAATCTACTAAGAGAAGTGTTCCTTTATTGCAGTTGCTCTAAAATAGTAAGATTATAGTTATTACCACATTTCTAGCATTATGGTATTAAAGACCCTGAATTGAAATAGGCTTATTTTCTGAATTTGTCTTCTATTAGATCTAAGAATACATCATAGACTTTTTTAGCTTTGTTCACTAGTTTCCCATTTTGAATTGTTGTATGTCGTGGCTGACTTTCATATTATGTAATCTCAGTAGCCATCACTATAATGACAAGAAGATATTTCAGTTTAATTAGAAATTATTTCTGTAGTTTAGCATAATATTCATTAGCAAGAGACCATGCCTCTGATTATTCCGAGTAGAAAATCACACTACTTTTGCAGTGTGTCATACAAACACCTCTTTGGAGTCAGTGACCTGTGTGTATACGTTTCCTGGAAAGAATTGTGGTTTTTTTTTTTCACTTATGCATGAATAGATACCTGTAGATCACCTGGCATGTGCCACACACTGATAGAAGTGCTGGCAGTATAGCTGTGAATTCGGGAACTTATGTGCCCTCAAGGAATTTACATGCCAGGGCAGAGATAGCAGTAAAGAGATAAATTGAGATATAATGTCAGATGATGAATAATGCTGTGAAAAAAACCAAAATCATCTGAAGAGAGACAAAGAATGACAGGATGTGGGTGGAAGAGGAAGACCATGTATTTGTCATGCTCGGAGAAGGACCCTGATAAGGTGAGACTGGAGATGAGGCCTGCGGGAAGTAAGGAAATAAGGTGTGGAAAGAGCATCTGAGAAAATGAAAGTAACTTTCAGAAAAAATTTTTTCATTTTTGTAACTGAAAAGAAAAATGTCCCTTCTTAACCTCCTCACTTTAATCTCATTTACACAATCATTCTTACCTGCTTAGACCAAGTCAACAGATAAGAGCCTAGGACATCTGAGAACCAATGAACAGAACCGTAGATTTAAAATGGAGATGGTAATGGAGTTTCTTCAGTCACCAACTCCCAGCAATTTATGGTCCCCTTCGGAGGCCTAGGTTGAAGACCGTGAGGCTGTCTCCAGACTCCGGGACTAATCATGCCAACATCAGTAAGCAATTGCTAGGAGTTTCCATAGAGATCTTAGCGTGGAGTGACACCAAGGGTGCTCTATATTTTCCACTCTGGAATTCAGAGATTATTGACCTTGAAAGATAATCAAAGCAATAACTTGGTTTCTAGAGCACCCAGGAGATTTCAATTGCAAATTTTCATTTGGAATGTAAAAGACAAATGTGATTTATAAATAATGATACCCCCTTTTTTTTTTTTTTTTTTTTAACAATTCCGTTTTTGAAAAAGTGGTTCTATTTTTTATGACATGCTGTCTTAGTCCTTTAGGATACTACAACAAAGTTCCACAGACTAGGTGGCTTATAAGCAGAGCAGTTATTTCTCACAGTTCTGGAGGCTGGGAAGTTCAAGATCAAGATCACGGCTCAGGCAGATTTGGTATATTGTGAAGGTCCGATTTCTCATAGATGTCACCTTGCTGTACCCTCACATAGTAAAAAAGGCAAGGCAACTCTCTGGGGCTCTTTTATAAGGGTGTTAATTCCCTTGGTGAGAGCTTGGCCCTCATGACCTAATCACTTTTAAAAAGCCCCAACTCCCAACACTGTCACCCTGGGATTAGGATTTCAACATATGAATTTAGGGAGGACACAACATTCAGACCATAGAACATACTAACCATGGACCTTATAGGGGTGCAAGAGAAAAAGGCTTCTGTGCTCAACAAATACACATACTATGAGGAGGCTGCTTTTTTCAGTTATTTGTTATTCCAGTTATAAGAAAGAACTCGTGTTATTCAGATTATTAACCTAGCCCAATTTTTAGCAGCTTAAGGCCTTCTTTAAGCATAAAGATTAATTATCTGTGATAACGTTTGTTCTTTCTGTTACTTTTCTAAGTCTCAGCATCTAAGTCTAGACAGTTTGCTTATGTTGCCCCAAAAGAATCATAAGAAAAATGAAATGTTTGTATGATTCATTTTATGACAAGCATTTTTAAACATTGAATTTAGCAATAAGTAGAATGTTATTTTGTACAGAAAGCATTTTATACATATAGCTTTATCTTTTAAATATTGATGAAAAATATTGAATTATGACTCTTGAAATCCGAAAGCAGTTTAAGGAATGCATAAATAAATACAGTAACAAATACTACTACTCTCCTAGATCCATGAAATGAAACAACAAAGAGCAATTATTTATACAGTTTTGATTTTTTGAAGATAAATTTCATGAATTGACAATCCACTTCTTTTTAATGATTAAAAGCAATTAATTGTTAAAAATAAATTAGCAAGAAAAATTGTGATTTAGGAAGAAGAAGCAAAAGAGCAGAGGATAACACAGTTATCATTATGTGATTGCCTGAGTGGTGATCAGATTAGATTTTTTTTCTCCTATGTATTGTTAGAAAAGTTGAACACATGTCAGTCATGTTAAACATTGTGTAGCTTCTCTATTCAGGTAACTAAAGAAAAATGTCATTTTAAGATTTTTTTTTTTTTGAGACGGAGTCTCGCTCTGTCACCCAGGCTGCAGTGGCAGGATCTCCACTCATTGCAAGCTACGCCTCCCAGGTTCACGCCATTCTCCTGCCTCAGCCTCCCGAGTAGCTGGGACTACAGGCGCCCGCCACCACGCCTAGCTAATTTTTTGTATTTTTAGTAGAGACGGGGTTTCACCATGTTAGCCAGGATGGTCTCGATCTCCTGACCTCACGATCTGCCCGCCTTGGCCTCCCAAAGTGCTGTGATTACAGGCGTGAGCCACCGCCCCCGGCCCAAGCCTTCTTATATTTGAAATATATTGCCAGGGAAGAGTCAACAGCATTTACTTCATTAAATATTAAATGAGTATATTTAAATAGTAATAGTCCAAAGAGACCAAAAACACATTCATTGAAGGCTAAACCTTCTGCTGTTTCCGTCTAATTATTGGACTTGTCTAAATCAGGTATATGTATTTATATTTTTAGTACGATCATGTCATAAAAGACAATAAAAATATTCAGTTTTTCTGTAGGTAATAGAAACTGTGTTTTATTGTTTCCATTGTACTAAAAATTTGTGGATAGAGTATGATTTTTTAACCATTTGGTATACAGTTGAGCATCCCAAATTGGAAAATCTAATATTTGAAATAATCCAGAATCTAAAACTTCTTGAGTGCCAGCTTGACACTCAAAGGAATTGGTCACTGGAGCATTTCAGAATTCTGGTTTGGGATTTTCAGATTTGGGATTCCCAACCAGTAGGTATAATGCAAATATTCCAAAACTGGAAAAAGTCCAGAGTCCAGAAATGCTTCTGACCCCAAGCATTTTAGATATGACATCCTCAACCCATATAATTATTTACTTTTTAAAAATGTTTAGGAAAAATGATAATGTATTAGATTGCACTCTGAGGAGTATAGCTACAAATCACAAATAGTTCTGAACTGAACACATATCAAACCATGTTTTTAAACCTGGGTTTCTTGAAGATATTTTTGAAGCCAAATTAGGTCATTCAGCTGTATTAATCTGTACTGACAACCATAGAAAATTTTGAGACATTTGGACATTGTTAACATGGTTTAATCAGTTAATGACACTTACTCCTTTTGCAATAAAATGTAGTATACTCTGTATTATAACATCATCTATTCAAACTAGTGCATATATATTTTTAAGACCTTCATACTAAGTCCAAATTATCTTTGGCATTATCTTTTTTTATTTTACTTGGTTTGATTGTGAGTCTTTTTAAATCTTTTTTATTTAAACCATTTTTATGGGAGAGCATTGTGGCATTTTAATGATATTCACAAATGGCTACTATTTGTCTTCTTAGGAATTTGAGCAGTTTAACAGGAGGCTAAATGAAGTTTCTAAGAGAGTTCGAATACCCTTGCCTGTGTCTAATATACTTTGGGAACATTGTATACGATTGGCTAATCGAACTATCGTAGAAGGGTAAGTTTTTCATGAAAGCATTATTTGTTTCTTTAATGACAAATTGTAATATATGAATAACATATGGTATTAATGGTTGGAGAGAATAAGTAGAAATAATGATAACTAGCAGACAAGTTTGGGATATAATTAGAGAAAAAAACCTTAGACCCCACTATGTCTGTCTTTGTCTCTGCTTTCTTTTCTTGCTAGTGGCATAGACCCAGCTAGTAGATGAGTGAGGAATGCAGAATCTAATGGTTATCTGAAAGTTAAAACTAACAGTTATTATTACCTAATAATAAAATTATGATGATGATGATTGTTATACCTAACATTTTTTGAGCATTAACTATGTGTTATTTGCTGAACCAAACATTTCACAGGATTATATCACCAAACCTGAAATAAACTCTCTTTGCAAGGTACTATGATTCTGTTTCATTAATGAGAGAACCTAGTCTCAGAAAACCGAGGCTTAAAGAGGTTAGGTAACAAGTTCACACAGTTTTTAAAGGCATATGTACCCCTGATTTCTTTTTTTCTTTTCTTTCTTTTTTTTTTTTTTTTTGAGACAATCTTGCTTTGTTGCCCAGGCTGGAGTGCAGTGGTGCAATCTGGGCTCACTGCAGCCTCCGCCTCTCGGGCTCAAGCAATTCTTGTGCCTCAGCCTCCTAAGTGGCTAAGACTACTGGTGTGTGCCACCATGCCTGCTAATTTTTTGTATTTTTAGTAGAGACAGGGTTTCACCATGTTGGCCAAGCTGTTCTAGATCTCCTGGCCTCAAGTTGATCTGCCCACCTCAGCCTCCCAAAGTGCTGGGATTACACGTGAGCCACTGCACCTGGTTGTACTCCTGATTTTTGATGGCAAAATCAGCCCTCAAAACCCTTATATCATCATTAATAATAATCACCATCATATCATTGTAAGCTGTATAAATCTTTCATGTGTTGAAGTTATAGATATATTAATAGTAATTTTCCCTTTTACTCAGAGACCATGCTTACTCTGCCCATAACATCTAGGATACAAATAAGGATCAGTAATACATCTGAAATATCCCTGAGAAGCAAACAGCTATTTCAAAGACCCTGTACAGTGCTCTAGAATTGCGCATCAGTTGAATTTTCACACTATCATTTGTCTGGTTTTCCTTTTGTTCTCATTTGTTATACAAAAGAATGTATTAGAAAGTGGGAAGGTGACAGTGACAAGCTGACAACAGTCTTGGCACTCTGTATTGAAACCAAGGGTGCTATAAATTATAAAACGGCTGTGTTAACAATCACGAAGAGTATTTTAAATAAATTTGTTTAATTAAGTAGAAATGTGAATAAATATTTCTGTATAAAATACTCTATTTTTTTTTAAAAAAAACTTGGTCATTTTAAATAAAATAAGCTTTTATTTTCTTGTAACTTTCTTTAGGGTAAGTACCTCATTCCCACAGTTGAATTTTCCATGTTTTGTATGATTGATTGAAGAAATGAAACACTGACTTAATGAATAATAAAGTGTTGTATTGTTAGGGTTAGTATATTTGTCTTTATTACTAGTCCACCTTAAAACACACTGTTTCAGTAGTGTAGAATGTCAGAATAAGTCTATAACTTTTTTATCACGAAAAATATGTATATACTTTCTATGCTTACATGCTTACACATTTCTTTATGTTTTCAGAGTATTCATGGGAGAATTATTTCATTTGTTTCTTTTGCATTGAATACTTACAATATTGAACAGTTTCATAAAACTAAGATTACTTTGAAGTATTTGAAGCTTAGTTTTATAATAACTCTTGGCAGCCAGATTAACTGGAATACCAGTTTAACTTTCTTACAGACGATTATGTTAATTGAATACAGAGAACTATGGTCTGTAGCACAACAAAGTGCCTTGAACTCATTGGATCTCTTTGCAAATGAGAAAATTGAGGCCCCCATAGGTAAAATGACAGGGCACAAACACAACCCAGTCTTTCTGACTCAAGACTTATGTTCTCTATTTCCTATAACCCTCTCATTTCTGGGGAATCTGTCCAAATATAGGTTAGAGAAAACTTCAAATACCCGACAGTTTTTGCTTCTAATTATCCTATAATGTATTTTTTTATTGTTTTGCATCTTAGATATGCCAATGTCAAGAAGTGCAGTAATGAGGGTCGTGCCCTGATGCAATTGGATTTTCAACAGTTTTTAATGAAACTTGAAAAACTAACAGATATTAGACCCATTCCTGATAAAGAATTTGTGGAAACTTATATTAAAGCCTATTACCTAACTGAGAATGACATGGAACGCTGGATCAAAGAGCACAGGGTGAGAGCTGGAAAACAGTTAATTAAGTTTTTATTCCTTTTTCTTCGTGCTGTTCTTGTCGCGTGTGTTATTTAATCCAAAATCATGAGAGTGAAATATAAAGAAACATTTACTTTTTTAATACAAACTACTTAGGTCAGTTCTTTACCATTTTCAGACTAAGGGCACTGTATCTAAGCAGTACCCTTTGACTCATCAAATCTTTTTCAGCCCTTTGTGAACTGTTACTGTAATTATCTAGAAATACAGCCAAAGTCAAGACATTAGCTAAATTTTTCCTGCAACTATATTTTAGGAAAAGGCTGAAGTTGATAAATGCTGAGACAGATTGAATACAGAAACAATGAAATGATTCATAAGCCATAATCGATTATGTAACTTAAACCTCACACAAACCTTCTCGTACTCCTCAACAATGAAATGGTAACATCGTACACAGTGACATGTATTAGTGATGATTGAAGACATTAATATTTAAATGGCTAAACTTAACTTGCATCTTACATTAGATTTTAACTTTAATACAGATTTGATTATTTTTCTTTTGTATGACTATATAGATAAAGAAAAATACTATTGTTACGTAGGATGCCGAATTTTTGACACAGCTCAACTCAGTGTGCTTGGTATGGGAAGCTTTTCTGTATATGGTATGTGTTAAAATCATCACCAAATCTTCGTTACTTTGATGACTCAAGGGTTCACATTTTCTTAACCTATGAATGTCATACGTAAAAGCTAAGTCAAGTTTTATTTCATTTGGGTAAGGAAATGAATTATTTGTATATACCTGCTCAGACTCATCCTTTCTGGCCTTAACGCTGTAAAGAGATAAAATGAACATTAGCCTAGAATGTTCACAGTGGCCTGAATCTTATGTGAATGTCCCCACTCTTAGTTGGTTTTGGATCTTTAGAAGCAAAGTAGGAATGTATGTGTTATTTTTAATGAGTTTGGCCAGTAAGCCAGAATGAGAAAAACTTCACCACGTTTAGCCCCACTGACATTTGAGAACCAAAATGTTAAACCTAGATGCAGGTGGACTGCTGAATGTTGCTAGAATCCATTTAGTAAAGTAAGCTGTAAACACTTCTGGGTTGGTACTGAGGAAAGGGTTTTGGGAAAGAGTACAAAGTAGCTGAGGAGAAAAGGCGCAGCTCTAAATACACATTATTTGATGCAAGAATGATGCCCATTTTTTGGATTTACTCTTTTAATATAGTGGACTGATTTTTTCTTTTCAGCTTAGTACTTTGAAAGAGCCTTAACTGATTGATATTTGTAATTCAGTGACATTTCCCCAGCAGCAGCAGGGACACTCTTTTCTGTCTTTGAAGGAAACTCCCCAAAATGTTGAGTCCAGTGATTACTGATGATGGATCCTCACTGAGTGCTGAGTGGTTAAATGAGATTACTTACCAAGTGGGGATAGGTGCTCTCAGAGATCAGATACACAAGCTGAGCAGTTTGCTAAGTTTTTAAAATCAATTCTTTCTCCTGTTTTGAAACTGTACTATATTTAGTGGTTACCTTCAATAAAGACACATTTTCTTATTAGATAATAGTACACAGCTATCTTTCCCTATCTGAATTCTTGCTATTCAACCTCCAGTACCAAATCAATCTGCAGAAATTTCTGATGAATCCCTGTTTATTCTCATCCTGGCAATTCAATATCTGAAATTCAGGAACCAGATGGATTTGGATTGCAAAAGATACTTGTAGTCTTAATTTTATTTGCAGCTCCCCTGACTTTGTGTTCTTTGTTACCTTATTCATTCGTTGTATCTTAGAAGAGTTGTTGTTCTCTTGTTGGAGATTTTTTTTTTTTTTTAACTGAAGTGTTTACAGAATGTAGAGGACCAGAAAAATACTTCATCAGTAGCATTTAAAAAATTTGAAATGTCAATGTATTTTGATGACTCAATAACAAAGACTATCACAGAAACAAGCGTAAAGTGTGTGATCATCAAAGTAGTAAGAAGCATATGCATGTCAGATTACTTTGCCATGTTAAAACAGATTCTAGTGCTTACTATTTGAAATGTGTACTATAGTATTCTTATTTCCTCCTATTACAGCTCAGTAAACAATTTGCCTTTCGTTTGCCAACTGTAATTTCCACTGTTTTTCACTGGTTTATAATGCTCAGTAACTATCCACTGCACCTGAATATCCGCCTATTCTTTTGTTGCACCAATCAGATACATTCCTTTTAGGGTACTAAATTTGGATCTTTCTTCTTTGAGCAGGAATATTCAACGAAGCAGTTGACTAATCTGGTGAATGTTTGCCTGGGATCCCATATCAATAAGAAAGCAAGACAAAAACTTCTAGCAGCTATAGATGATATAGACAGACCTAAAAGATAATGAACACTGCTCTTTTTTCTCAATGGCATTGATCCTCACTCAACATATATGACCTGAAAGCCAGTTTTTTAATGCACTTCTGACAACTATCTGCTAAAAAATCTTTGTGCATGTTTTTTTCGACTGGAAAGTGAAAAACATTGAAATGTGTGTGGTGTTCTCATGACTTTTATATGCTGTGGTCTCTTCAACTTTTGGTCTCATTTGTTGTAATCTGAAATGATATTGTTGGCTTGTCATAACAATGGTTATGTGACTACAGTTATACATTTTACAGAAGAATGTACCATAAGTATATAATTAGAAGAACAGTGGCTTAATATATGTATGGGAAGTTTATGGAGAATGAAGTTGGCATTTTTCTACCCTCTGAGCTTGGTTCTTACTAAGCATAATGTGAGGGTGAATGTGTAGTATCTCGTAATTATGAGCACTGCATGAGAATTAAAAAACACGTGTAAGTAACATAGATGAAAAATCAGTATGTTCTCTGTTTTTAAAATGTCAAAGTTTATGTCAGGGTTAATTTAGTTATAACAAAGTGATCATAAATGATGAAATGTAATAAATATACTCGAGTATGATCAGCCTATGTGAGACTACATTTTGATTTTTTGTGTGGCATGCAGATGTCATGAACTATAATGCAGCTTTTAGCATGTTCTAATTTTAATTGTTTTGTATCCTGAAACCAATGGTAAAAAGTAATTTCATTGAGTGTGCCTTTTCAATGCCTGAGTAGCATACAGAATCATGATTATGAGATTTTCTTTTATCTTTCTTTATAAACATATGGGTTTTTTTTGTTGAAAGTTTTGGTCTCTTTAAATTCACATTTTGTCCTAGGACAGTAAAACCCAGGTCAACTGACTCAGGAAGCAGTTGTCTGCTAGTCACGCATATATGTATGGTCATATGTTCACTCTTCTTAAATATCTGCCTTTTGTAACACAAATGTAAAATAATATCAGTCTAGCCAATGATGAACTCTGGAATCCACTTAGTCTTCAGTAAGTATGTGTTGTTCCTCTAAACTTTGCCCTGAAGCCAGGGATCTTCTCCTAATGTATGTGACATGAAAATCCATTTTCCATGTACTCTTACCAACTATCTGATAAGGAATTTTGCATGTGTTCTTTCTGACTGGGGAGTGGAAGACATCTAAACTTGTGTGGCATTGGTCCAATGATTGCCATGCATGACCTGTAACATCAACAGCTGATGGAATCCTAAGGAATCATGTGAGAAACAGGCCTTGGGTCTTGTGAGTCTCTGGGACCTAAGGTGATGAAATGGATGGCACAGGATGGCATGTGATCAAGCATGGAGGTGATAAGGAAACAATTGCTACTCTGTGTCCATCAGCCCCTGCGAGGTCTGTAAGTGCACAGTGTAATGTGAAGCACTTTCAGAATATGCTTGTGTGTGTCTGTATGCTGAGTGTTTTCATCCTCTCACTTCACAGTTCATTTACTGTCAGTTTAAAACTTTCCTCTTGTAAAAAGGTATGAGTTTGGTGCCACTGTGATTTGCTTGTGGCTAGATTATGCACTCGTGAAGTAGATTCTGCCTGTAGCCATTATTTATATGCAGCCACTTGAAGAAAACAAACATGAGATAAGCTGGGTCCTTGAGTTTAAATGGCATATTCAACTGGGCACATAAAGAGCTAATCAATCTTTTTAAATTTTCAATTGACGAGGAGCTGCTTATTTGTCTTTTCTACGTGGATTTTATAGTTGCTTCCTTTAATTTCTACTTTAGTTGGCCCTAGATAATATGAACAGTAATTACCTGCCTGGTAGAGCCCAGTGTTTTCCAAGGTAATAGGAATTGATACAAAAGAATTACTTATCTTGTTAGAGACTCAGCCATGCAATCTGACAGACATTTTAACCTACCCTTACTTTGCTCTCTCCATCTTCAAATGAAATGGTGAATATTTTTAATGCCTTTGAAAAAAGTTTCTTTGGTTTTTGGTTTTGTTTTTTGTTTTTTGTTTTTTTTGCATTAAAAGGTGGCTTAATAAGTGCTAGCTAGCATCAAAACAGTAACAGGAGATTTGAGTCATGAAATTACCTAATCACAAGAGAGTTACCAGACATTTCTCAAATACTTTATACAGTAATATTGAATTATAACCATGTAACATTTGTGAAACTAATTTTAAGATAAATAGAATTGAAAAGCTGAGAACGTAAATAGAATTATATATGTTCCAAAAACTACTATCATTACCAAAAATGTATTCTTTTTGAGTCTAAACTTTCCTTAACTTTGATATTTTCCATGAAAGTGTCCTGTAGAATTTACCATGGGAGCATGGTAAATTAGCATTCCCTGAGAAAGAATGATTCTTTCTACAAATACATTGTCTTGCATTTAAAAATGCTAGGGGGACACATAGCAATTCAAATGAACTAGTTTGCTTTGGTTTATAAAACCAACAGAGATCTTGTAAGTTCACTTTAACTAATAAACTCATTTACACAACTTATGAAATGAATTTCTCTTGAAACCAGGGCCATATGGTATTTTACCATATCTTTAAATAAAATTTCGTTTCAAAATTTCTATTTGGCTGAGTGCTAAAGTGAAACTTTGTTATATTAAATACCTTTTTCTTTACTCACCGAAAAGTAGTAAAAGGCTTGTAATTCAATTCACCTTGTAAGCATAGTTGTCTTTTGTAATAAAAAATCAGATCTGAAGATGAATTGATGAATATAAGTTGTGCTCAAAGCATACAGAAGTACAGGGTGGGGGGGATTTCCATATATATATATATACACACACACACACACACACACGTATATTTCTCTTTTGGAATAATTTTGATTCAGATAAGTGGTTACCAAAATGATACTTGGCTTTTGACAATGATTAATGACAAGAGAATTATTAATACTCTGGTGTAATCTTTGTAAATGTTAAGTCTGGTGCAGCTTTCTACAGACATTTTCTTATTGTGGAAAATATTTGCTCAATTCCTATCATCCACAGATTTATAAAGGCCATGAAAAAGTTTAAGCAGTACAGTTCTCACAAGGACAAAACTGTGTCAGATTTATACAAGAGAACTGTTAGCTGTTTCAAAATGAATGGAGAAAAATAATCCATTTACTTTGATATGCTTTTCTTGATTGACATATCCTTTTTGAATATTGCTAAGTATACCTAGATCATTTTTTTCAATATGAAAACAAAACCACAGCTAAATATTCTCCTTCACTTAGAAGTATCCCTCTGTAATTTTAGTCCTTTATTGATACGATTAATATAAAACTCTTTTTGGTCTGTTTTTGATAAAGAACCATTTTTATAAGTTAATTTAGACATCACTTTTTGATCCCAAGACTGAGAAGACTTGGCCCTGCTGAGGATTTCCAGATTTTCCCTGTAGGTATTTTTTCTCACTGAGCTGAGCCTTTCCATCCAGGGAAGGGATTTTCTTCATCAGTAGTTTTTGTTTTACTCTGTTCCTTCCCAATCCTAGGTCCCAAAAGGATTTCTGCTTTAAAGAAAAGGCATTTCCACAATGTGGGCATTTTAATCCAGCTACACCAAATAACAAGCATGCTAATCTTCACCCAAAAAGAAAGGACTTTGTAGTCAGGGTTTCCATTTTGACACCGCTCAGTACTAGAGCCTATGCTAAAGTGTAGTGACACCATCAGGTAACCACTGGGAGACTATTTTTGCTGGCTTCCTGCTACCTGCCTTACCTTACTTCTGTTATCCCTGCTTTCCTAATCACAATCCCACCTTTAAGCACCCAAGCAAAATGCTATCCTTTCTGTGAAACTTATCCTTCCCAAGGAGAGATGCTGTGGAGAAAAACTGATAGGGAGTTGTGATGGTCACGATGATAGCACGACTTTAACAAGGATCGTGGCAGAAGGCCTCCCTTGGGAGGAAGGAAAGAGTCTTGCCATGCAGATGTCTGAGCGAGCGTTGCAGGCTGAGGGAATGACAAGTGCAAAGGCCCCAGGGTGGAGGCTGCTGTTCAGAGAACAGCAAGGAGGGCAGTGTGGATGGCATAGTAAGCAGAAGAAAGAAAGAGCAGAGAGAATGTGGCAGGAGGGGACACATACAGGGAAGGACTTTGGATTTCACCTTCAGATGGAAGCATTTGAAGGGCTGTGAACCAAGTGATGACCTGATTTGTGACTTAGGGTTTACCAAAACCACTCTGGATATTTGAGAAAGGGCTAGAGAGGGACAAAAAGCAAAGCAAGGAAACAAGGTAGGAAGCTAATTTGGTAAACCATGGGAGGCTAGGATTGCAGTAGCATTGCAGGATATGGTGAGGGATGGGCAGACGCTGGACATATTTCGAAGGTAGAAACAAAATGATTGATATTTGAGAAAAGTGTGCTTAAAGACTTTCTGGAGGAAGTAGAAGTCTTTGGGGAAGACTGGGTTTGTGAACAAGATCAAGAAAACAGTTTTGGACAGAGAAGTTTGAGATACTTGGTGATAAATTGTTGGAGGTGTAGGAGAGGGTACCTGCATGCAAGTCTGGAGTTCAGAGAAGAGGTCAGAGCTGTAGATGTAAATGTGGGAGTCATCAGAATATAACGTAAAACCAAGATTTATTTAGGAGGCAGAAAACTTGCAAGCATAGGACAGTAAAAAATTTTTAAAAGGCACTTCTCCCCATCCCCTTGCCATTGTTTCCATGAGAGATGAGACAGGACCAGGGTACTGTGCTGGAGGGGCAGTTTTCTGGAGCAAATATGAGAACATCTTGCCACCCAGGGACCTACTGGGTGGACATTTGTAACTCCTTTAACTGGACATTGTAACTCCTTTAACAGGGAAGCCGTCACTCTTGCCGGAAGATGCACTGTGGTGCAGCTTGTCATCTGGGCGACTGAGTGAGTTTCAGGACCATGTGGTCCCAGAGTGTCTTCCTCCATGACACTGGCTGGGCATTAAGAATGCTCTAGTAGATAAGACGAATGACGTGTGCCCTCAAGGAGCTAAAATCTAGCAGGATAAATAGATGTAAAACAAACATTTCATTACATATTGGTGAGTATTCCAAAGGAAAATGCTGGGGGTTAGTGTTCAGGAAAGACTCCCGTGAGGAAGACATTCAAGTGGAAACAGGATGAGTAGGAGTTGAATGAGGAGGCTGAGGGAAGAGCATGTTTGAGGATCAGAAAGGGCAGTGTGTTTGGCCTATAAAAGGGAGGCGGAAAGAGGCACAAGAGGCGGAGGAGGAGCTGCAAACATAGACGTCTTCAAGCAGGAAACACGCAAGTAAAGCAGCAAATGTTATTCAATAATGAGTGACTAGCATTTTGAAAAGTGGACAGTGTGGGCCAGGCTGTACCTACAGGCACTTGAATTATAATCTTAAACTGCATCCAAATGAACTAATTACTCCTGCTGGCCCATTACTTGAGGGGAAGAAGGGAGTCTGTAGAGAAGAGAGACCCAGAACTTCATCTGTGGGTTCTGCTGTGCATCCTCGACAGCATCTGGCACAGAATCTCAGCTAAGATAGATGAAACCCTCTACTCAGGCCCTTTGAACTAGAATTTTTGCCTAAACTGAACTAAAGAGTTGGTGAGTTCCTTTGGGGCAGCACTGGCACATATATACTCCTTACACTCCAAAGCTGTCTGTCCTGGATCAAATATGTAATACTGATTTTTCAATATTGTTGAAAGAAGACTAATTACTAAGTAATTGTTGAAGAGAGATGTGCATTGGCATTTGAAGCTAAAATATTAGTGATTTATAAAGAAGCAAAACTTACCTCAATTCCTTTTTTTTTTTTTTTTTAACATTTGCATGCTGAGTAAGTTGAAACTTGTCTTGTTGTATTAGACTGCCCCAGACCCCTGGTTCTAAAAATGTGGTTCCCAGTAGCTTCAGCATTTATTACCTGGGAACTTGTCAGACAGGCAGATTTTCGGGTCCCCCCACCCTGCCCCTAGACATGCAGAATCAGAAACTTGGGAGGAAGCTCAGTGATGGGCATTTCAACAAGCAATGATGCACACTAAAGTTTGGGAACTATTGCCTTGCACTTACTTGTATACACACACACACACAGAGAGAGAATGAAAGCGATCCAGAGAAGTTCACCTGTAACTTTCCCCTGATTAAAAAAAACTACCGTATAGCTATTCCAAACAGGAGGAGAAGGCCTTGTTTTAGTTTTTAGAAAATTATTTATCTTTTATCCACTTAATAATTGTTACTATTCTTCAAGATAAATCTTAGACACAGAATATTATTAGCTTTCCTGAAGGAGCCTCTAAGTGACTGGTGTTTGAACAGGCCAGCAAGCATGTTGCATGTCCTTCACACTGACTTGAGTTGATTAACCAAGATTCTCCCAGGAGATTTTTAATTGGTGCATGAGTCATGAGCAGTGAGACAGGTGGAACTATAAGAATAATGTAATGTATCTTACGGTGATTTGGTCTTTGATTTTCTTAGCAGTTAATTGAATCAGGTTGAGAGAGAAGCCAGGTCATGATCTGGTAAGGGAAGCTAGCCATCCAGATGGTTATTGCATGTGAATCAGCTTATAAAATTTCACTTTGCTGAGAGTCCCCCAAATCTAAGAAGTGCTAAAACATCTGACAGAATTGGTTAATGTGCAACTTTGTATTTGCAAATACAGAAGGATTTGTAGAGGCACCTGTTTCTATTACAAAGCCACAGCTGGACCCTGTAAAGGTGGTGTTCAAGAACATCTCTTTTAGCTTTTAAAATGAAAAAGTGGAGTTATTAAGCTGAAGTTATTCTGAAATTTCCACAAAGCTCAACACACAAAAAAAGGACTATTATAATTCTTTTCCTAATAGAATACATCAGGATGATTGAATTCATCAGTCAGAATTACTGGGGGAGGGGATGGTTGGAAAAGTGACTTAAAATCAGGCACAAGGCACAACATTTTTTTTTTGTATGTTCCTTATAAAGCAAATTCTAAGAACTACACTTTCTGAGAACTTTCAAAGATCTATCCTTTCTCAAAAGAATATGTGTCCAACTTACTTTTGTCTTGCAGACAGCCTACAAAGCAAGCCTCCTCCCATGACCTGTCTCCTCTGTATGGACGCCATCTGCCAGCTCCTCCCAGTAGTCCTTTGCTGTCACTACCTCTTTAATGGCCTCTGTTTCTATATCCACATTCACCCAGGAATCCTCTCAATGACGGCTTCCTGCCAGCAGCATCAATTCCCCAGCCTACCACTTACACCACATTCCAAGCTCTTCATGCTATGTTATCCTGGATATATTACCTTGGCTTGTGTCCTGTGCAAGGGGCTGTCCACCACATTTATGTGTCTCCCACAACACTCGAGCCAGCACTGAACAATTAGTCACAATAAACTTAGTGTATAACATTCACCAAGCATGCCTTAAATGATTTACCTTTATACATTTAATTCCAACAAATCTGTATGGCAGCTAGCATTATTATTACTCCTACTCTCTACAAATGAGGAAATTATATAATCCATTTAATTTCTGTGTAACTCAGTAAGTGAAGGAGGTGGGTTTGACTCAGCCAACAATCTACCATGATTCCACAGCCTGTGCATTTATCTATTACCCTAGAAGTCATCTGAAGCAAATAATTTTTGTTTGATTAATTTAGGAAAGACATGTCTCATTCTAGATAGAGTTAATGTAGCATTCCTCTCCTGTTTGTTTCCATGTCAGACTCACCACCAGCCTGACATGAGTTAATGGTTGGGGCTCTATTGAGTTCATTTGTTTCCTTGCCTAGTCTCCAGTTACCCTTCTGTGCCATTTCCTTTTCTCCAAGATGGGAATAATAATAGTATCTACTTCCTAGGGCTATTGTAAGAATAAAAGAATGAAAAAATTCTCAGAACAGTGTTTTGTATATAGTTCAGTGAATGGTAGTCATTATTATTAACCTTGTTTTGTGGAGGAGGTGACTGGGGCTCAAGAGTATTAGACAATTTTCCCAAAACCACAGTGCAAGGGGTCGAACCAGATCTTGAATCCACCACTCTTTCCGTCACTGCTTCCAGCAGCCATGTGATCCAGGTATGGCCACTGATGGACCTCATCACATTTCTTCAGGTCACTAGTCTGCCAGATTGCATCCCAGTATCAATTCCATGGCTGTGTATTGCACTCCTTCCCAAAGGGTTAGTTAGCATGCTCAGAACGTATGCTGGTCCTAAGTGGAACTCCTTCAATTTTTAGTGCCTGCAGATTTCATAGCATCATATTGCTAGTAGTGAGTAATGTGACCCAAAGCAGGGGAAGTAAGAATCAATGGTTATTCCATATACAGGTGAATGCTTTAAAGCCTCTTCCTTCATGCATTCTTTTGATAAACCACCTAAGAGACACTATTCTGACTGCTAAGAAATTCATGTGCCAATGGCACTGTGCTACCACACAAGCTCCTAAGGAAATTCCAACTGTTATGTTCACTTCTACTTCAATTGTGGGGAAAGTTTTCCCTTTATCCTTCTCCCCATACAAGGTATACAGCTCTCCCATCCTATATTCAGGGGGCTTAAGTTTGGAGTTGCTGAAAGGTAGGGAGCACAGGTATTAGAAACATCCACACTTAGGGCAGCCCAGCATTGAGTCCCTTTTACTCCATTGCTTTACCCACACAGGAAGTGATCTGCAAGTGGGCACGTTTTAGTTCACGCTTAGATCAGCAATTCCTTAGACTCCTTTTCAGCTTGTTTGAGGGTTGAAGGAGGGAAAATGACACTTGGATGCTAATGAGATGCAAAGAAAACAGAAATACACAGAAAATCAACAGTAGCATTAATAGGGAAATAACTCTGCCATTGATCAATATCTTATTAATAAGATTATTGGGAGAGTACTCTCATTTCTTTTAGAAGAATTCTTTGTAGTTTGTATATTTATAAATACAAAAACCTAATATTTTCATCTCCAAGCTCACAAGCTCATATGTACACACACACACACACTTCCTCCTGCCCTAACATCACTGACTAAACAAATCTACTGCCTGGTATGTGTTTCTTTAGATAATGGGATGGTTATTTTAAAATCTATTTGAGCTGAGGTCCATCAGTTACCACTGCTGAGTCATTAATCTTTGAGACAAGGCTTGCTGCAAGCAAACTAATTGCAGTTTTGTCCCTGAGAGTTAAGTGTGTGTCAATAATAAAATTCTAAGTGAGATTGTAATTAGTGCACATCCAGGGACTGAGATTTGTCAGTGCTTGATGACTTGTAAGTACTTTGTCTTTAAAAGCTCACTTGTTGGAAGCTGGCTCAAATACTTTTTAAACCATCTTGGAGAGATGAGCCACTTGATCACTTTCAGCATATTAGTGGAATTTTCAATATATTGGCAATTTGAAATCTTGTTTGGCTGGAATTAACCATGATGATAGGAACTTGGCTTTTGTGAAGATAGTTAAACCATTCTGATGCTTTTTTGTTTGGTTTGGTTTTTAGCTAAAATAAACTTGGTCTCCTCTTGTAAGCGGTCAAATATCCTCTTTTCCTTTGGCTATTTTTTTTCCCTCTTTCGGCTCTTAGATTTCATCTTCAAGAGAATATGAACTTTGGGAAGAGATTATGATTTGATTAAACTAATGGTGGCATAGAAGACTTTGTGCCAGGATAGGGTGGCAGGGATTGACCAGGTGGTGCTATGAGCTGTGACTCTTCAAGCTTCAGGGACAATGTATAAATGATATAATTGTGGCATTTGAAACAGGAAGATTTAGCAATGACAGTATCACACTAGAATTGTCCACCTGGCAAGATAGTATAGGAAGGCAAAAAAATTTTTTAGTAAAAACATACACTGATCGTGCAGAAGAAAGACACGAAATTATCTCTGCCATGATTTAGGAGGTCCACAGTGGAATGGCAGGGAAGTGAGGAGTGGTGATTTGGCAGGTGGTGTCAGCAGTCTTTTGTGAGCCTGAAGTCCAGGAACATAATGCTTACCTAGGATCCAGTAAATCTGTGTGAGAGTCAGCACATGGGCCTGGCAGCAGGGATCTCAGAACATGTAGCTGCAGGGGATAACATGACTGAGAAGCTTTCAGAGTAAAATATAATAGTTTTGAAGCTAGTAGGAAGCTTAGACATCACCTAGTACCATCTTCCACTAGGAAGGTTATGGATATTTATTATCCACAGGTCTGTATTCTACAGCACTCTTAGCTACTTCCTAAGAATTTCCAGTGATAGGAATTTTGTTTCCTTCTGAAGATAGCTTTGATCATCAGAGATCTTCGTAGATCTGATATTGCACTTCACAGAGTCTACAGTCATTGTCTCGTGTTCTGCCCCTCTGACCAGGGAGAATACAGAAACCTGTGTATCTCCCTTCCATTAATGCTGTCTGCAGCTGCATTGACTGACAACAGCCAAATCATATGCAGAATGTTAATTCATTTTGGGCATGTTGTCAACTGAAACTCTTGTTCATTCAGTGCTATTAAAGT
Organism: Mandrillus leucophaeus; assembly: GCF_000951045.1. Taxonomy (NCBI): domain Eukaryota; kingdom Metazoa; phylum Chordata; class Mammalia; order Primates; family Cercopithecidae; genus Mandrillus; species Mandrillus leucophaeus. Next base: position 385,089 of record NW_012106086.1, on the reverse strand, counting down.
CTATCCCCATCAACATGCATATGATGGGTTGTTTGAAATGTAAATAAATGTAAATTCAAGATTTTGAGAAATTTTCTTCTAAATATTATTTTATTACTTCTGGCTTTGTTGCAGCCTGCCTGGAATGTTTTGGTTCCATATTCTGTCCTTCAGAATATCCAGCATGTTCCATTTTGCTACTCACGTGATAAAGTATTTCTTACAGGTCATCATCCAAGTGGATACAAATGTGAGTGGGATAGAACCAAGGGCAGAGCTCTTGGGCCCAGCACGAGGCAACTCCAGTAATCAGACCTCTTTGAACAGATGTATTCAAGCCACGATGCACTACCTTTTATCATTTTTTTCATGCTTTTCCAGTTTGACCACAAAGGTAATATGAAATTTTGTGAAATTCTTTGCTAAAAATAAAATACCAACAACACCCTCAAAATGAAAAGTGGAAATATTTTGATATTCTTGTCCTCACTTGAAACTACAATGGCTTTTAGTGATGATCTTTTATTTTTCTAAGTACTCATAACCTATTTTTTAATATTCCATTTTTGAAGTCTGGCAAATATTCCATAGTAAGCTCACCGGATAATTGTGAGAGCTAATTCCTCTCAAATTAGAATGTTATTCACTTAATTCCAGATTTCAGACACTTCTCCACTCATATAACTGTGCAGAAATTTTTTCTAGTTCTCACTTCTAGTTCCTTTATAACCACAAAAAAGGCTTGAATTCATGTAAAATTTCTAGTTGTTTCTTTACCCAATGAGGTATCATTGATATCTGGCCCTCATTTATATTAACTGTGTTTGTTCTTTTCTTTCTAATTATAAATAACTTCTTTTTTTCCTTTAAACCTAATAAATATTATTCTATATGCTTCAAGCACTAATATGTTTTCATCCTTCTTCCCTCTTAGAACACATATGTAAAAACCCTTAAAGTTGTCCTAAGTCACTTTATATTGCAGGCCATGCTACACGTTAACCTCCTGGAAGGTCTCTGCCACTCTTTGGTGTGTGATTCTGGTTTTGCACCGCTCTTCTTATCTTTTGTACTATTTACAGTGGGGTGAGCAGAATATACTTCACTCAGGCACCCTGGCTTCTTTAGATGACTTTTTCCTTCCTTAGAATGATTGTTTTGAACTCCATAGTTACAATTTCTTTGTTTTTAGTCTTTTTTTTATTTTTAAAGTGTTCTTCCCCTACAGCTAAATTCCCTTCCAGTTTCTGCACACAATACTATGATACCTTTTCCTGATCATTTTTTAAAAATCTGCTTCATTTTGGTAGAGACAGTATAAAGCATAGTGCTTAAGCAACTCAGTTCCAGATTCTAACATGCTAAGAGAACTTGGGCAACTTACTTAACCTCCATGTGCCTTGGTTTCTCATCTGTAAAATTGGAATAATAGAATAACATGTCATGGGATTAAATTAGCTAAAATGTGTAAAATGCAGAGTAAAGTAAAGCACATACAATATAGGCATACCTCCTTTTATTGCATTTTGCTTTATTGTGCTTCACAGATTTGCATTTTTTACAAATTGAAAGTTTGTGTTAACCCTACATCAAGCAAGTCTATACATTTTTCCAGCAACAAGTGCTCACTTCATGTCTCTGTCACAGTTTCATAATTCTCATATTAAACATTTCCATTATTATTACATTTATTATGGTGAACTGTGATCAGTGATCTTTGATGTTACTATTGTAGCTGTCCTGGGGTGCCACAAACTCCACCCATATAAGACAACAAATTTAATGGATAAATGTTGTGTGTTCTGACTGCTCCACAAACCAGCCGTTCCCCCAACTCTCTCCCTCTCTTTGGGCCATTCTATTCCCCGAGATACAAAAATGTTGAAATTAGGCCAATTAATAATCCTCTAAGTATTCAGTTGAAAGGAAGAGTCCCATGTCTGTCACCTTAAATCAAAAGTTACAGACTATTAAGCTCAGTGAGGAAGGCATGCCAACAGCAGAGACAGGCCAAGAGCTAGGCCTTTTGTACTAAGCAGCCAAATTGTGAATGCAAAGGAAAAGTTCTACTAGGAAATTAAAAATGTTAATCTAATAAACACACAAATGATAAGAAAGTAAAATAACTTTATTGCTGATATGGGGAAAGTTTGAGTGATTTGGACAGATGATCAAATCAGTCACAACATTCCCTTAAGCTGAATCCTCATCCAGAGGAAGACCCTAATTCTCTTCAATTTTATGAAGGCTGAGAGAGATGAAAAGCTACAGAAGAAAACTCTAAAGTTAGTAAAGTTTCATTAATTGAGGTTCAAGTAAAGAAGCTGTCCCCATAATATAAAAGTGCATGGTGAAGCAGCAAGTGCTGATGTAGAAGCTACAGCAAGTAAACTAGAAGACCTGGCTAAGGGAATTGATGAAGCTGGCTACACCAAGCAGATGTTCAATGTAGACAAAATAGCTTTATAGTGAAAGAAGATGTCATCCAGGACTTTCATATCTAAAGAGAAGTCAATGCTTGGCTTCAAAGCATCAAAGGACAAGCTGACTCTCCTTTTAGGGGCTGATATTAGGTGACATTGAGTTAAAGCCAATGCTCATTTACCATTTCAAAAAAGTAGAGCCCTTAAGAAATTATGCTAATTCTGCTTGTGTTCTGTAAGTGGAAACACAAAGCCTGGATGATAGCACATTTGTTTACAGCCTGAATATCTTAAGCCCACTTTTGAGACCTACTGCTCAGAAAAACAGATTCTTTTCAAAATATTACTGCACATTGACAATGCACCTAGTCATCCAAGAGCTCTGATGGAGATGTACAAGGAAAAGAATGTCATTTTCATGCCTGCAGCCCATTGAATCAAGGAGTAATTCTAACTTTCAAGTCTTTTTCTTTAAGAAATAATTTCATCCTCTTACTTCCTCTCTTGCCATGTGATACGCCTGCATCCTCTTTGCCTTCTGCCACAAGAGGAAGCTTCCTGATGCCATTACCAGAAGTGGATTCTGACATTACATTTCTTGTACAGTCTGCAGAACCATGATCCAAGTAAACCTTTTTTGTTTATAAATTACCCAGCCTCGGGTATTCCTTTATAGCAATGCTAACAGGCTGACACTGAAAACTTGTACCAAGGAATGAGGCATTGTTATAAAGATACCAAAGATGTGGAAGCAGTTTTAGAACTGGGTAATGGGGAGAGGTTGGAAGAGTTTGGAGGTCTCAGAAGAAGACAGGAAGATGAGGGAAAGTTTGGAATTTGTTAGAGACTGGTTAAATTGCTGTGACCAAAATGCAGATAGAGATACGGACAGTGAAGGGAAGGCTGATGACGTCTCAGATGATAATGAGAAATTTTGGGGGAACTGGAGCAACGGTCACCCTTGTTATGCTTTAGCAAAGAACTGGACGGCAATGTGTCCATTCCCTGGGGCTTTGTGGAGGGTCAAACCTAAGAGTGGTGACCTGGGGTATCTGGCAGAAGAAATTTCTAAGCAGTAAAGTGGTCAAGATATGCCATGGCTGCTTCTAACAACCTGTGATCAGATACAGAAGCAAAGAAATAAAATTATAGTTGCAACTTGTATTTAAAAGAGAAGCAAAGTGTAAAAGTTTGGACAATTTGCAGCCCATCCATGTGGTAGAGAAGGAAAGCATTTTTGGGAGAGGAATATAAAAGGGCTGGGGAGCAACCACGTGCTAGAGAGATTTGCATGACTAAAAGGGAGCCAAGTGTTCATATCCAATACAAGGTAGGGGAAGGCCACAAAAGCTATTCAGAAGTCTTTCAGGCCACCCTTCCCATCACAAGGCCAGACACCTATAGAAAGAATAGTTTTGGAGACCAGGCCCAGGGTGCCACTGCTGTGCAACACCTTAGGAGACTGCTTTCCTGCATCCCAGCAGCTCTAGCTCCAGCCTCAGTTCAAAGGGCCCAGATACTGGTCAGGCCACCACTTCAGTGGGCTCAAGCCATGAGCTTTGATGATTTCCATGTGGTGTTAAGCCTGCAAGCACTACAGAATGCAAGAGTGAAGAAAGTGATAGCTTCCATCTAGATTCCCAGAGGATATATAGGAAAGCCTGGGTACCCAGACAAAAGCCTGCTGCGGGGGAACAGGCCCTGTAGAGAGACTCTACTAGCAGTGCCAAGAGGAAATGTGGAGTTGGAGACCTTACACAGAGTCGCCACCAGGCACTGCCTAGTGGAGCCGTGGGAATGGGGCCACTGCCCTCCAGACTGCAGAATAGTAGAACCACCAGCACCCTGCACCTGGAAAAGCTGTGAGCACTCAACTCCAACCCGTGAGAGAAGCCACAGGAGCAAAGGTACCCAAGGCCTTGGGAGCTCACTTCTTGTACCAGTGTGCCCTGGTTGCAGGACATGGAGTCAAATGAAATTATTCTGGAGCTTTAAATTTTAATGCCTGCCTTGCTGGGTTTCAGACTTGCATGGGGCATGTTGCCACAGTGCAGTGCAAACATAACTTTTATATGCACTGGGAAACCAAAACATTTTTGTGACTTACTTTATTGCAAATATTGCATGTTTCACATAAACATGATCAAAGTCATGTTTTTGATTTTACAGGCTCATAGGTGAAAGAAACTTACCTTGAGTATCAAACGAGACTTTGGACTTTTTAGTTAATCCTGGGAGACTATTGGGAAGGTACAATTGTATTTTGCAATGTGAGAAAAGCATGAGTTTTGGGGATCCAGGAGTGGAATAATATAGTTTGGATGTTTGTTCCCTCAAAAGCTTATGTTGAAATGTAATCCTCAATGTTGGACGTAGGGCCGGTGAGAAGTTTCGGGTCATGCGGGCAGATCCCCCATGAATGACTTGGTGCCCTTCCCATGGTAATGAGTTCACATGCGATTTGTTTTTTTTTAAAGGAGGCTGGCATTGTCACCTCTCTCTCTTGCCCCCTTTCTCACCATGTGATACACCTGCTCCCCCTTTGTCTTCTGCTGTGAATGGAAGCTTATTGAGGCCCTCACCAGAAACAGATGCTGGCACCATGTTTTTTTGACAGTCTGTAGAACTCTCAGCCAAATAGACCTATTTTCTTTATAAATGAAAAAAAATTTCATAAGGCTATAACTGCCACAGATAATGATTTCTCTTATGACTGAGCAAAGTAAATGAAAACCTTCTAAAAAGGATTCTACCATTTCTAGATGCCATTAAAACATTCATGAATCATGAGAGAAGTTTAAAATATAATTGACAGGAGTATAGAAGAAGTTGGTTTCAACCATAAGGGATGACTTTCAGGTGTTCAAAACTTCAGTGGAGGAAGTCACTGCAGAGATGGTGAATATAGCAAGATAACTAGAATTAGAAGTGAAGCCTAAAAATGTGACTGAGTTGCTGCAATCTCACAATAAAACTTGAACAGATGAGGAGTTGCTTCTCATGGATGAGCGAACAAAATGATTTATTGAGGTGGAATCTAATGCTGGGGAAGATGCTTTGAACATTGTTAAAATGACAGCAAAGAACTAACTTGATAAAGTGGCATCAGCATTTGAGAAGATTGACTGCAGTCTTGAAAGAAATTCTACTGTGGTAAAATGCTACCAAACAGCATCACATTTCTACAGAGAAATCTTTCGTGAAAGAGTAATTTGATGTGGCACACTTTTATTGTTGTCTTATTTTAATAAATTGTATATAAAAATGTACATGCTATAAAAGCCACCCCAACCTTCAGCAATCACTATTCTGATTAGACAGCAGCCATCAACATCAAGCCAAGACCCTTTACCAGCAAAAAGATTATAACTTGCTTAAGGCTTGGATGATCACTAGTATTTTCCAGCAATAAAGTATTTTAAATTAAGGCATGTACATTTTTTCAGACATAATGCTATTACACATTTAATAGACTACAGTGCAGTGTAAACATAACTTTTATATGCACTGGGAAACCAAAATATTTTTGTGACTCACTTAATTGCAATATTTGCTTTATTATGGTGGTCTGAAATTATACCCACGATATCTCTGAGGTATGCCTGTATTTATCCAAAGACCACAAAATCAGTATGTTGAAGAGATATTTGCACTCCCATTAATATTGCAGCACTATTCACAATAGCCAGCATAGAGAATCAAACTAAGTGCCCATCAACAGATGAATGAGTGAATAAAATGTGGTTTATATACACAATGGAATATTATTCAGCCATTTAAAAAGAATGAAATCCTATCATTTGTGGCAACATAGATGACCTACAGGACATTATGTTAGGTTGAACAAACGAGGCCCAGAAAGAGAAATATTACATGATGTATTAGTCCATTTTCATGCTCCTGTTAAAGACATGTCTGAGATGGGGCAATTTACAAAAGAAAGAGGTTTATAATGGACTTACCATTCCACATGACTGGGGAAGCCTCACAGTCATGGCGGAAGGCAAGGAGGAGCAAGTCACATCCTACATGGATGGCAGCAAGCAAAAAGAGAATGAGGAAGACACAAAAGTGGAAACCCCTAAAAAAACCTTCAGATCTTGTGAGACTTATCCACTATTATTAGAACTTATGGGGGAAACCACTTCCATGATTCAAATATCTCCCATTGGGTCCCTCTCAGGACATGTAGAAATTATGGGAGTAAAATTCAAGATGAGATCTGGATGGGGGCACAGCCAAACCATATCATTCCACCCCTGGCTCCTGCCAAAGCTCACGTTTTCACATTTCGAAACCAATCATGCAGTTCCCCCAAAAGTCTTAACTCATTTCAGCATTAACTCAAAAGTCCACAGTCCAAAGTCTCATCTAAGACAAGGCAAGTCCTTTCCGCCTATCAGCCTATAAAATCAAAAACAAGCTAATTATTTCCTAGATACAATGGGGATACAGACATTGGGTAGATACATCCATTCCAAATGGGAGAAATTGAACAAAACAAAGGGGCCACAGGGCCCATGCAAGTCCAAAATCCAGTGCAGTGGTCAAATCTTAAAACTCCAGGATGATCTCCTTTGACTCCTTGTCTCACATACAGGTCATGCTGATGCAAGAGGTAGGTTCCCACAGTCTTGGGCAGCTCTGCTCCTGTGGCTCTACAGGGTACAGGCTCCCTCCTGGCTGCTTTCATGGGCTGGTGTTGAGTGTCTGCAGCTTTTCCAGGTGCATGATGTGAGCTGTTGGTGGATCTACCATTCTGTAGTCTGGGGGATGTGACCCTCTTCTCACAGCTCCACTAGGTGGTGCCCCAGTAGGGACTCTGTGTAGGGACTCTGACCCCACATTTCCCTTCTGCATTGCCCTAGCAGAGGTTCTCCATGAGAGTCCTGCTGCTGCAGCAAACTTCTGCCTGGGCATCCAGGTATTTCCATATATCTTCTAAAATCTAGGTGGAGTTTCCCAAACCTCAGTTTTTGACTTCTGTGCACCTACAGGCTCAACACTATGTGGAAGCTGCCAAGGCTTGGGGCTTGCACCATCTGAAGCCACCATCTGAGGTCTATGTTGACTCCTTTCAACCATGGCTAGAGTGGTTGGGACACAAAGCACCAAGTCCCTAGGCTGCACACAGCTCGGGGACCCTGGGCCCGGCCCATGAAACCACTTTTTCCTCGTAGGCCACCAGGTCTGTGATGGGAGGGGCTGCCATGAAGATCTCTGACATGCCCTGGAGACATTTTCCCCATTGTTTTGGGGATTAACATTTAGCACCTCATTATTTATGCAAATCTCTACAGCCAGCTTGAATTTCTTCTTAGAAAATGGGATTTTCTTTTCTATCGCATTATCAGGCTGCAAATTTTTCCAACTTTTATGCACTGTTTTCCTTTTAAAACTGAATGCCTTTAACAGTACTTGAATCACCTCCTGAATGTTTTGCTGCTTAGAAATGTCTTCTACCAGATACCCTAAATAATCTCTCTCAAGTTCAAAGTTCCACGAATCTCTAGGTCAGGGGCAAAATGCCACCAGTCTCTTTGCTAAAACATAACAAGATTCACCTTTGCTCCAGTTCCCAATAAGTTCCCCATCTCCATCTGAGACCACCTCAGCCTGGGTTTCATTGTCCATATCATTATTAGCATTTTGGGCAAAGCCATTCAACAAGTCTCTAGGGAGTTCCACACTTTCCCACATTTTCCTGTATTCCTCCGAACCCTCCAAACTGTTGCAATCTCTGCCTGTTACCCAGTTCCAAAGTCGCTTCCACATTTTCAGGTATTTTTTCAGCAACAACCCACTCTACTGGTACCAATTTATTGTATTAGTCCATTTTCATACTGCTGATAAAGACATACCTGAGACTGGGCAATTTACAAAAGAAAAAGGTTTATAATGGACTTTACAGTTCCACATGGCTGGGGAAGCCTCACAATAATGGTGGAAATCAAGGAGGAGAAAGTCACATCTTACATGGTTGGCAGCAAGCAAAAAGAATGAAGAAGATGCAAAAGTGGAAACCCCTGATAAAACCATCAGATCTAGTGAGACTTATTCATTATCGTGCGAAGAGTATGGTGGAAAATGCCCCCATGATTCAATTATCTCCCACTGGGTCCCTCCCACAATAGATGGGAATTATGAGAGTACAATTCAAGATGAGATTTGGATGGGAACACAGAGCCAAACCATATGACATGATGTCATTCATTTGTGGAATCTTAAAAAGATATTACAGAAGTAGAATAGTAGTTACCAGAGGCTGAGGAGGGTAATGGGAAGGCGGATAGGGAGAGATTATGCAATAGGTACAAAATTACAGTTAGATAGGAGAAATAATTTCTGCTGTTCTGTGGCACAGTAGGGTTGACAATACTGTTAAAACTAGAACAAATAACTAGAAGAGAGGATTCTGAAAGTTCTCATCACAAAGAGATGATAAATGATGTGATGGATATGCTAAATAACCTTATTTGGTCATTATACAATGGATACATGCATGGAAACAACATATTGTACCTCAAAATTATGTACAATAATTGTGTCAATTAAAAAGAAAATAAACTTACAAAAATAAAATAAAAAGGGAGGTGCAATGTCAAAACTTACAAAGATAAGTATATAAACTCAGATTGAGTTTTACTGAATCCTAAGTATTTACAAAGTTGTCAAATGATTCAGCCTTTTAAAAATCTGGAATAGTTTTTCTTCTTCACTAGTAAGAATCTAAAAGGAAGGAAAGTCACATTTATATTTTATCTTATTCTTTGAATCACTATTTACCACCAACAAGAGAAAAAAGCAACATAATAAAGTAGGACTATGAACCATGAAAAAAGAAATCAGATGTTTGAAAATTGTTCTTCCAGAACAATGGTACAACTAAAAGCAATTTCTGATTTCACGAACATTTGCAACTTTAGTTACGTTAATTACTAGTTGACAGGATTTTAAGGAATGCATTTAACTTAATAATACCCTCAAACAGAAAAACAGTTTGCAAACGGTAATTTCAGTCTGTTAGGTGTTTACCACAAGTCTTACCCAGCTTGGTAAATATTTGAGTGCCTGCTAATGGTTCAAAAGTGGTACTGCACCATAAAGCCTCATCTGTTCTAAAGCTGCGGAAATTGAAGGGTCCTGTGTAGTTGATTGAGAGTCTACAATAACCAACCAACTCTGGTTTCTGTTTTTAAAAAACTGAATCACTTGGGGAAAATAGGAAAATAAAATTTAGTAGATGTTATTTAAAAAAATACAACCTACAAATACCATTTCCATTTTCTTGAAAACAAAGCTTCCTTTCTGCAAGAAACAATGACAGGCAAATGTGAAGTGAGCTGGAGTATGCTGAAAGGACCGTGGATATGGAGACCAAACACCAGTGTTCTCAGCCTAATACTGTCACATTCTATGTGTTGGTTTCCACATCTAAAATGAGGCTTTTTCTGGCTTTACAATTATGACCATAGAAAAATTTCCTCAGTAAAGATTAAACTTCCAAAAATATAAATAAAGTGGTTGTTTTCATTTTACAGCATTTTATAACTGAAATTATAGCTAACAAAAGTTAACAGAGATTACCCTCATTGATGGACTCAATTATTTTTATTTTCTTCTTTAAATTCTTGGTTTTGTTCTGAATTTTCGTAGTTAGCATAGATTACTCTTACATTCATAAAATGGGTTTCTTTTTCAAATTTGAAAAAGAAATAAGTGAACAATAGTTCTTTCAGTAGTATAAGTTACATGGCATCCATGAAAATTTTCCTCCCCATTCAATCCCAGCAATAAAGAACATATACTAGTAATAGTCATTTAGGCCATCACAGAGCTATGTTGCATTTTTCATGTGGCTGATGGGTGTTTCTTTTAATAAGAATAAATTAAAAATGGAACTTTTTTTTTTCATTTCGAAGCATCTTGATATAATAGGAAGAGAATGAGTTTTTCCATCCCCGTATGTCTAGCCAAGAATCCCATCCCTTCTGCTTCCCAGCTGTGACTTTGGGCAAGTTGGCCAACATTTCTGAAGATGAGTAGGGTTTCTGTATGGGATTACTGATAAACTGTCTCTTGAACATAGTGCTAACACTCTCTTCTGTATTCCATTCTGGGGTGGTAAGTCTGAGGCTCTGGAAACTTCATATCCTAGGTTTCCTTGCCATCTGGATTCCAGTATGGTTTCATCAATGTGAGCCATTGGCTGGTGATTGACAGATTTCTAGATTCTCTCAGCATCTGCCTAGTTGCAGGTGACAACTCCAGCGCCAGCTCCAGTTTCCAGTTTCTCTAAGCGCTCTCAGTCCTAGCTGCACTAAGTTCAGAATAGCAGCTAGCTGTTCTGCATCAATTGGTCCAAGCACTCCACAGTGTGGGCCCGAGAGGTATCAGCATCAGCCACACTGCACATCTCCTGCTCTATGTTCTCCCTCAAAAAACCAAGCACCATGGGGCTGGGCCCTCACCTCAGGGGTTCAAGCATCAGCTCTGGAAATGGAGGAGGGGGGTCTCTCCTTTGATCCCCTGGGTTCTAACAATTTAATTGTGCCCTTCTTTTACCCAATGTGAATGCCTACTAGTCTAACCATATAACTAAGAAACTCCTTTCTTCATTTGTCCTTGCAGTGGTTTTGTATCAAATTTGTGCCACAGCAAAACACATATTTTCGACCCTTTGGGTTGCTTATGAGTTGTCCAAATGGTGTTTTTTAAGGTCGACCATGTCATGGATCTATTGTACTTCTTAAAAGTGTTAATAAAAGATCAGTCAATAAACCTGACTACATCTGCACATCTGCAAAGAGTATTTCAAAGTCTGAAAATTCCTTTATCCTCTGTAAAGGCAATTTAGCCCCAGGAAGTTCCACGTCTTAAGCAGGTAAGTTTCCAGTTGATCAAATAACTGATTTCCCCAAATAAAATTTTAGTCTTTCCCCCAAATCACTCACTTTTGACTCCTTACACCTTCATTCCATTTTTTTCTTTTGGGTGGAGGTAGGGAAGTAAATAAACTATAGAAATACAAATTGTTATTTTAAAAAAGACCTCTACTTTGAAGTTCCCTAGAGTCCCTTAAAATTTTTTCAGTCAGTAGGTACTCCCTCCAAGATAATGCTCAAAGTACTAAGTCTTTTTATTCATACATTCAACTTTTAGTTGTGACAAGACATTATCACTGATGTGATATATACATGACATATACAACTTCTCTAGGTAAGAAAAAGAATACAACATATTTCTAGCATTTCCTGACAGATTCAATAATCAACAAGTAAAAGAAATCCCATCAACCCATAAGTTTATTAGTCAATATAGGCTTTTGATGGATGAAGTCATTTTGTGAAATTTCCTAAATTCTAAGGTGTATAGAAGGAGGATAACTGGATCTAGATTGTCCTCTGAGTCCTGTGCTTCTCTGGATCAATTTTAGAGAACATGAAGTTTTAGTCTCTTTTTCCACTTTGATCACTTTAAATCAGAAGGAGTACCTGGATGAAACAAAAATGAGTTTTCCCAACTTCCATATTGACTACATGTGCTCCAGCAGTTTCACAAGTGTTGAGTTTCTTTGTCACACGGAAGTTTCAGGATTGCCTTGTCATGCTCATTTAAATGTATGATGGATTGATTTGTCTCGCTTTACTTTTCTCTCCTACTGCTTGAGGAGGTTCTGGGAGGAGTTGTTTGGAGTGAAAGGAGAAGGAGATGGTCTGAAAAGCTTTGAGGTCTGTCTGGAAACAACTTTAGATGTGTAAATTCTGCAGAGCTTAAGGCTTCTCCTTCCTTTGTGATACAGACAGTTCTCTCAACACAGCGTGAGTGGTCCTGGCGGGCCCTAAAGGAAATGCAGTCCTTTCGAGGTGTGTAGGATGAGGTGCTATTGCTGGGGCAACACAAACAGAGTCTAATTGCAGGAGTTAATTTACTACCTGGAAACCAGAGGAGGGCTGTGAAAAGAAATTGTGGTGGCATCTGATCCTGGACCAGCTAAGTTTTGAGTCTTTAAGAGGAGGTAGTTTTCAAGCAGAAAGTGAAAAAAACATTTTCACAAGAGACTTGGTGAGACTCAGAGCACAAGAGGTAATGCTCATGTCCAGGTACAAAGTTATGCTCAGTGTGGGACGATAATCACCTTGACACAAACCACAGAGTAGCTCAGGTACAGTAAGGATTGAAGGCATAAAGCACTGTTTCGTGGCAAAACCTTAGGGTTTTGCCATTTTAGCAATTGAAGGTGATTATACTTTGGGCTGCTTCTTAGGACAATATCCAGGAGGATCCACCATGGGGATGTGACCAAACACAGGGAATGACTACATAGCTTGGCGAATGACCAGAGGACAAGGCAGCATGACCCAAGCTGAAAGAGGAGCAGCACCCTGCTTAGGGGTGTGAGTCACTCCTGGGGGACAAGTGTGCTGGGAGCTGGTCCTTTCCAGTTAGACACATGAAGGTTACCAAATATATACCCACAGACTGACTGAAAGTGGACAATTTCAGATTACACCTTACTTATATATTTAACTTTATATTACCATCATATGTTAAACCTCACATGTGTCTAAAATGAAGTTATCAAATGTTTGACTTGCAAAATATTTTCCAATCTAAAAGCCATAGTTTTCATTGTTTCATCAAGACCATTTTTCTTGAGATATCTAGTTAAGTGTCTTTAATTCAGTCTTCTTATCTTCGTGGTTTTCCAATGCCACCAAACTAAGACTCCAGTTAAAAACCATTTTCCTTTGCAATGACTAAAATCAAACATCTTCGATTTTTCTATCCAAATCATTACCCTATTTACCATTACATTTCAGTTCTGGATCTGTCTGAAAGTAAAAATAAAAATGTTTTCTATATCACAAGAAAGCATATTTGAATAGGAACTTCTGGTTAATCACAGTTTCTATTCTACCTCTATTAAAAGAAATAAGCAAATGCAGGAAGAAAGACCTCTAAAGAAACATTTTAGATCTCCTCTGGCACTTTGTGTCTTGATGAATTGTGCATTTACTCCAGTTGGGCTTTTCTGCTTTTCTGCTGGATTTTGCTGTGTGCATTTTGATGGTGAAATCTAAAAATGTGTCACTGCTGCACTAACGTGGTTTACTGCCAAGCACCTGGACCATTATAATGGAAACTCTGAGCTTGTGAGACACAACCACTTTTTAAAAAAATTTAATTTACCTTTAGAATCATGTCTTATTTTTCAGCAAGAACTTGTCTTTATATTTCCCACTAATTTCAGAGGAAAGCCTGACAAGTTAAATGTTAACAATTTTAATTAATTAATCAAAACAAAAAAGGTGATTGCATAGTTGGTTCTATTTGGCTTTCAGCTGTCCATAGAGATGATTAAATGTTTTGGCAAAAGTACAAAGGCTCAGCAGAATTTGATAGACCAACTCTTTCTCCACTAACGGACGTGGCTGATACGTAGTCTGGGAAAAGAGAAAAAGAAACTGTTTTTGATAGTGGATTAGAGGCTGACCTCTGCCATGACCTAGAAAAGAAAGTGCTAAGATGAACTTTCCCTTAAGTTCTTGAAGGGAACTTAATCCTACCTCTTTCCAGAATGACTATTGTATCTTCTTTATTGCTGCCTGGCTGGGCTTGGGGTTCCACTGACCTTACTCTTCCTGTTGATGTGCAGAACTCCAGCATTCAGAAAAGTGGGGATGTGGCTCTGGGAGAACGTGTGGGTGACACTATGGTATAGTAAGTAACGCAGGCCCAAGAACAGGTAATTTAAATGCAATCCTCTATTAAAATTACTCCAGATGACAGAATGTGTCCCTGGGGTCTGCAAGGAAATTTGTTAAACCTCAGGGACAGAAGGACTATATACTTAACCCAAAGAGGATGTTCTCTGAGCCATCTCAGTAAGAAAAACCCCACATCTTTCATTAGAAGACCGCCAGAGAAGGCAAGCCATGTCTACCTCATTCTAGTACCCTGGAAATACACCACTCTGTCAGCTAGGATGGTGTTCCTGAGTACTTTCTCTGGTTTTCTAGCCAAACCACTCTTAAGCTCACCAAATCTCATCCTCACTTTACTACTGTTGACATTTCTAGTGCCTAGCAAACAGTAGAATATTTCAAGTTACAGAATGTTCTTTGCCAAGAGCAAGCAAGAATTGTGAACTGCTCATATATCAGCAGTCAGCACTTTCCAGAATTGAAACAACTGTTTTGTTTTATTTTGGATTGATAAAGGGCTACACTTTTCCCTCAAAAAATAGAAAATAAAATACATATCATAAAATGACTGTATTTGCCTGTAACTTTTCATTTTTAATTCAAACATTATCTCAGCTCGAAGATCCTCCCTCTTACCTACCATCATTTGGATTGGTAACTTCAATTTATAGTTACACTCTTACTTTATAGAACATCACAGTTAGAGATGTTATTTTAGGAAATAATTTCACAGCACTGTTTCTCACATTCTACAAGTGTTAGTCAACAGTGGCATTATACTCTCTACAGCTACAGAGAAAAAAATCAATCCTTAAGGAGCTAACAAATTTTCATTCCAAGCTAATTGAGTCCCTCATTTCAGGCACCTAAAAGACCCTTACAGGCTAGCCCAACTCTAGCTCCCCATAAACGGAATCTTATGCTCTATGCTCTACTTGCTTTTGATTACAGCGTTTTAATGACAATCTTCTATGAATGTGAAAACACTTCTCTGAATGTATACATGTCCCAGGGTTCAGATGACCTGTTCTGAAATCCCACCTTCTTATTTTCGGAGAAACTGAAAAAGTACAAAATAACTGAACATGAAAAAAATAACTCTTCAGAACATGTTGCTAAATCCCTTGTAATTGATGGTGTAGACAAGGACAATGGCTTGAGATTATCTCCTTCCAACACCCTATTCAGATGTACACATTTACACTCCAGCAAGCACCCGGAGTAATTTCTAAATAATTTTATCATAGCTTAAATCAACTTTGTATTTAATCTAAATATGGTTATTATTTTGAAGGTTTGCCAGTGATAAACACTGTAGAAATAAACACATAGAGACTAAAGTTAAACAGAATTATTTTACCAGCGCTGAAGAGGAATGCTTAGGTAGACTAACATTATCCTTCCAAAGAAGATGTTAGTATGTAAAGAATGAATACACTACTGACCTGTCTTTGCATCATTGCTAATTTATGAAAAGAAAAAAAATAAATTGTCATAATTTGTAGCCCCATTTCCATTCTCACAAGGTTCTAGCTTCCACCACATGATTTACAGCCCTTTATCCACAGTGTGATCAATCAAGTACTACCGAGACCAAATTTCATATCCCAGGTATCTATTTAGCCATTTCTCTGGCTCTTACTCTAATTAACATGTTTCTAGATTGACTTTTCAGTGGCTCACAACTTGCCACTTAATATTTATGGGCTATGGCTTCTCATTTTAGAAAAATATATTCCCTCTTTAACCATTCCCTCTAAACAAGTAACAAGTTTACTGGTGTGAGCAATCACCTGCCCTTGTAGGATGGGGCCTTTCCATGATCCACAGGCTTTACCATTGCCAGTTGACTTTTTTCTGGGTTCTGCATATGTTTTACAGCATAAGACTCTGGTGCTAATTCTGAAGAGCTGAGAACCTTATTCATCTCTCCGGTTCTATGATCTAAATTCTTCCATTTCCGTTTAGAGGCCAGTCCACAACCTCTTCTCAATGAGGACTGCATCTGTCTCCTGTCTCCCAGCAGGGCTCCAGTCTGAACCATGCTGTGTAGAAAGCATGAAACAGCAGCCTGTGGAGCTACTGAGAGCTGTCTGTCTTCTCCTTACATTTGCCATTACAGAGCACATGAGTAGTAGCTGCATTATAGTAGTGGGAAAATCCCTGACCCACTTTCCACCTTTCCCTTACTTCTACTTCACATGTCAGAAAGAAATTTTGGGCAGAAGAGAGCATGAGGAATGTACTTCAAAAGCATGTCCACATGACACTTGCACAGCTTCTCTCCACATCTGTGCTTCTTCTGCTCTATTTTTTTGATATGACAAGGAATGTACCATCAGCAGAAAAAGGAAGGTGGTTTTAAATCTATCATCACCTTTTCACATAGGAGAGAATCAAGGTGCAAATGGCATTAAACGCATTGCCCCTAAGTTTGGGAAACTGGTGAGCAATAAAGTTGGATTAAATAAATGAATGATTGGTCTGGGTCAACACCAAGCCCATGACTCTACTGTTCCTCAAGGAATGCTTCAGACCCTAGGTTCACTCAAAAGTGGCATGTGTATTGAGGTTTAGCTTTTCTCCTTTTCTTCAGCTCCCAACTAGACCCTTCCAATCAGCCCTGCCCCAGGTCAGGATATAGGACATGCAGGGGCATTTAGAGGGTATTAGAAAAAATAATAATGATACTGGAAGTATGGGGAGGCTGATGAAGGGAAAAGGAGTATAACATGTTTCTAGTACATTCTTCCTTCTCTTTTACCATATACTCTTTCCTGCCACATAGTTCAGAAGGGTAGGAATTGCATGGAAACTGTCAAAAGTTGCTTCTGATTTGAGCCTCAGTGTTAAGGTCTATTTTGCCATTTCTAGCATAAAACAAACAGAGGTTTAAAAATGGCATGCTTGGGAAACCGTGGGCTGCCATGGTAGTATTGAAGGATCAATACAAGAGACTCGAATGCAATGCAAAGAATTTCACAGCATTAAAGAAGGACAATGGCACAGTGGATGAAAAGTGGTAAATATCAGAAACATGTACTCAAGATAGAGAGTATTTTATTAATTCAAGCAGGACATACTAAGAACTTGGAATCAGCCAATGGTAGTGTCAATGAAAAGGAAATAGCAAGTACGAGAGGAACTTTGTGGGCAGAACCAACTAGAATTAGTATTCCATAGGTTGTGGGAGATGAAGGAAAATGAGGAGTTGGAAATGGCTTCAAGATTTCCAGTCAGGAGACTAGAAGGATGTTTACGGCATTAACTAAGAGAGGAGCTTGGTGAGAAGGAAAAGATGTGAAGAAAGAATATTGTAGGTGGAGAAAATGTTGGGTTGGATTTATAATATGTTTCAAATATAAATAAAAGCATGAACAAATGAACAATATCGTCCAAGTTTGTCAAGAAACTTAAAGATTGACATTTTATTCTTTTTCTTGCTGAAATTTATAGTCTTACCCAAACCCAGTTCTTATTGGGAGATTAATGACTAAATATATATTAAACTTTCTTTCTCTAAAACTCTGTTCCTCTCTGTGGGAGATAACAACTAAGAAATTATGACCATGAATCAAGAAACCTGTAATCAAATAGTTCATAACTATGAGTAGTTCATAAACAAATCACTGCTTCTTTGAAGCAGGCTATAGATTCACACTTCTCTAGCAGCCTCTAATTTTAAGCAAATAAGTGAGTATGTATAATTTTCCATGTTATTAAATAAACTTATAATGATAAGCCATTAGAATAATTATGTTCACCATTTTCATAACAATAAAATGTCCAAAAGATTAGGGCAGACACAGTTGGAGAAGGAAGAATATTCCTTATATCATGCTCAATTTAAATTTCCTTTACGAACGTAGTAGTTATACTCAAAATATATAACTTTACAAGATTGTATAATCTTTAAAAGTATAATCCAGCATATTTCAGTGATCTGAAGCCATAGTCAATTTCAGACTTTTGCAGCAATGATTGTTCTGCTTTTGGATAAAGCCAGCAAGTATTTTCCTAATAAACTAAAGTGACAGTTTGAGTGCTCCTCTTTAAACTTCACGTTTAATTCCCACGAAAGGTTTATGGAAGGTTCTTCCCTATAAAACTAGTATGTTATATTTAAATTTCAGTTATATGACAAGTTACACTCATTTAACCTTTCATGCACGATTTCTGCTCTCTGAGTTATAGTGTTTCTGCTTCTTCCAAGTGATAATATTTTTTTGTGAGCTTAAAGGCAAAAATCACCATTCACCCAAAGCCAAAAAAGAGAAAGGTAAAAGACAGGTAAAAGGCCTTTTTATTTAACAACCTAGATCAATCCATCATTCATTTATTCATTTATGTATTCGTGTAACAAGTATTATTGAGTATCTCCATGTACAATTACTGTGATAGATAATTGCAGTTACAAAGTTGACCAACATAGGCCCTCTCTTAAAGTTTAGTAAGAGATGTAGACATGTAAACTAACAATTACAAATACTGAACGATCACAGCAATGATGGAATGACTTACCAGGTGATGTGGAAACACAGAGGATGGAAGAAGATCTATACCACAATGGAGGAAGTCAGAGAAAACTTTCAAAAAGGCTAAGCCTCAGGTGAGTCTTGAGGGATGAATACAGCCCCTGTCTCTTTAACAACTATGCTTGAATAAAATACAAAGACGCCAAATGCTATGACTGAAAAGACCCTAAATGTCCTTCCTTATAAATATAATCTCTACTAACATGCCACCTGGTAAGTCATTTTATATTAAGACTCTGCCTGAGGAAGACCATTGTCAGATGAAAATTTAACTAGAAAGGTTAACACAGGAGTAAACAACCATCCATATATTTACAGATATACTTCATCTATTTCTCAGCCTTGGGCTGGATGAAGAAATGGGATTCCAAATAGAGATATTTGGCAGCAGGGAGCAAGAAGAGTCAAAATCCCACAGAATTCTATGAAGGGCAGATCCCAGTGGGGGTACAGCTATAGGGGCTCAACAGATGCTAGATTCTTGGCAAGGTTGTGGCTACAGGTGGATGAAGAATAGAGCAGCCCTCAAGAGAAGAAAAGGGAGAAGTGGACCAACTCATAATTTCTCCTCATGTTAAATCTTCCACTTCCCAGGGAGGGAGCAGAAAACGCTTGATAGTTTTGATCTCCTCAAATTAGAAGGAAGCCATTCCAGTGAGCAAAAGCCAAAAGGCAAAGCTTGGGCTTCAGTTTTTGTTTGTAATTGAAAAGGCACCAAACATAGCCACTGAGCTGTCAAAAAGAACATGAAGGTCAGAATCATGTACAATTGCAAACACAAATCAAATGTGCAGCGTTGACTCCAAGCTGGCTGAGAAGATAGGAAACTGACATCTATTCAGCCCACATACATTGAAAAGCAAGCAGTAGGTAGCCTTGCCTACAACAAAGATATTGTAAGGATTCTGGTATTTTATTTTTTATTTGATTATTATTTTATTTTTTAAAAACCATGCTGAGAACTTGCACTCCCAGGAAAATGAAGTATATGTAAATTTCTCTATTCCTCCCTGGAATAAAACCCTGGAGATGATACACGGACAGATGATAGATAGATAAGAACTCTGAAAGATGCGAGGAAGAAGACAGACAAGCTAGAGACCTCAGGACTCCCTGGCAAAAAAAAACGGTGGTAAATCCCTTTAGTTTTCTTTTTGCCTCATATATCCCAGAGTAGAAGTTGAAGAAGCCAGCAACACAGGAAAACCAATGGGCACAGATCAGAATGAGCCCCAATAAAAGCCTACTCTCTCTAAGCAAAGGACCAGGAAAGAAGCTGTGATGGTTAACACTGAGTGTCAACTTGATTAGATTGAAGGATGCAATATTGATCCTGGGTGTGTCTGTGAGGGCGTTGCCAAAGGAGATTAACACTTGAGTCAGTGGGCTGGGAAAGGCAGATCCACCCTTAATCAGGTGGGCACATCTAATCAGCCACCAGTGAATACAAAGCAGGCAGAAAAACATGAAGTGATGATAAAATCCTAGCCTCCCAATCCGTATGTTTCTCCCGTGGTGGATGCTTCCTGCTCTCGAACATTGGGCTCCAAGTTCTTCAGTTTTGGGTCTTGGACTGGCTCTCCTTGCTCCTTGTTTTGCAGACAGCCTGTTGTGGGACCTTGTGATCATGTAAGTTCATACTTAATGAATGCTTAATAAATATGTGTGTGTGTATGTGTGTGTGTGTATACATACATATATATATATATATGTGTGTGCATATATATACTGACTAATACAGAAGACTAGCAAAAAGATAATATTTTAGAAAAAATTACCCCACTGCTCAAACACCCCAAATAAAATGGTGGACCCACCCTCATCTAGGCTAGCAAAGGCTAAATGAGGAGCCTAGGCTTCCACCACAACCAAGCTATAAGGAAGCATCCCAGTCTACCCTGACTTTCATCAGGGTGTTGTCAGGGAGAGCTGAATAAAGAGGCAGAACTTTTATCCCCACAAGGCAGTGCCAAGGTTCACTCCCCATCATCACACCTGTTCACTCCCCACCTCACCCTACTCTCTGTACTTTCCTCCTGATGAGGGGCAGCAACCAGCAGAGAGACCTAAATGTCCACTTCTTCTCAGCAGCATTACAAGGAATAAAGAGAGCAGACACAAATTACCAATATCATGAATGAAACAGAGGATGTCACTATAGACTATACAGGCAACAAAAGGGTTAGAAGGGCATACTACAGATGACTCCACACATACATTTGAAAGCTTAGATAAAATGAACAATTCCTCAAAAAACAGAAACTACTACATCTCACCTAGCATGAAACAGATAATTTGAGTGGTTCTATAGTTATTAAATAATTTAAATTTGTAAGTTAAAATTTTCCAGAGGGGCCGAGAGCAGTGGCTCACACCTGTAATCCCAGCACTTTGGGAGGCCAAGGCAGGTGGATCACTTGAGGCCAGGAGTTCGCGACTAGCCTGGCCATCATGGTGAAACCCTATCTCTACTAAAAATACAAAAATCAGCTGGGTGTGGTATCAGGCATCTGTAATCCCAGCTACTCGGGAGACTGAGGCAGTAGACTAGCTGGGAGGCGGATGTTGCAGTGAGCAGAGATCGCACCATTGAACTTCAGCCTGGGCAACAGAGTGAGACTTCATCTCAATAAATAAATAAATAAATAAATAATTCCAAAAGAAAAAATAAAACCAAATGTGTGTAATCTCTCCCAGAAAAGGGAAGAAAAGAAAATGCTTCCTAATTCATTTTATGAAGCTGGTATTACCCTGATACCAAAATCAGACAAAAACATTAAAAAAGAGAGAAAACTACTGACCAATGTTCTTCATAAATATTGATGCAAAAATTATTAGGAAAATATTACCAAATGCATTTTGGCCATATATGGTAAGAATTATATACCATGACCAGGGGGTTTATTCCAGGAATGCAAAGTTGGCTCACTAGTTGAAAACCAAAGTAATCACTATCTTAACAGGTTAAAGGAAATCACATGTTTGTGTCAAGAAATACAGAAAAATTATTTAACAAATTTCAGCACACATTCATGAGAAAAAACCAGAAAAACTGTAGTAGAGGAGAACTTTCTAAACTTGATAAAGAGTATCTTCAAACAATCTACAGCTAACATTATACTGACTGCTTTCATTCTAAAATCAGGAACAAAGCTAAGATGTCCACTCTCTTCTTATTCAGTATAGCACTGGAAGTTATAGCAATTAAAGAAAGAAGAAATAAGAGAATTAGAAATAAAAGTCATACAGATAGGAAAGGAAGAAGTTCACCTGCCCCTATTTGCAGGTGACATGAATATTTGCATGAAAATTCCAAGGAATGTATAAAAATACTTTTAGAACTAATAAAGTGAGTTCAGCAGAGGCCCAGGATACAAGATAAGAATATAAAAATCAGACTTAATACAAAAAAAAAAAAAACCAAAAAAAGAAAAACACACACACACAATGAATCACAGATAAATGTAAAACTATAAAAATGTTAGAAAAACACAGGAGAAAATCTTTGAGATCTAGGGCTAGGCAAAGAATATTTAGATTTAACACCAAAACATGGTCCGTTAAAAAAAAAATGATAAACTGTACTTCATCAAAATGAAAAACTTTTTTTGCAAAAAACTCTCTTAAGATGATTAAAAAACAAGCTTCAAGCTGAAAGAAAAATTGCAAACACATATCTAGCAAAATACTAATATCTAGAATAGATAAAGATTTCTCAAATCTCAATAGTAAAAAAAAAAAAAAAAAATCCATTAAAAATTGGGCAAAAGACACAAGAGATTTGACCAGAAAGGATACACAGATACAAATAAGCACATGAAAAGATGTCAAACCATTAGCCTTTAAGGAAATTAAAATTGCACTGAAATATCATTACATAACTATCAGAATGGCTAAAATAAAAAATAGTGACAACACAAAATTCTGGAAAAGATAGATAAATTGAATGACTCATTGCTGGCAGGAATGTGAAGCGAGCGGTACAATCACGTAGAAAATGGTTTTGTAGTTTCTAAAACCTAAAAATGTAATTTTCATATGATCCAGTAATTTCACTCCTAAGCATTTACTCCAGATAAATAAAAATTTATGTTCACGTGAAAACACACACATGAACATTCATAACAGCTGTATCCATGATAGCCCAAACTGGAAGCTATCCAGATGTCCTTCAAGAAAAGAATGGTTGAAAAACTGTGGTATACTCATAGCAAGGAAAATTATTCAGATACATGCAACAACCTGAATAAATTTCTATATAATTATGCTGAATGAAAAAGCCAATTCTAAGGTTATAATCAGTATAATTTCATTTATATAGGATTTTGACAGGATAAAATTAGAGACATGAGAACAAATTAGTGATTGCCAGGAGGTAAGGAGGAGGTGAGAGTGAGAGGGAAGTAAGCATGTCTTTAAAAGAGCAACAGGAGGGATCCTTCTGGTGATGAAGACATCCTATATCTTGACTATATCAATGTCAACCTCATGCCTGTGGAACTATAGTTTTGCAAGATGCTGCCATTGGGGAAAATTGGGTAAAGACTAAAGATGATCTCTCTGTATTATTGCCTACAACTTTGTGCTAATATACAATTATCTCAAAATAGAAAATTTAATTAAAAAGTCAAAACAAAAAGTGTGCTGTTTCTCTACCTAAGGAGACTGGAGAAACTACATGGGGGCCCAGAAAATAAGAAAGCAAGAGCCAACTCAATCCTGGCTAAGGAATTAAAAACAAAGAAGAAACTAGGAAGTAAGACGAGATTTCCTTCTTATGACTCGGTAAAGCTGACAGTTGAGCCTGACATGGAAGGTTAGGTGGTTGGGTTATGGTCAATTGCCATTTGCTATATGCTCAGTGTATTAGTCAGGGTTTCCCACAAAACCAGCAGGATGTGTACATAGACAGAGAGAGATTTATTTTAAGGAGTTGTGTGTGGTGTGTGTGTGTGTGCATGCATTCAAGCAAGTCAAGTTTTAAAAACTAGGAAAAAAACCATGACTCACCTGGTGGGAAAAGATAGTTATAACCATCAGACAAGGCATCCTATACTTCCATGCTTCTTTAACACTAGCAGAAAAAGTAACTCAATAACTCTGCTGCAAGATGACTGACTGTTTTCTAAACTATCTGAAGTTCTCTCAAGCCATCCCTGGGATAACTCCATTTTATTTTCTCTTCTATAAATATTTTAGGTGTATTCTCGCATGCCACAATTTGTCACATAGGTCACCTGGGTATGATGGTTTGATTCATAAATTTCTCTTATTCTCTGCTAATTTTCCTCTCTCTGGTTCACCCCCAAAGCCCAAGCTTCTCTTTTAACTCATAAGACATTTTAAAGATCCATGATCTAAGCCAGAGAGGCCAGTCTAATTGAACAGCATGTCAAAAAAGGGGTTAATATTATATCTCCAAAAAATTGTGTAATTTTTATTATTAGAATGCTTTTCTCTATACTGTGCTTTAAAATCAGAGTTGTTTACATTTTCTTATATCTTTACATATTTTAACACTTCAAGACTTTAAAAAGTTTGAGCTTAGAATGGACTCACTTTAAATGCTTTTGTAAATTAAACACAGTACGAAATAAATACACCCTGAAAGGTCATAATGGCTTTGTTCACCTTTGCGTTTGGTTGAAGAGATTGAACAGAAAAATCTGAAGCACAGCATGGTTTTTGGAACATAGCTTACTTGGTCCAAATTGCCAGGAGTGCATCAACACATACAAGACTCTTAATGAAAACTAGAAACATACAGATGGCCTATCTTGACAGAAAAATTACACACACAGAGGCCCCTTCCTCTGCACGGCCTCTTGAAGCTGGAAGTAACTTGTAGGGGTTGGTCCTGGAGGAAAGGAAGATTTTCCATTTTTGAGGGCTGAGTGCATAGTAGGATACAGCAACTCTATCACTACTTCTTGTGAAAAAAGTCACATATGCTAGACCCTTAAAGATTCTGGTCCAGTACACTTTGAAGTTGCTCACCCAGCATCACATATCAGCATCCTGAAAAATGTCCTTGTTGGTTTCTCTATCCAGTTTTACGTGCTCATTTTGGTCCTTTCCACCACACCCCCCCTTCCAAAATAGTTCTACCACACTTACGGTAGTTCTACTACACCTACCATGGTGCTACTTCTTCATGTGATGTTATCCCCTCACTGTGTGCTCAGCTTGGCCAGTATTTCTAGGTGGACTATTGGACTTTTCTGTATCTTTCCCTGTGGGTTAGATTTTCAAGGCTATTGGTCATGTCTGCTACTTATCTCTGAACTCCTTCCATTTTGCCTACACTTCTCAGGTAGTGAGCTGCTCACCACAGTATAACAGAAGGAACACACAGCCTCCCAAGATTATGATGGAATTCCTTGGGGTATGCTATTTGGTAATTTAAAAAAATTAATGTCCCGTTTAAGATTTGAACATAATTTTATGTCTACTAATAACTTTAGTTATATTTCTTCTCCTTGGATTTATCGTTTTAGTTCAAAAGTTATTTGTGAAAGTATTTCTCCAAATGGATTAGTTTTGGTTTTTAGAAAGTGTCATATTATTTGTATCATTTACTTTTTTTTTTTTTTTTTTAGGCAGAGTCTCACTCTGTCACCCAGGCTGGAGTGCAGTGATGCAATCTTGGCTTATTGCAACCTCCACCTCTTAGGCTTCAGCCATCCTCCCCACTCAGCCTCCCGAGTGGCTGGGAATACAGGTGCATGCCATCACACCTGGCTAATTTTTGTATTTTTGGTAGAGATGAAGTTTTGCCATGTTGCCCAGGCTGGTCCCGAATTCCTGAGCTCAAGTGGTCCGCTTGCCTGGGTGTCCCAAAGTGCTAGGATTACAGGCATGAGCCACCGTGCCTGTAAAATTAAAATTTTTAAAAATTATCTTTTAAAAGTAATTTTTGTCCTTATTCAAGGTTGATAAATGTCATGTTCAATATCCTAAAATGAATAATTTACAATTTTTTTTGTAAAAACATGTAAAGATGTAAAAATACATCTTTAAAAAGATGTATTTTTCAACCTGAATCTGACCAAAAATTTTGCATAAATGAAAATTAAAAAGTACTCTTTAAAATGCAAAATCTTTCAAGTACCCTATTAGAAATCTGTTTAGAGAGTGCCAAGCTAAATCTATTTACATAACAAATTCCTACAAATTGCTTTTTAAAAGCAGGATTAAGGTGCATTATAATTAACCTTCTGCTTTAACACAGCATCAAAATAACAAAGTACTTTGCAAATTATGTAATTTTCTAGTTTGTCAGGGGAAAAATGTTCTCAAGTGTGTCTTATATAAGAATGATCATTCCTGACTATTTGAATTATAGAAATACAAATAATTTTAGAATTTTTAGGAAATGTGAAGTAAGCAATAAAAAGAATCTTCAAATAATATTAATTCAAATGTATATATTCATAGCGATTTTTTTTAAGAATAAGACATCACTTTGTGGGGTAGTAAATACCAAAACAAACAAAATTTACTGGTTTTGTCAAAGAAGAAAATAAAACCAATCAAAACAAAACTCTTCTTGTCCATCCAGGCAGCTGAGGAAGGCAGGAAGGCAGGTAAGGTCAGTTCACTGAAAATCAAATGCTTTACCAAAAGTAAAGAACCATTTATTAAAAAAAAGTCTTGTGACCACCAAAAGAACTACCACAAAGAAGAAGCTGTCATGGCCACGTGTGCCTGTAATCCTAGCATTTTGGGAGGCCAACGTGGGCAGATAACTAGAGCTGAGGAGTTCAAGGGCAGCCTGGGCAACATGGTGAGGATTATGCCATGTTGTGTGTATGTAGGGGGTGTGTGTGTGTGTGCATGTGTGTGTGTGCGTGTGTGTGTCTGGAGCAGATTCTGGCTGCCCCAGACTCACTAATGCTGCCTCCTGGTTGTATGTTCTCCAGGAGATAGTTTTGGATCCTTCATCTATTATAAAATTAATTTTGTGTGATTTTCTCCCTTTTGCATTATATTGCATGTTATCAGCTTAAGGAAATAATCCTTTGGAATTGTTAAAAAAACAAATAAGAAGCTGTGATGTGACGATGAAAAACTGCTGGGTCTTAAAATATTTGTAAATTGTGCATTTTAGGATATTTAACATGATATTTATCAACCTTGAATAAGGACAAAAATTATTCATAAAAGAGAGAATACACTAAACAAATGTTGTCTAGTTGTATTTGACAGGAAAGGTTTTCCTCTTTTTAAAAAGATAAATCATAGGTCCAGCCCTGCCAAAGAGCAACACTGAATCATTTCACGTAACTGAAGCATTGACTTGTTTTCACCTGAAAGTTTTCAGAATATTCTATGTTTATTACCAAATGGTAAGTCAGGTATAATAAAAATAAACACCAACCATCCTCCTAGGAAAGACTTGAGTAGAAAGTAATGGGATTCTTATTCCTTTCACACAAAAGACACATATGGTAATTAGTTTATTCTCCTCATGTATGGTGTAAATAGCAAAATGTGACTTTAAGTGGTTATTGTTGGCACTCTTTCCTTAGAAAGAGTTTCATTAGAGTTTGAAAGTATTTCTGGGAAAACATCAACCAAAATATTCCATGTTGCTAACTGCAATGTATGTAAATGGGGTTTTCCACCTTTTGGTGATGCATCTTGACTTGATCCTTAGCCAGAATTAGGAAATTCCTAAATTTATATGTGGAGGAAACATGCTTTGGGGCTTCCCTCCCCAGTAAACTAATACTTAATATAAGCTTGACTTCAGACATTGTTATAAACCGGGGGTCTTAGTTGGCCCTGAAAGATTTAACTTGTGTTGTAATAGGACTGGGACTATGAGGAATCAGATGTAGGATCCAGAAAGGGAAGATTTTTTGGACTGACATAAATATCTAAAATACCTTAATATTGTACTTCAAAAGTAACTTGAAGCAATTTTTAGTAAACCATATATGCATATTTAAAAAATAAATCAGACATACATGAAGAGGGAAAAACACTGTACCAGGTTTCATTTCCCAGAGAATTACTGATATAATACAAAAGCATTTGTCTAATCTTCATGGTAGCTGAAGAGAAAAGGAAAATAGGGCATGTTATGTGGAAATCAAGTCTACTTAAAGGCAGTTCCAGGTACATTTATAGGGATCAGAATTGAACTGAAGCTTGTACCTTCTTATGAAACTTTTTTTTACAAGACAGCTTTGTGTTGGAGGATAACTCCGCTTGCAGACAGAACACAAAGGAAGAGGCCCTGGAAAAACTTATAAGAATTCTTTATTAAAATACAGTCATCACAGGATATCCATGCGTCTCTCTCTCAGTCAGCCTGTCTGTTTATCTGTCTGTCTAATCTATTTATCTTATCTGTCTGTCTATCTTTCTAT
>NW_012106086.1:330050-356191 GCF_000951045.1 Mandrillus leucophaeus | reverse complement strand
GGATTTTAAAAACTGAGTCCAGAGAGTATAATCTTAGTACCCTTTCATGGGTGAAGCTGAGACTGGAGATATTAGAAGCTGTAGATACCCATGTTTCCAGCATGGTAGAGTCCAGGCTGAGAGAATGAGCCTGGCACACAGGACTAGCACAGACTTGAAGAGAGAGACTGTCCTGGCAGTGTCTGAAGTTCCTGAAGCCCAGCTACTCTTGTGCATTCCCAGTAGTTTGATTTTGTGAACCAAAAATTTCTTTTCATTGTCTAAGTTACAGTTGGTGGTGTTGTTGCATGTGGTCAAAGGGTCCTGACTACTTTTGATACGTATTTGTAGATTTTACTAGTCCATCATCTTTTTCTTCTGTTTCTGGTGACAGCACTTTGATTTTCTTTTTGTGAACCACCCCTCCTTATTCTGGTAAATTGGATCACACAGACTCTTATATACCCGCTTCTGGCTGCAAGCATGGATATATAATCCAGGCATGGCTAATGAGACTTATTCTCAATTTTAATTGTAGCTGGGGAAGAGAGAAACTAGAAATGTCTGGGATTATTAATTATTATTAATCAGAGAAGCTTAAGATATAAATCCATGGCTCACTGTAAGTCACTTTGCCTTGAGAATACATATGTGTCAAATTTTGATATATAAAACTTTACAACCAAACTCTGTTCAACAAACGGTAAGAAGAATGGAAAAGTGATTTTTTACCTAATGAAAACCTTAAATTTACAGTTACACTTCACAGTTTGCAAAGTAACTTGGTGAGGCTGTCAGTGTCAGGGCTGTTGCCATTAGTATCTCTAGAGAGGCCCAGTGATTCATCTAAGGCCAGAAATCCTGGTCTTGGACCCATGCTCTGTCTGACCCGAGAGCTCCTTCCACCACCACACTCAGCATTCCTCAAACAGGCTCTGAGGGGCTCCCGCAGTGCCCTGGGAAGACTGTGCTCTTTGTCTGAGATTTGTCATTATCCTCATGAAGAGATTCTCATAAATCATGACTTTTTCTAATGCTAAAAGTCCTCTGCCAAGTAAACACAAGTGCTTATTGCAACAGTAAAATCTTCAAAGTGTTGGTTTTTTTTTTTTTTTTTTAGACGGAGTCTCGCTCTGTTGCCCAGGCTGGAGTGCAGTGGCGGGATCTCAGCTCACTGCAAGCTCCGCCTCCTGGGTTCACGCCATTCTCCTGTCTCAGCCTCCCGAGTAGCTGGGACTACAGGCGCCCGCCACCTCACCCGGCTAGTTTTTTGTATTTTTTAGTAGAGACGGGGTTTCACAGTGTTAGCCAGGATGGTCTCGATCTCCTGACCTCGTGATCCGCCCGTCTCGGCCTCCCAAAGTGCTGGGATTACAGGCTTGAGCCACCGCGCCCGGCCCAAAGTGTTGGTTTTTACAAAGGCCACGAAAAAGGTTCTTTCAGCTAAACCTCCCTATACTATTTATTAAAGTATAGCGAGGACTGGAGAATCACATTTCAACATATAAAGTCACCTAGAAAAGTGTTTTTCCAAGACTGTTCTCCCAAGATATTCCCTGAGCAAAATATACCCATGGTTTTAATAGTTTCATATGGCAGCTGTGTAACAAATTACCAGAAACTGGGTAACTTAAAACAACAGAAATTTATTCTCTCACAGTTCTGGGGGTCAGAAGTCTGAAGTCAAGGTATTGGCAGTGTTGGTTCTTTCTGAGGGTTCTAAGTGACAATCTGTTTCATGCCTGCCCCCTCCTATCTACCAGTGACAGTCAGCAATCTTTGATACTCCTTGGCTTTGAGGTGCATCATTCCAATATCTGCCTCCTTCTTTCCATGGCTGTCCTCTCTGTATGTGTCTCTTTCTTCTTATAAGGACACCAGTCATATTGGATTAGGAACCTGTCCTACTCCATATGACCTTATCTTACCAAATTACTTCTACAGTGACACCATTTCCAAATAAGATTACATTCTGAGGTACTGGGAGTGAGGCTTCAACACATATTTTTTGGGGGGGAAACAATTCCACCCATACACTGGTCAAATAAGGTTGAGAAATATTGCACACTATACAATCCTCTTTGCAAATGTGTATTAGCACATTAAAGGTTTTGAAGTCAATGAATCATCTGATTTTCTTTTAACCTAGCATTTCCAAAATGTGTGCAACCACACATTATTTTATTCACTTAATATCAATTAACATCCTGAGACTCAATGTTCTGAGCGGCACACCATTTGAAATGTTCATCAGGATGGCCTTCAGCATATCAGCATATCAGAGACACTCCCTTACTTCCTAGTTGTTAATGAGAACCTCTGTGGCTGACATGCTCAGTTTGTTGGTCAGTTGTAACAACATGATTGGAAACACAGCAAAACTCTTTCCATGATGCTATATAACCAGTACCTGTGCATCTCCTTATAATTGACTCGCTTAGCAATATGGCAAATTCATCCCAAAAAAGATGTGGGTGAGAACTTGTACTTAGGTAAATGTAAAGCCTTATCCATTGCTGGGACAAGATAACTGGAAGAACATATTTTGTGACTATTAGCTAAGAAGCACTATGAAACTTTTTTTCCAGTTAGAAAAGTTGTGTGTGTGTGTGTGTGTGTGTGTGTGTGTATGTATGTATTCATCAAGGGCCAAATTTACACCTTCCTCATGTTCATGTATTCTAATTTCCTAGTACAGTGCTTTGGAGTCACCAATTCATTTAACATTTATTTTTAAATATGTCCACTGTAATTAATCCAAAATGTATTTATTGAATACTAAGCACTGGGGATGCAGCAGTGGATGAGAGGAACAGAATCCCTGGTCTCGGGAAACTTGTATTCAAGTGGAGTAAAACAAAAAGTAAACAAGAATAAAAATAAATAAAATTTCACCGATACTGATAAATACTATGAAAAAAGAAAATGAGTCAGGGTGACATAATACAGAGAAACTAGGTGACTGCAGGGAGAATGATACTTTAGATAGAGTTACCAGTTGAATGAGTCAAAGTTTTCCAGACAAATGTCTGTGTGTGTTTGTGTGTAAGATATATATAAAATAAGGATTTGGCTTATGGCATAATGGAGACTGGAAAGTCCAAATTCTGCACAGCTGAGGTCCCAGTTCAAATCCAATGATCAAAGATGCTGTAGAACCTGGAAGAGCTGATGTCCCAGTTTAAAAGTTGTCAGGTAAGAGAATTCTCTTACTCAGGGGAGGAGGTTCAGCCATTTGTTCTATTCAGGCCTTCAACTGATTGAATGAGACCTACCCACTCTAGGGAGAACAATCTGCTTTACTCAGTCTGTTGATTTAAATCGTAATCTCATAAAAAAAATCCTCATGGAAATACTCAGAACAATGTCTGACCAAACGTCTGGACACCCCATGGCCCAGTCAAGTTGACATATGAAATTGACCATCACAACGGGCATCTTTGAGCAATTTAGATTTGCCCTGAGGCCTAAGTCATGAAAAAAAAAAAAAGTCAGCCACGGGAAATCTGCTGGGGAAATAGGCACCCTCTGCTTAGCAGTGTATGGTCTTTAATTTAGATGCATGCCTCGCATAATGTGGGTAAACTGAACACCAACTGAAATAGAAACTAAAGTTGGGGGAAGAAAGCCTCACCACAGTCCTCTCCTGGGATTTAGCATAATGGAACTTCTTTATATGTACTCTTCTGAATACTTTAGGTTTCACAATCTGAGAGACACAAAGGAAATCCTGAATAGCATCTCTGAAAAAGGACATGACACACTAACTCTAAGCTTTCAATGAATTTCTTATGCTCATATGGCAACTTTACAAAGGATCTACTTTCAGGCACTGTTGTGGTTTCTCTTTCCCTTTACTTTCCCTCTTTAATTCCTTTTCTTCCCACCCATTCAAGACATCCACTAACCAGAAATCTACAAGGAATCCTTTTAGAATGTTTAGGAACACAGCATAGAGTGTTCTTCTCCCAAAACCTGCAACCCTGTTTTAGAATACATCCCACATCTGGTGCAGCCCAACTAGACCTGGTTGGTTGGTCAATTCAGGAACTCCAAACAATGCTAAAGATTGTATTTTTCACTTATAAACTCACTAGACAGAAGACTGCTCACTGCCAAAAGCAGAAATGGTTTAAACAGACATGCACATGTTCACTCAAATGAAATTTTGGTTTTACTCTCAATGGGAATATTTTTCTGTAGCTGACACAGAAGGAGAGACTCTGGTCAAAGCAATGACTTTCTGAAATCACCCATCTTTTCTGAAATGGCATATTTCATATGTGTTAAAGCTGTTGAGCTCAGTAAGATAAATGAGACCAGAGAAACTAGCCAATACTCATATCTCTGCAGGGCCCAGGAGGATGCATTCAAACTAGGGAAACTTATTGGATTAGAATTCCCCAGAGAACACTAAACCAATAGGAGATATGTGTGTGTGTGTGTGTGTGTGTGTGTGTGTGTGTGTGTGTGTGTGCATGCTCTTGTGTGATTTAGACCTTTAACTGATTAGATGAGACCCACCCACATTAGGGATGACAATCTACTTTCCTCAGTCTACTGATTTCAATGTTAGTCTCATCCAAGAATAACCTCACAGACACACCTAGAATACTGTTTGGCCAAATTCCTGGGCACCCTATGGCCCAGTCAAGTTGACACACAAAATTAACCATTACACTTCCAAATAAAAGTATACCTTATGCCAAACATTACAATTAATTTTTTGATGGAGGTTATAGAGGCTGTTGTGGGAAGTCAGGGACTCCGAATGGAGGGACTGGTTGAAGCTGTGGCAGAGGAACATAAATTGTGAAGATTTCATGGACATTTATCTGTTCCCAAATAATACTTTTATAATTTCTTATGCCTGTCTTTACTTCAATCTCTGAACATAAATTGTGAAGATTTCATTTTAATATGGGCATTTATCAGTTCCCAAAATTAATACTTTTATAATTCCTTATGCCTGTCTTTACTTTAATCTCTTAATCCTATTATCTTTGTAGGCTGAGAATGTTCGTAACCTCAGGACCACTACTATACAAATTGATTGCAAAACATGTGTGTTTGAACAATATGAAATCAGTGCACATTGAAAAAGAACAGAATAACAGCAATTTTCAGGGAAGAAGGGAAGACAACCATAAGGTCTGACTGCCTGTGCAGTTGGGCAGAATAGAGCCATATTTTTCTTCTTGCAGAGAGTCTATAAATGGATGTGCAAGTAGGGAAGATATCGCTGAATTATTTTCCTAACAAAGAATATTAATAATTAAGACCCTGGGAAAGGAATGCATTCCTGAGGGGAGGTCTATAAATGGCCGCTCTGTGAGTGTCTGTCTTATGCGGTTGAGATAAGGACTGAAATATGCCCTGGTCTCCTGCAGTACAGGCTTATTAGGGTGGGGAAGAAACCCCACCCTGGTGAATTTGAGGTCAGACTGGTTCTCTGCTCCTGAACCCTGTTTTCTGTTGTTTAAGATGTTTATCAAGGCAATACATGCACAACTGAACATAGACCCTTATCAGGAGTTTTTGATTTCGCCCTTTGGCTTGTGATCTTTGCTTTGCCCTATGCCATATGATCTTTATTGGCCTCAGAAGCATGTGATCTTTGTTCTCCTTTTTGTCCTTTGAACCATGTGATCTTCATGACCTACTCCCTGTTCATACACCCCCTCCCCTTTTAAAGTCCTTAATAGAAACCTGCTGGTTTTCCAGTTCAGGTGGTCATCACAGTCCTACCGATATGTAACGTCACCCCCGGAGGTTCAACTGTAAAATTCCTCTCTTTGTACTCCTTCTCTTTATTTCTCAGTTGGCTGACACCTAGGGAAAATAGAAAGAATGTATGTTGAAATATTGGGGGTGGGTTACTCCAATAAGAGGCAAAGACTTGCCTTTTCTCATCCAAAAATTAATGCTCCACTCAGAATACCTTCAGGTTAAGGGTGCCAATATGAAATACTGGAATTTTTATGCTATAATTTTTGTGTGCAATCTGAATTATACCTCATTAAATTTTTTGCATTCAAGACTTACTGAAGTGATTTAAAGATACAGATTCTCTGTCTATTGTCCCTGTCATTAAACAACTCATAAACTTCCTTCATGAAGGATCAAATTGTCTAGATATCCACTGACCAGCTTCAGAATAAAGACAAAATCTCAACCACAAGTTTGATTCAATATCATTTTTGATTCAGTAGCATTCCTTTTGTGAAAACAGAATACAGTTAAAGAAGCACAAATCACAAGATTTAGTGAAAATACTAACCCTCCAAAAAGGACAGATACAGTTGATCTCTTTCATGTATATTGAAATGTTTGAATTTTAAGACTTAATTCTGAGATTGATGACTCTCAGTTACTATAAGGTATTTAATCACTGTCGAAACAAAAACAAAACAAAAAATGTCTCAATTAACCCTCAGCTATTTACCAATAGTGTGCATTTACCAGACTGAGATATTTTAGAAACATTATGTCAATAAATATTAGGCCCAAAAGGGTTTGAAGGTTCTGCTTGAGTTTTAGAGTCAGGCAGGCCTCAATGATAACAAGTATAATGACGTATGGGAGTAGAACAAGTTTCAGAAGGGGCTTTGTGTTTTGTTCTCACTGACAGAGGAACCTAAATGTGTTTTTAGTGTGGGTCCCCTTTCCCAAGGAGACTTCAAGATTTTGTGCTTCCTCACTGACATAGAGCTTGTTGGGTACTGCTTCCTTTTACATCTCGCTTCTGTGCAGGACTCCAGATGGGGCTAGGAAGGCAAGGAATGTTGCGGAGGGTAGTTGCAGAGCCCTAAGATGCTGCGGGGGCCTCTGGGTCTGAGCCTTTGACTTGTAAATAACAGGGAGTAGGTTGTCTCTGAGGTAAACCCACGTATGATGACCCAAGAGCAGAGGTAGAACCAGACCCCACAGCAGCATCAGTAGCAGCAAAGGTCAATGGGAATGGGGAAGACCAGGTTCCGCACCAGTTTTCCAGAAACCACGGAAGACTCTGTAATTCTTATATGGTCTTAGTGGAGGGAAGGGCCCCTAAACATGACTGAAATTGAACTTCTTAACATTGTAGCAAGTGTAAAATAATACATAAGTGTATTTTTTCAGCAGTTTTATTGAGGTAAAATTGACATACTATAAACTGCACTTAAGATCCCTTAATAATAGCTAATGATGTCGAGCATCTTTCCATAGTCTTATTGTAGCCAATATATCTTTTATGCTGAACTATCTATTGTATATTTTACTCATTTTTAATTGGGCTTTTGTTCCCTAATGTTTGAGTTTTGAGGGAATTTTAGATACTCTAGATGTAATAGTTTCATCAGATATATGATTTGCGAGTATTTTCTCTCAGTTTACTACTTGTCTTTTTTCTTTTAATAATATCTTTCAACAGGCAGTGCATGCCTCTACTAAAGTGCAGAAGTTCTTATTTTTTATGCAGTCCAATTTATAAATATTGCTTTTATGGAACATGCTTTGGATGATGAGTCTGAGAAATCATTTTTTTTCTTTTTCTTTTTTTTTTTTTTTTTTTGAGATGGAGTCTTGCTCTGTCACCCAGGCTGGAGTATAGTGGCTCGCGATCTCGGCTCACTGCAAGCTCCACCTCCCGGGTTTACGCCATTCTCCTGCCTCAGCCTCCCGAGTAGCTGGGACTACAGGCGCCCACCACTATGCCCGGCTATTTTTTTACATTTTTTGTAGAGATGGGGTTTCACCGTGTTAGCTAGGATGGTCTCGATCCTCTGACCTCGTGTTCCAGCCGCCTCAGCCTCCCAAAGTTGCTGGGATTACAGGCATGAGCCACTGCGCCCGGCCGAGTTTAAGAAATCTTTAATCCAAAGTCAGAAAGAATTATTTCTGTTTCTTTCTAGAAGTTTAATAGTTTTAGGTTTTATATTTAGGTTTAGAATTCATTTTGAGCTAATTTTTGTATCTGATGCAAACTATGAATCCATTTTTTTTTTTTATTTTGGGGGATTTTTGAGAGTGCTTTTTTCTTTTTCGTTTTTCATACAGATATCCAATTGCTCTGGCACCTCTGGAAAAGACATTCTTTCCCAAGCAAATTATCTTTGTATTTTGTTGAACCTCAATTGACATATATGTGGCTCTATTTCTGGACTTTCAACTATGTTCCATTTGTCTATATGTCCATCATGACAGCACTACCAAACCATCT
The DNA here is from genome assembly GCF_000951045.1 of Mandrillus leucophaeus. NCBI lineage: Eukaryota > Metazoa > Chordata > Mammalia > Primates > Cercopithecidae > Mandrillus > Mandrillus leucophaeus. Next base: position 348,012 of record NW_012106086.1, on the reverse strand, counting down.
TGATTACTGCATCTTTATAATAAATCTTGGAGTAAAAGCAGGTAAGAGTGTTGAGAGCAGACATTCTTGTTTTGTTCCCAGTCTTGAAGGGAAATAATTTAGTTTCTCACTGTTAACTACAATGCTGGCTGTAGTGTTTTGGTAGGTACTCGTTAGCAAGAGGAGTAGGCTCCCTGTTATTCCTTTCCTTGAGAGTTTTTATTATGAATAAATACTTATTTTTCTCTAAATTGCTTTTTGTGTACTATCCTGTCGCCATTGAATTTATTCCAACGGAACCAAACTGGAATCAATAGCAAAAAGCTAATAGAAAAATCTCCAAACACTTGGAAACTAAGCAACACACTTCTAAATAAACTATAGGTCAAAGAGAAAGCCTCGAGGAAGTCAAAACATAAATTGAACTAAATGAAAGTAAAAATACAACATATTAAAACTGGTGGGAAGGAGCTAAATCACTGCTGAGAGTGAAATTGTACCAAATGCTTACATTAGAAAAAAGTCTCAAATCAATAATATAAGTATCTACCAAAAAAGAAGATCAAAGTGTTTTGAGAGCCTCCAAGTAAATTGAGGTTTCAGTACCAGAGTGGCTGGCAATCTTGCCCTAATAGAAATTGAAGAGGAGCTGGGTGTGAGTGTTTACAGCACGCCTTTCATGGGAGATCCTTTTTTTCTTTCTTTTCTTTTCTTTTCTTTTCTTTTCTTTAACCCCAGAAGATGGCCTAAAGCCTATTTGTTTGACTGGAGACACAGGGATCCTTTATGCCGGATCCTTGTTTATAGTGGTAAATGCCTTTGTGGTTCTTTTCTTTATACCTGCCTGGTCTTTACTCTGGTATTGGGAGCCCAATTTTGTGCTCTCCCTGTCATTTGGGGAAAACTCAACCTGGGGCAGCCGTTACTTAGTCTTTCAGATGGAAGATGCAAATTCAATATGCTACTACAATAGAGAACAAGTTCAAAGATTTTTGCTTACAGATTCTGGGCAAGGAGGGTGCAATGAGTTGGGAGGGCAGGCCTTGTTTGGGTCACATGAGGCAGGAATGCAGAGTCAGGTAGGGAGAGATGAGCACAGGGCAACTGGCAGTACATATAAGGGATGAGGATGTGGGTCACTGTAAGTTCCCAGGCAAGAACTTGAATGGTTTGTCCAAAAAAGTGGAAAGAAAATGAGGAGAGATTCCTCTGAATTCCTATCTCTGGCCACCAGCTTGAGCCATCTGGATGTGTTGTACATCTGGAAACTGTGTCAAGAGTGACTTTCAAGTTTATGAAAGTAAAATTCCCAAAGTCAAGGGTGACTGGGCTCTGCTTCTGGCTTGAGAAAGTTAAATTTGTATTAAAAATGAATACTGAGGCAACATAAAATTATAATTCATTATACAAAGGAACCCAAAGAAAGAAATTAAAGAAAAAAAAGAACAGAAGTCAATAAAATTGGAAACAGAAAAGCAATAGAGAAAAGTCAGTGAAACAAAAGGTGGTTCTTTGCAAAGGCCAGTAAGATTGTCAAACCTCTAGCAAGATTTACAAATACTAAAAAAGAAAAGACACAGATTACCAATATCAGGAATTAAACAGGGATGTCACTATAGACACTGCAGACACAAAAAGGATAATAAGGAACTATTACAAGCATTTGATTAGCTCTGTATCTACTAAAGAAACTACAATTGTAATTTAAAATTTCCAAAGAAGAAATCTCCAGGTCCAGATTGTTTCACTGAAGAATTTTATCAAATGGTTAAAGAAGAATTAACACCAATTCTAAACAATCTTTTCCATAAAACATCAAAAGAGGAAATATATCTCAATTCCTTTTATAAAGCTGTTATTACTCTAACACCAAAACCCTACAAAGACCATTCAGAAAAGAAAACTACAAACCAATATTCCTCATGAATGTAGATACAAAAATCTATATTCTAATCTAATTAAAATATTAAAATACAATTCGGTAATATATACATGAATTATAAACCATGGTAAAGTGATGTTTATCCTAGAGATGCAATATTTCAATATTTCTTAAAGCAACCAATGTAATCTACACAGCAATGAAATGCAGGAGAAATTACATGTGGATTACACTTTCCTCACTGCCCAGAAGTGCAACTACATTGCAAACACGGAAACGTTTTTCCACCAGACCTTCTCTGAGCATCTCTCTTCATTTACAAAAACCATCAATTTATCAATCCATGCCACAATGATCACCACCCCATTATGGTGCTCCACCTACCTTGAAAATTTCCCTGACCAACCAGAAAAGGAAAAAGGGGGTTGTCAGTTATTTTTAGGAGAACGAAAATTGATAAGAAGAAAGAGTTGGGGACAGCACTTCTGGCCTCAGATATTTAGCATGTACTGAGATTTGGCAGTAGAGGGAAGACTCTGAAGTAATGACTCAAAAGTATCACCACAGCTGGGAGGACTGAGACATTTGATGGGAAAACAGTGATAGAAGAATAGATCTCGTTAAAAAGAAACTGATCTACAAGAATGAGTAGAGAGTAGCACTGGATATAAGGACAATGCCAAACAGGGAGCATTTGTATTGGGACAGAAGGAAATCAAGTTTAACTATCACATGCTTATGCAACAAATCATCAAGCTAGAGGTTGTGGTGGGGGCGGAGTGTGGGGCTGAGCAGTGGAGGACTATCTCCATTCACTCACCACAGTACGACTGTGTGAGGATCTGTCTCAAGCACTTTCACATATATTGTCTTATGTTCACCCAGTGTCAACCGTTAGATGTAATTCCCATTTTACAGATGAGAGAACTATGGTTAGGAGCGTTTATAAAAGTAAAATTCCCAGTCACAGATCGAGCAGTGAAGTCAAGTTAAAATTAGGCTGGAGATCCACTGTAGCATTCTATCATCTTTCCTTCAGAGGCAAGATAGAGCAACGTGGTGAACCTCAAATCTGAGAGTACCTTCTATAAGGCTTATTCTGCTAAAGGAAGTTTATTCTGCTGAGGAATTCTTGTCTTGCTTTCCTGATGGTTTCATCATTCAAGAAGTAGTGGAATGAACAAGGGACAGTGAACATTTTTGAGAGGCATTTGTTCCACTGCAGTTGATATGAATATTGTGTGCCACCCCCAAAATTGTGCAGTATACAACATGCAGCCTCAGGAACATCTACTTCATTTTTTAAAATTTTTAATATAACTTATATTTTAGGTTCAGGAGTACATGTGCAGGCTTGTTATACAGGTAAACTTGAGTCATGGTGGCTTGAGATACAGATTATTTAGTCTCCCAGGTATTAAGCCTAATACTCAAGAGTTATTTTTTCTGTTCCTCTCCCTCCTCCCACCTTCCACCCTCCGGCAGGCCCCAGTGTCTGTTGGAATAACTACTTTAAACATCATTCTTCAAATAGTAAACTGACTAATAAGGTAAAGATGATGAGAACCTTGGTAGAATAGAATCAGATTCTTAGGATTCATAGTAGCACGGTCAAAAATGGTCCCTAGACCATAATAATAACTTAATATTTACCCAGCAGTGGGATTGCTGGATAATATGGTAGTTCTATTTTTAATTTTTTGAGAAATCTCCATACTGTTTTCCACAGTAGTTGTACTAATTTACATGCCATCAACAGTGTATAAGGGTTTCCATTTCTCCACCTCCATGCCAGCATTTGTTACTTTTGGTCGTTTTGATAATAGCCATTGTAGTTGGGGTGAGATGATATCTCATTGTGGCTTTGATTTGCATTTGTGTGATGATTAGCAACATTGAGCATTTTTTTTTTTTCATATAATTGTTGGCCATTAGTAAGTCTTTTGAGAAATTCCTATTTAGGTCTTTTGTCTACTTTAAAATCAGATTGTTTTTTGCTATTGTTTGAGGTCCTTACATCATTTGGATATTAACCCCGTGTCAGATGCATGGCTTGCATGTATTTTCTCCTACTTAGTAGTTTGTGTCTTCACTCTGTTGATTGTTTCCTTTGCTGTGCAGAAGCTTTTTATTTTCATGTAATCTCATTTGTTGATTTTTTATTTCATTGCCTGTGCAAGAAAAAATCCTTCTGTATACCATGAAGCATTTATGCTGTCTTATCTTCTAGTAGTTTTATCATTTCAGGTCATACATTTAAGTCTTAATCCATTTTGAGTTGTTTTTTCATAAGGTGAAAGATACTGTTCTAGTTTCATTCTTTTGCATAAGAATACTCAGTTTTCCCAGCATAACTTATTGAAAATACTCTTTCCCCAGTGTATGTTCTTGGTGTCTTTGTTGAAAATCAGTTTGCTCTGTGTGGGTTTATTTCTGTACTCTCTATTGTGTTCCATTGGTCTATGTGCCTGTTTTTATGCCACTACCATGCTGTTTAGGTTATATAGCTTTGTTGTGTATTTTGAAGTCAGGTAGTGATGCCTTCAGGTTTGTTCTTTATGCCTAAGGTAACTTTAGCTATTTGGGGTCTTTTGTGGTTCAATAAGAATTTTAGAATTGTGTTTTCTATTTCTGTGAAGAATGCCATTGGTATTTTGATAGTGTTTCTATCAAATCTGTAGCTTGCTCTGGGTAGTATGGAAATTTTAACAATATTAATTCTTCTAATCCATGAATGTAGAATATATTTCCATTTCGTTGTGTCTTCTTCCATTTTGTTCATCAATGTTTATAATTTTAATTGTAGTGTTCTTTCACCTCCTTGGTTACATTTATTCATAGGTGTTTTATTATTTTTGCACCTATCGTAAACAGAATTGCTTGTCTGATTTTTTCCCTGGATAGTTTGCTATTGGCATATAGAAAAACTACTGAATTGTGTAAGCTGATTTTGTATTCTGCAACTTTACTGAATTTGTTTATTAGTTCTAACAGTTTTTTTTTCTTTTTTTTGTATGTGTGGAGTCTTTAGGGTTTTCTATATATAAGATCATGTAATCTGCAAAGATTAGCAATTGGACTTCCTCCTCTCCGATTTAGATTCCCTTTTTTTCTTTAAACTAGTTTCTCCGGCTAAGACTTTCAATACTATGTTAAATAAAAGTGGTGAAAGTTGGCATCCTTATCTTCTTCCAGATTTTAGAGGAAAAGTTTTCAACTTTTCCCATTTCAGTATGATGTTGGCTGTGAGTTTGTTATATATGGCCTTTATGCTTCTTTTATGCCCCGTTTGTTGAGTTTTTAATCACGAAGGGATGTTTTCTCAAATGATTTTTCTGTGTTTATTGAAATGATCTTATGGGTTTTGTCTTTGATTCTGTTAATGGGATGAATCATATTTATTGATTTGCATATATTGAAACATTCTTTCATCCCCAAGATGAATCCCATTTGATCACTGTGAATGAGCATTTTAATGAGCTGCTGAGTTTGTATGCTGGTTTTCTGTTGAGAAATTTTTCATCTATGTCCAACAGGAATGTTGACCTATATTTTTTTTTCGTTGTTGGATCCTTGTCGGGTTTTGGTATCATGATAATGCTGGCATCATAGAATGGGTTTGGAATAATTCTCTCTTCTTTAATTTTTTTTTCTAATAGTTTGCATAGGATTGGTATTAATTCTTTAAATGCTTGCTAGAATTCAGTAGTGAAGCCATCAGGTCCTGAGCCTTTCTCTGATGGGAGACTTTTTATAACCCATCCAATCTTGTTACTAGTTAACGGTCTGTTCACATTTTCCTTTCCCTCATGATTTAATTATGGCAGGTTGTATGTGTCCAGAAATTTATTCATTTTTCCCAGGTTTTCCAATATGTTAGTGGAGAGTTGTTTATAATAGTCTTTTATGATCCTTTGTATTTTTGTGATATTGGTTGTAATGTCTCCTTTTAAATTCCTTATTTTAATTATTTGAATATTTTCTTTTTAAAGTTCATTTAACTAGAAGGTTGTTGATTTTGTATACCTTTTTAAAAAGCCAACTTTTCATGTTGTTAATTTTCTGTATTTTTTTAGTCAAATTTCATAAATTTCTGCTCTGTTCTTTATTATTAATTCTTTATTATTTCTTTCCTTCTACTAATTAATTAATTAATTCTTTATTATTTCTTTCCTTCTACTAATTTTGGGTTTGGTTGGTTTTTCCTTTTCTAGATCCTTGAGGTGCTTCATTAGGTTGTTTATTTGAAATCTTTTTACTTTTTTGATATAGGCATTTATTGCTATGAAATTCTCTTTTGTACTAATTTTGCTGTATCCCATAGATTTTTGTATGTTGTATTCGCATTTTCGTGTATTTCCAGAAATTTTTGATATCCTCCTTAATTTCTTTATTGACCTATTGGTCATTCAGGAATATGTTTTTAAATTTGCTTTTATTTATACAGTTTCAAAACTTCCTCTTATTATTGATTTTTAGTTTCATCCCATTGTGGTCAGAAAGGATACTTGATATTATTTACATGTTAAAAATGTGTTGAAACTTATTTTGTGGCCTAACATACAATCTATCCTGGAGAAATTTCAATGTGCTGATGAGAAGAATGTGGAATGTTCTCTAAATGTCTGTTAGGTCCATTTGATTTAGAGAGTAATTTAAATCTGATGTTTCTTTGTTGATTTTCTGTCATGATGATCTGTGAATTGCTAAAAGTGAGTGTTTAAATTCCCTATGATTATTGTATCTCTTTTTAGATCTAATAATATTTGCTTTATATTTTTGGGTGCTCTGGTTTTGGGTACACTTATATTTACAGTTATATCCTCTTGCTAAATTGGCATCTTTATCATTATATAATAATTGTCTTTGTCTGTTTTTACTGTTTATGATTTAAAGTCTATTTTATCTGATATACATATAGTTATTCCTGTTTTATTTTGGTTTTCATTTGCATGTTATGTCATTTTCTCTTCCTTTAAGTCTATGTGTGTTTCTACAGGTTACCTGACTATCTTATAGACAGCATATGGTTGGGTCTTTTTAAATTTTAAAAGTGGGAGAATTTAAATTTTAAATTCTCCCACTCTATACCTTTTAATTGGATAATTTAATCCATTTTCATTCAAGGATATTAACCCTTGCCATTCCGTTAATTGTTTTCTGGTTATTTGGTAGACATTTTTCCCTCTTTTTTCTCTCGTTTACTTTTGCAGTTTTGTGGATTTTTATAGTGTTGAGCTTTGTTTCCTTTCTCTTTCTCATTTGTGACTCTGCTGCATTTTTTTCATGATTACCTTGAGGCTTACATTAATAAATACTATAGTTACAGATGACTATTTTAATCTAATAGCAACTTAATTTTGGTAGCACATAAATATTCTAGACTTTTACCCTCCTGGTCACACTGTTAATTTTTTTGCTTTAATTTACATATTTTTATATTGTGTAATCCTTAACAACTAATTTTAGCTATGGTTATTGTAGACCATTTTGACTTTCCCCTTCATACTAGACATTTGAAAGATTATATTCCACCATTAAAGTAATAGAGTATTCTGAATTTGATTATGAGTTTACCTCAGTGAGTTTTACACTTTTGTGTGATTTCATGGTAGAAATTAACATCTTTTTGTTTCTAACTGAAGCACTCCCTTAAGCATTTCTTGTAGGGCTAGCATAGTGGTGATGAATTCTCTCAGCTTTGGTTTGTCTGGGAAAGACTTTTTTCCTTTTTCATCTCAAAAAGATAGCTTTTCTGGGTATAGTATTCTAGGATGGAAGTTTCTTTTTCTCCTTCTGCACTTTTAATGTATTATTCCATTCATTTTTTCTTGGTCTGCAAGGTTTCTGCTGAGAAATCTGCTAATAATCCAATGGGAATTCCCTTATATGTGAATTGACACTTTCTTTTGATGCTTTGAAAACTCTCGTTGTGTTTGATTCTGACAGTTGATTACAATATGCCTCAGAGGGGACCTATTTGGGTTGAATATGATTGGGATCCCTTGGGCTTTATAGATCCGGATATCCATATTCCTCTAAAGACATGGGATGTTTCCAGCTATTATTTTGTTACATAAGCTTTCTGTGCCTTTCTCTATCTCTTTTCTTTATGAAAACTCCATAATGTAAATTTTTGTTTGCTTAATGGTTTCTCATAGGTCTTGTAGGTCTTTTTTTGGTCATTTTCCATTCTTTTTTCTTTTTATTCCACTGACTTATTTCAAAAAGCCTGTTTTAAGTTAAAAAATTCTTTCTTTGGTTTGATTTAGTCTGCTGTTGAAGTTTCCAACTGTATTTTTAATTTTTTATTGAAGTCTTCAGTACCAAGATTTGTTTTTTTAAAGTGGTATTTATCTCTGTTAAATGTCTCATTCAGATAATAAATTGTTTTTCTGATTTGTTGAATTATCTATCTGTATCCTCTTGTATCTTGCTGAGTTTCCTTAAGTTCATTATTTTTAATTCCTTTAAAGGCAATTCATAAATTACGGTTTCTTTGGGGTCAGTTACTGGAGAGTTAATGTGTTTCTTTGATGAAATCATCTCTCATTGATTTTTCATATTTCTTGTATTCTGGCATTGATTAATATCTGTGTGTCTGGTGGAGCAATTACCTTTTTAAATTTTATAGAGTAGCTATCATAGAAAAAAGTTTTTGCTTGCAGTCTTGTCCTAGGGTATTGGTTGGGTAAGGTGCATTGTCTTTGGTTCCCAGTGTGTGTAGTGTAATCTCTGTGCAGTTTCTTCAGCCGCACTAAATGTCAGTGATGCCTGTGAGTGCCACAGTGGCCTAGGCTGGAGGAGTTTTTGCAGATGCTCTGCTGAGTCAAATCTGGCTCCCCCATTGGGGTTGGGGGTGCTGGCTGTTCTGTGTGCTGAGAGTGTGCAGGGGATGCTCTGCTTGGTCAGGTGTGGTCTCCCAACTGGGGACAGGAGCACCAGGCTATTCCTCATGCCAAGGGTACGTGGGAGCTGCTTCGCTGGATTAGGCACAAGTCTCCATACTGTGCAGAACTGCTTGTTCTCTAGGGGACAGGACATTACATGAGTTTAGATGCCAGAATTATGGCTGTTCAGCTGGACTTAGGCTCTGAGTAGTTGGGTTTGGGGTAGTGCAGCCATTAGGATGGGGAAGATGGAGTGCCTCCCATGTAGTTTATTCCCAGTGTGTATGAAGCTGTAACTACTCTGCTGGGGAATAGTGTTAACATGTATATGTGCCATGTAGTGGCAACAGAGCCTCAGAGATGGAAAGATGCAATACCTACTGGCCCCTAGAGCAGAACCTGCTTTAGAAGTGACTCTGGTTTCACAATGGGGCTTGAATCATGGGAGAGAGGAGAAGGGGAACAACATGAAAGTCTTTTTTGGAGTAATTCATCCAATATGAACTCCAGACAGCTTACTGGACTGGTTTCAGGGCCTATGAGGACTACAGGGTTCTCGAGCAATGAAAATTGTAGATGTCTGCAGCTTTAATGGGGACAATTGGAGGTCCCCTGCTTACCCTTTTCTCACAGGGAGAGTCACTCCTGGTCCCAGGCTGATCCCAACTGGGAAGACAGAGTGGCATAGGCAGAGTGGGCTTTTTCCCCCCTTTTTAATGTGGGCATCCTGAATCTCTGCTTCCCAGAGTGTCTGCCATTCCCCTGTTGTACTCCAACTCTCTCCTTCAGACACTCTAGTCGAAATATGATTGTTTTATTAATTGTTTTGGGTGATTTTTCTGTAGGGGGATGAATGTTAGGCACCTTTAGTAGGCCACCTTGTTGATATCACTCCAGAATATTCTGTATCCCTTATAAGACTAATGTGATATAAAGGTTTGATTCGTGTAAATCCATAGATATTATGAATTAGTAAATCAATCAGAATTTCAATCATAAAAGGTGTTTCCATTGATAAGAATAAGATTTTTTTTTTTTCTTCAGTAAATGAGGTATGGCATGGGCTTACCTCACCCAAGGTCTGTTCCAGAAGTCTAAGGATTTGAATTCTTTGTTTAGTCTTTCATTTTCTTCACATTCATTTTGGAAAACATTCCCTGAACTATAATTTTTAAAAAGTGAGAGGTGGGCTTGTCTTTTTAGGCTACAGTCCTGGTTTAGATTTCCTTGATTTAGCTGATTTTAAAAATCTTAACTGGAAAAATGTATGGCTGTTCTCTCCTAGTTGAGTGTCTCTTGTCACTTAATGGTTGTGTGACATTGAGCAGGTTAGCTGGCTGAGCCGTAGTTTTGTGATCCATACAATAAGAATATTACCTTTGTGGATACAATGTTTCAGGCAATTAAATGAGATGATGTAAGTAAAGTGCTCAGCATAGCATATAACCAAAGTAAAACCTCATTTATCCTCATTGAAGAAACTCTCCTGATTTGTCAGGTGAAGCCATGTTGTTTCTTCCCTTTTTAAAACATACTAGTGGGTGCCCAGGGCATGCTGAATGTGATATTTAGTTAAATTATGTAATTACAAAAGTAAGAGTAACTAGTATCAAATGACTTGGGAACGAGTACTTGTTATGCAGGTGTGGTGCATAACACATGTTATGCATGTGGTGTGGTCAAGGACGAACAGCAGTTGGCATCACCTGCATGATTATCTGATGTTAGTAACCCAACCTCAGACCTGCTAAAGAGGAGTCTGCGTTTTAACAATCCCCAGATGATTCATAATCACTAAAGTTTAAGTGATTCATAGTGACTATTACAAGAATATCTGCATAACAAGTACTTGTTCCCAAGTCATTTGCTACTAGTTACTCTTGCTTTTGTAATTAAATAATTTAACTAAATATCACTTAAAGCTAATAAGAGTGTGAAAAGAGAGTTGTCTTTTTCTGAGAAAATTAAGTTAGATTCTTTGGAAAAACAACGATGAGTGAGTTACAAAAATTATTGTTGAACTAAGGATGAGTGAGACAACTGTAAAGATTGGAAAATGCTAAAAATATATACAAATATTACCCTTTAATTCTTCTCTTGCATGTTTTGCTTCTGGACTTTACCTTAAAGAAATTTAATAACATTTAATCATTGGCTGGTGCCACCTTGAGAAGAGTGTACACTCAGCTTAAAAAATGGGTACTGGGTAGCCAGTACTTTCTGAGAGGGGTAACCAAATGACACTCTCCATGTCTGTCAAAACCCCAATCTGTGTTCTTTTAAATATGTAAAGCTGTGGATACAAGCTTGGTATAAATAAATAAGCCTAGGAGGCCAATGTCTCACTTACTTTGTTGGATGAAAACTGCTGCCAATACAAAGACTCTGAACATCCTGGGTGCAAAAATAATTTATAAATTTTAATGATGGTGCTTGGAACTTGGCAAACAACCAATTATGCTCTCTGCACAGCAATCTCTGTAAATATAATCATCAACGGTCATCCCCAGAGCTGTGAATTAGTTCCTATTTTCAAATTATTGTGTTTTTGCTAACTAATCAAAATTCTGAACACAAATGGGCTTATTGCGGATACATGATGCATGCAATACTAAGCCACCAGGGAAGTATCTGAGTGGGCTTAGTAATATGTCTTCCACCACTTCTATTAAATTTTACAAACTAGAAACAGTCAATAAAAAGAAATGTTTTTTCCTGAAGCACCTATGTATATCTCAAGCTTTGGCACATAAAGACAAGCTGATTTGGCGAAAGAAGTGAGATTTGGAGTATGAAAGCCTGTGTTTAAGGCTGGCCTCTGTCATTTATTTCCTGACTTAATGTCATTAGGAAATTGGTAATGACCATATTATCTGCTGGAAGCTTGGGAAAGAAAAAGGAAGTTGATTTGTTGATTTCTTACAATGAGTCAATAATGGTGTTATATTTACATATGACTAATTTAATTCTCAAAATGCTGAGAAAATTAGGCATTATCTTCATTTAATAGATGGAGAATATGATATGCAGTTACTAATGGCAGAGGTAAATTTGAACCAAATTCTATTCAATAATAGAAGCTGTGTTCATTTCATTATACCAACCTGACTACCAATAAGAAGTTTGTGAAACTCATATACATATATGTTAGTATTATAAATAGAATGTCAAAATGTGTCCCATTTTTAACTGAGACTAGAATGGCCAAGAACAATATGTTAGGTGTCTAATATCCCTACAGAATGCCTGAAAGCAAGGTGTTAGCCCACACTGGAAGTCCCAAGGTATCGTAAATATGTTTTCCCAATATTGTTCTATCATGCACTTTGAGGCACTTAAAGGATTAAAGTAAAGAGGCCTGAAGAGAAAGGATTTCCTTGGAGAGTTGTAAATATGTAACAATCCCCAACTTCCCCTTTTCTCCACCGATGGCATAAGGAAGGCAATGTCTTCCTTTCCATCATAAACCAGAGTAGAAGTGCTGAAAAGAGTCGCATTGAGAGGAAAGAAGTTGATATACTGAAACGAGTGTAAGAAAAAGGCAGAGGTTAGATGCCCACCACAGAGCCCGTAATTGTGAGACAGACTGAAGCTGCCCTGCCTTAATGGCAGGTAGAGAGGGTTTCTGGGCTTGCATTCAGTGGGGTAAAGATGAATGCTCTCCAGGGATCAAATGTGAACTTAGTGAAGGAGAGCCAGCCTGGAATGAAGAGGTGAACTTACCAGAGGGGGTATATTGTGGAGTCCCAGGCTGAGAGAAAGTCAGCTTATAAGAGAGTAGTGTCTTCCCTTACCCTTTGCCCCCATAAGTAAAGCCTCCATCAGAGGGTCAGAGGGTAGCAACCTCTGGGCAACGATGTCTGAGGACCCTGCACTAGAAACAGCCAGAAACTCTAGGTCCTACACATCCAGAATGGATAAAGATAGATCACAGATATAACTACCATGTGAGACAACTTTTTTCTCTTCTAAGACTGCCATCCCTATGCCTAACTCTGGAGGAGTCAGAAACATCAGGTAGAGTGTGGGGTAGAAAAACTGATCAGCACTATCTCCCCTACCTCCACTGTAGTTTTCTCTGCTTGAGCCTAAGGGGGGAAAAGGTTTTAGGTTGAAAGAATTTTGAAGTTATGTGCTTATTGCACTCTCTTAAACATTTTAATTCCAGACATGAGATTGTTCTTCTGAATGCAAAGGTGCCTTTCCCAGACATTATCAGGAAGTGTGGAAGAACCAGTTTACAAAATGAGTTTAAAGGAAATGATGAGAATGAATGAAAGTGCTTTTGATTTCTCCCTCAAGAGGTGAGATCATTCACATACCTGCTTTACGATTATCATGCAAAGTGTGGACTTGCCACTGGTCTTCATTCACACTCACCAGGTTGTAGGTGATGTTAGAGGTCAGGTGATTGAGGTTTCCTGGTGTGAAATTAGAGATCTGGAAGAAATTTTTATGATCATTGACTATCTAGCACCCAGCACACTGCTCCACATCTTACGATATTAAATGTTCCATCAACACTTGTTGAATTGAATGTAAGCCAAAAATCTTCACTTTACAGATTCGGAAAGTGATGTTCAGAAAGGTGAAGTGGCTTGACTAAGGTTGGATAACTAGTCAGGAGCATAACTGAGACTGTCTTTCATGCCATAATCCCTTTATTACATCTCCAGTCTAGTGTAAGTTGCTTCAGAAAACCCAGTTATGAGTCTGAGTAGGCTAGGTTATATTGTTGTAACAAATTAGCTTACAAAATTTGGATTTAACACAACAAAGTTATTTTCTTGCATGTCGCACATGGCTGATGCTGGCTAGGTGAGGGCTCTGCTGCAGGGAAGCCAGGTTGTCAGAGGCTCTTTTGCCATCTTACGTTGCTGTGACTTCTATAGTTGCTGCAGCAGAGAGAGCAATGAATAAAGCACACTTTTCTCACTCTCTGCACACATCATTTTCTACACTCAGGCCATTGGCCAGAATAAGCACATAGTGCCGTTATGTACAAGGAAGCTGGGAAACCTTCCCATGTGCCCATGACAGAGAGAATAACTGGATATAATGAAGCTAGTAACTGCTCTCACGTGCAGAAATTAAAACTTGTTTTAACCTTTGTTTTCTTGTTTATAGACCCAAACTCAGAAATGGTCTCTGTCAATCGTAAGGTCACATAGGAGGACTGCTGATGGATTTTTCTTCTTCTTCTTTTTTTTTTTTTTGATAATAGTCATCCTAAGAGATGTGAGGTGACGTCTCATTATGGTTTTGATTTGCATTTACCTGATGATTCGTGATGAATGTTTTTTCATATACCTGTGTTGCCCATTTGTATGCCTTCTTTGGAGAAATGTCTATTGAAGTTTTTAGCCCATTTTTAAACTGGATTAGTTTTTTATTGTTGTTGTTGTTATTGAGTTGTAGGAGTTCCTTATATATTTTAGGTATTTATGCCTTCTCAGATATATAGTTTAAAAATATTTTCTTCCATTTCATAAGTTGCCTTTTGCTCTGTTGATTATTTCCTTTGCTGTGCAGAAACTTTTTAGAATGATGTATGTCCATTTGTCCATTTTTTCTTTTGTTGCTGTGCTATTGGTGTCATATTTATAATCCTTGTCAATACCAATGTCATGAAGCTTTTCTCCAATGTTTTCTTCTATTAGTTTTACATTATCAGTTCTTACTTTTAAGTCTTTAATCCATTTTGAGTTGATTTTTGTTTATGGTATAAGATAAGGGTCCAATTTCAGTCTTTTGTAGGTGGCTACTTAGTGTTTCCAACACCATTTGTTGAAGAGGCTATCCTTTCCACATTGTGTATTCTTCACACCCTTGTTGAAATTCAGTTGGTCATATATGCAAGGATTTATTTCTGGGCTCCCTATTCTGTTTCATTTGTCTATCTACTTGTCTTTATGCTGGTACTATTCTGGTTTAATTATTTTAGTTTTGTAATACATTTCAAAATCAGAAAGTGTGATGCCTCCAGCTTTATTCTTTTTTCTCAAGGTTAATTTGGCTATTCAGAGTCTTTTGTAGTTCCACAGGAACTTCAGAATTGCTTTTTCCATTTCTGCTAGAAAATTCCATTGAGATTTTGGTAGCAATTGCATTGAATCTGTCTATAACTCTGGGTAGTATAGAAATTTTAACAATATTAAATCTTCCAATTCATGAACACAGAATTTCTTTCCATTTTTGTGTGTATTTTAAAATATATTTTATCAATATTTTCTCATTCTTAGTGTTAAAGTATTTTCCCTCTTTAGTTAAGGTTATTTCTAAGATTTTCTTTTTGGTGTTATGTTATTATAAACCAAATTATTTTCTTAATTTCCTTGTCAGTGAGTTTTCTGTGTATAAGATTATGTCTTCTACAAACTGGGACAATTTGCCTCTTCATTTTTTCTTTTTTCAGGTTTTCTATGTAGATTATCATGTTTTCTGCAAACTGGGACAATTTACCTCTTAATTTAGATTTTTTAAAAGATTTTTTTCTTCTTTTTATTGTGGGCATTTAGTGCTATAAACTTCTCTTTTATTACTGCTTTTGCAGCATCACATAATTTTTTGTATGCGGTGTTTTCATTTTTGTCTCAACATATTTTCAAATTGCTCTTTTGATATTTTTCTTTGACCTAGTGTTTGCTCAAAGAGTGTGTAGTTTAATTTTCACAACTTTTTAAATTTTCCAATATTTTTCCTGCTATTGGTTGTTCCATTCCAATTTGTTAGAAAAGATACTTGGTATGAGTTTAATCTTAATTTTGTTAAGACTTGTCTTGTGACCTGATATGTGAATTATTTTGCACAATGTTCTGTATGCACTTGAGAAGGATGTGTATTCTGCTCCTGTTGGGTGCAATATTCTGAATTTTTTTAATGTTCATTTGTTCTACAGTGTTGTTCAAGTCCACTTTTTCTTTATTGATCTTCTGTCTGAATGTTCTAGACATTATTGAAAGTTGTGTATTGAAATAAACTACAATTGTTGTATTGCTGTGTATTTCTTCCTCCAGGTGTCTCAATGTTTGCTTTATATATTTGGTTGCATATATCTATATAATTGTGATAACTTCTGGGTGAATAGATCCTTTTAGCATTATAAAATGTTTTGATTTCTCTTGTGATGGTTTTGACACTTAAAATCTATTTTGTCTGATATAAATATGGCCATCTCTATTCTCTTTTGGTTACAATTTGTGTGGAACATCTTTTTCTATCTCCTCACTTCTGCTCTATATGTGTTTTTAAATTTAAAGTGAATCACTTATAGGCAGCATATAGTTGGATCTTGTTTTTTTGTCCATTCAGTCACTTTATGTCTTTTGATTAGGGACATTTTAGATTTAAAGCAATCACTGATAGGAAATAACTTATTATTGCTTTATTGTTAATTGTTTTCTCTCTGTTTTGTAGTTTTTCCCCCTTCTTTTCCTCTCCTGCTGCCTTCCTTTGTGTTTTGTTAATTTTTCGTAGTGACTTTGATTTCTTCCTCATTTTTTTTGTGTATTTTTGGCTTCAATCAATTTGTCCTTCAAGCTTCTTGAGTCTGGATGTCCATTATCTTCCCCATATTTGGGGATTTTTGGGTCACATATCTTCAAATCAACTTTCTGTTCCTTTCTCTTTCTCCTCCTCTTCTGGAACTCTCACAATGCATATATTGGTTTGCTTGATAGTATCTCATAAGTCCCCTAGGCTTTCTTCCTTTTTTTCTGTTTGTTTGTTTGTTTGCTTGCTTGTTTCTCTGACTGGATAATTTCAAATAATCTGTATTTGAATGAACTGATTCCTTTTTTTCTGCTTAATCAAGTCTTCTGTTGAACCCTTATAGTAAAATGTTCAATTCAGTTATTGTATTTTTCAGCTCAAACATTTCTGTTTCGTTTTTTAAATATTTATCTTTGTTTGAGATTTTTATTTTGTTCATGCTTTATTTTCCTGAGCTCACTGACCATCTTCATGACAGTTATTTTGAATTATTTATCAGGCAATTCATATACTTCCATATCTTTGAAGTTAGCTTATTTTATTTTTTGATTGGGCCATATTTCCCTGATCCTTCCCTTTATATGTAAGCACTGGTTAATTTCTTGTCACTCTTCTTCCAGTTCATGAATTTGCTATATCTCTGCCTAATCTCCAGTAAAACTATCCCATCAACTCTATCTCAAATATTATATTTTTCATTGTAGAAATTATGTTCAATTCTTGTACCATTGCATCACACTGTATAATTGTTTTATCATTTGCATATATCTTAACATTTTAGTATGTTTAAACATAGTCAGCAAAGTTGTTTTATAGTCTGTATATAGCAATTTCAATACTTGATATCTTCTCATATTTTTTTCCCAATTGTCTTCATATAGCCTACTTTCTTATGCGCTGAATTATCTTTGATTGTGTGCTGGATAACATATTTAACTTTTTCTTGTTTGACTATTAAAAAAGCTTACACTTTTGCCAAGCACTTGGGAGCATAAGTATTTCTGGAGAACTTAAAATAAGTTCAAGAGTTTACACTAGGGAGTGAAGTGAGCTTATAACTCCATAGGAGTTGTTTCTTTCTAATTCATCCTTATCTTGAAGGGGATGCCAGCTTAACATGGGGAGAATTTTTTTGTCTGTTATTTGCCTGTTCTCCTTTTTCGTCAAAATTAAGATTTACATTGGCAAATACCCTCAGTGTGCAAGTGGCTTCTTCCTATTGTTTTCTCTTTGCTTTTCAATTTTAGGCTTCTTTTCCTTCCTCTTTTCACTTCTATGCTTTTAGCAATATGATTTTAACATTTAATTAGAAATTTTAGTTGTTTTCTGAGACAAAATTATCTGAATTACCTGATTAAGCACTAATAGAAATAAGAGCTTCAGGTATGCATTTTTCTTCATAATGTGCTTCATGCTGCTTACATAGTTTTCTGAATAACATACTGATTACTTTAGATGCTCTTTCCCCCTCTCCTCATCAAGTCCACTTTTGGTTGTACAAGCAAAACAGTGATTTTTCTATACATTTGTAAATACTATTCTGGTCTTCCACCCCTTCAATAGGTGAGTCCTTAAAAAAAAAAAAAAAAAAAAAAAAAAAAAAAAAAATTAAAAATAAGTTAAAATTTTTAAATTGCTGCTGTCTCTGTAACTCTGTAATATCCATGTTACGTTACTTTTCTATTGGTTTTCAAATTTCTAATTCACCGTGGTGTTCCCA
>NW_012106086.1:329025-330000 GCF_000951045.1 Mandrillus leucophaeus | reverse complement strand
GGCACTCCCCAGTGAGATGAACCCAGTACCTCAGCTGATAATGCAGAAATCACCTGTCTTCTGTGTCACTCACGCTGGGAGCTGGGGACTGGAGCTGTTCCTATTCGGCCATCTTGCTCCGCCCCCTCCTCAATACATTTCATAGAACTTAACCGTAAAATGATCTCAGCCTGTAGTTTTTGACTACGTGTTTTACTCAAGTTCTCTTTTTGTGCCTATTTGGTTCATATATATGTATCTTTAGAAATTTGTTTCATCTAAGTTTTCAAATTTATTCATGTATGCTTGCATACTGAACATATTTATGTGGACATCATAATTATATTACTGTTTTTATAATCTCTGTGGTACCTTTATTATCCACTCTTTTATTACATATATTTGAAATAAGAAGCCTCTTTAGTTTGATCAGTCTCACTAGAGACCTTTTTTAAAATATACTATATTTTCAGATACCAAATTGACATTACTGTTAAACAATCTTGTGTTGGAAACAAGAAATATTTCTAAATAACTCTTACTTTTTATAGAATATTAAGAATTGTAGAATGTTGCCTCAGTGTCAGGTTAGTTTTAACTAATATGGTTAATTTTGTTAGTTTTGGTTTTTTTGATCTTCTCTCTTACTCTTTCTCTCTCTCATTCCTTATTTCACTGATTTCTGTTTGAAACACTTGTCCCTTTGAAATATGTGTTTGATGAGTTATTTTAGAACATTCGATTCTACTACAGAATGAGGAAAGTGAATAAGAAGTATGAATAACAAGCAGTTAGTAAACTGTGAGATATAGTAGACAAAGAATGAGTTGAATAGAGCAGATGTGTGTTTAACATAGATTTAAATCTTCTACCCATGGTGACACCTATTCTACTTCTTGTGTCCTCTGCCCAAGAAGTGCAGATAAAACCCATAGCTGATAATAATTAGAAAGCTCAACAGTAGTCACAAGTACTTGTCCCTGCAACTCCTTGATA
>NW_012106086.1:326196-328975 GCF_000951045.1 Mandrillus leucophaeus | reverse complement strand
CCCTCTCCTCATCAAGTCCACTTTTGGTTGTACAAGCAAAACAGTGATTTTTCTATACATTTGTAAATACTATTCTGGTCTTCCACCCCTTCAATGGTCGAGTGGCCAAAAAAAAAAAAAAAAAAAAAAAAAAAAAAAAAAAAACAGACAGCTGTCAAATTTTTTAAATTGCTGCTGTCTCTGTAACTCTGTAATATCCATGTTACGTTACTTTTCTATTGGTTTTCAAATTTCTAATTCACCGTGGTGTTCCCAAGCTGCCCTGTTATATAATGATTGTAGGACGTACAAATTATTTCTGACTTTTTCCCTAGATAATTTCCCATGAAATGTATCCTATTCTTCTCCTGTGATTCTATTTTATCTGTCTGCTGGGCTCCTCCAGAAAAGATTTTAGAGTTATATGTGGAAACCATTATCCCTTTCTGTTTAATGTTTCAGTTTAAAAATGTCTTCATTTTACCATAGGTTTTCTGTCCAATGGAATCCTTTCAGCCTTTAGGGTGGACAAACAGGCCCTCAGCAGTTACTCAATGTGCTGTTGCAATAAGACTCAGAAAATCAAATTCCTTTTTTCACTGATATCCTCAGATGGATTATTGTTATTTTATCTTCATTTCTGGCAAAGCTGCTACTTCATTTGGAAGAAGAAATGAAAACTATCTGTGCTTTCATGATCTTCAGCTTCTTACCTATAACCCTCTGTGAAAGGAAACATATTTTTGACATTACTATATATTCTCACAGGAATAAGAAGAGTATATCTGTTCCATATAATGAACCTTTGTAAGCTTTTGTTCAGGGCCTAGATATATGGTCTTAGAAGCTAATTATTCTAGCCAGGCCAAGTTGTGTTTTTAGGAAAGAAACCCACTCAAAGTATTTTAAGACAAAAATGGATTAATTGTGAGAATACAGGGAAATATCATAGAATTCTGTTGTGAGAAATATAGCCATGTCTCTTAAGATAGCATTAGGAGAAATACCTAATGTAGATGATGGGTTGATGGGTGCAGCAAACCACCATGGCACATGTATACCTATGTAACAAATCTGCACGTTCTGTACATGTACCCCAGAACTTCGAGTGTGTGTGTGTGTGTGTGTGTGTGTGTATGAATAATCAAGCAACTATTTGGACTTATATCTCTAAGGTCCATCACCATGGTTAATAGTTTTTATACCTCTTATTTAAAATTTCCGAGAGACAATTTGATTAACCCAGCTCAAGTTAGGTGACTGTCAACATCCAATGTTCTATGGCAAAGACAGCAAGGTCACCTGGTCTAGACAGGTCTGCCAAAGCCATGGGTAGGGGACAGTCTCTTAGATAGTGGTGTGTACGAAGAGGTAGTGAGTGGCTTATTAGTATATCAACACACTCACTGTTCTAGAATGGGTAGAGATTTATCCATTTTTTAAGTACATGAGTTGCCTTCTTTGATTCAATCATTTCAAAACATATACTGAGAGTAGGCAGTAGACATGTTATTTCTTATTATTAACCATCTTGTAGGCTGGTGGGTTTTCTCTGTTATTATTCTTGCTGTTGACTAAACACTCCAATTTTACTCTCTATGATCACTTAGCTATCTCACAAATCACATAAAGTTATCTTTTCTAAGTGTGTTTTTCTGTTCACTAAGTTTCAAACTTTGACTTCATTTCCTTTCTGATATTTCAGAATTACTTTCTTCTATTCTTTATAGTCTTCCAATAAACTGGAGGAGGGTTGGTTTCCCCCAATTAGGAATACCTGTTTGCTCCTAAAGTACATAACATCTGCGACAACTTTTGAGTCAGACAAATACAACGGCTACTTTTCAGGTTCCCGTCTGTCACAACACTGGGTAGAAACTCTGGTGGTTCTCCCGAGAAATACTAAATACTCTGTTCCTATGTGTAATAGAGGCATCATTTGAGTAAGCACTTGTCTGCTAATTAATGAGTCTGTGCCTATCTTCACATACTTGTTAACCTTTTGGATTACCTCTGTTGCCTCTTCTATAAACTGCCTGTGCATATCCCTTATCCATACTTTCTTGTTGATT
The DNA here is from genome assembly GCF_000951045.1 of Mandrillus leucophaeus. NCBI lineage: Eukaryota > Metazoa > Chordata > Mammalia > Primates > Cercopithecidae > Mandrillus > Mandrillus leucophaeus. The sequence continues at coordinate 326,924 of NW_012106086.1, read as the reverse complement.
TGCTGAAGTTCTTTTTATGTTCTAGATATCAATTCATTGTCACATTTGTCCTTAATGCTATCATTTGTCAATTCAAGTTATCTGTTTAATAAGGGACACTATTTCTTGTTGAACAAATATTTGTATTTTAATGTAAACAAATATTTCTTTCTGCCTTTTGATTTACACTGTTTGATAATTTTTTTCCTACTGTAAAATATTTTCATACATATTCTTTTTAAAAATGTATAGATTGATCTTTTAGAATTAGATACATTTTCTCCTAGGAATCTACCTTTTTATGTGAGATTTTTCAGAGTTCAGTTTTATTTTTCTCCATGTTGTGAACCTGCTTTTCTAACATCATCTATTAAGTAACTAATTATTTTTCCCTGATTTGTAGTGCCACCTTCATTATATATTCTGGAAAATCTTATGTATTGGAAAATTGTTTTAAGATAAAAATTAATAAATACATTTCTTTCTTTTTTTTTTTTTAACTATACTTTAAGTTCTAGGGTACATGTGCATAACGTGCAGGTATGTTACATATGTATACTTGTGCCATGTTGGTGTGCTGCACCCATCAACTCGTCAGCACCCATCAACTCGTCATTTACATCAGGTACAACTCCCAATGCAATCCCTCCCCGTGATAGGCCCTGGTGTGTGATGTTCCCCTTCCCGAGTCCAAGTGATCTCATTGTTCAGTTCCCACCTATGAGTGAGAACATGTGGTGTTTGGTTTT
>NW_012106086.1:307534-319206 GCF_000951045.1 Mandrillus leucophaeus | reverse complement strand
TGATAATAATTAGAAAGCTCAACAGTAGTCACAAGTACTTGTCCCTGCAACTCCTTGATAGAGTAAGTACTATATGTTGGCTGTAGTCACTTTTCATATCCTGTATCCCATTGCTAAGCCTCAACTCCGGTTTCTTACATCCACATCTTCAGCAGGGAATATGTGATTAGAGAGGACATGTGAACACTGTACCAAAGGATTGATGTAGTGTGGCTATACTAGCATACTAATGCTCTATCCTAGGTGTGCTAACCTACCTCATCTCCTTCCTAAAGCTTTCCACTAATTGCTTAAGTAAACTGCATGATTTGAGCATCTTAACTTAGTCTGTGAGCCTTCCTGGGATAGCTTGCATGCAAATATACTTGGAGGTTATTGTTACATGAAGGTAATGTCTCATATGACATTGCCCTCCTTGTGTTTTTGCTTTTACTCTGTTGCTGACTTTCTGATTTGTTCTTAAAGGCATCTAAATTTTAAGCTTCCTTCTAGGAACTGCTCTAGGCATGTTGCATAAATTTAGAGATGTAATGGTTTCTTTATCGAAGTAGTATTAATACAGTTGGCCCTACATAGTTGTGGATTCCACACCTGCAGATTGAGCCAACTATGGATAAAAACTATATTTAAAAACAGTACAATTAACAATACAACTACTGAAAAAATGCAAATGGAAAATATATTATAGTAACTATGTATTATTTACATTGTGTTAGGTATTGTAAGTAATCCAGAGATAATTCAAAGTATATGAAAGGATGTATGTAGATTATATGCAAATACAACACCATTTTATATAAGGAAATTTAGTATCCTTGGATTTTGGTATGGGGGAGGGATTCTAGAACCAATCTCCTGGTGGACATCCAGGAACAACTGTAGGTAAAACTAATATGTTTTGACTGATATAAGATTGGTACCATTCTCTAATTCTTACTATCCTTTTAAAGGCAAGGATTATTTAGATACGTTTATTGTCTCCAACATCAGATTACTTAGGCTACAATTTTGCTATTAATTTCTAATTTTTTTGTATTATGGTCAGAGATCTTTGGCATGGTATACATTCTTTAGAATTAATGGAGGTTGTCTTTAGGATCTTAAATATGGCTGTTTAGTAAACATTCTCTGTATATTTAAAAGAATGCACATTTCCTGTTTGTTGAGTATAGCGTTTGGTATATTTTTAATTGCTTGAGATTGACAGTTGTATTTTTTCAAGTGTTTTACCATACTGCTAATATTTTATTTGTTTGATCTAGCATATTCTAAGACAGATGTGTTAAAATCCTCAATTACAACTGATAAATCATCTGTAGGGTCTGAATGTTTGTGTTCTCTGAAAATTCGTATGTTAAAACTTAATCCCCAATGTGGCAGTATTAAGAGGTGGGGCCTTTCTGGGAGTGATAAAGTCATGAGTGTGCCTACCTCATGAATGGAATTAGTGCTCTTATAAAAGAGGCCTGAGATCCCAGTTACTCAGGAGCCTGCAGCGGGAGAATAACTTGAACCCAGGAGGCAGAGGTTGCAGGAGCAGAGATCATACCACTGCACTCCAGCCTGGGCGACTCAGCGAGACTTCATCTCAATAAATAAATAAATAAATAAACAAACAAATAAATAAATACATAAATTAGGCCTGATGAAGCTTCTTTACCTTCTTCCACCATGGGAAGACAAATAGGAGATAACTTCTTTGAGGAACAGGCCCTCACCGGACACCAAATCTGTTGGTGCCTTTGTCTTAGACATGTCAGCCTCTGGAACTGTGGGCAATCAACTTCTGTCTAAATAACCCAGTCTAAGGTGTGCTGTTACAGCAACCTGAATGTATCAAGATGCTGCCCTTTATGATATTTTTTTTGTCCTAAATTCTATTTAGGGCCAGGCCCAGTGGCTCACTCCTGTAATCCCAGCACTTTGGGAGGTCGAGGAGGGTGGATCACCTGTGGTTGGGAGATCGAGACCAGCCTGACTAACATGGAGAAACCCCATCTCTACTAAAAATACAAAAAAAATTAGCCGGGTGTGGTGGTGCCTGCCTGTAATCCCAGTTACTTGGGAGGTTGAGGCAGGAGAATCACTTGAACCCGGGAGATGGAGGTTGCCGTGGACCGAAATCGTGCCGCTGCACTCCAGCCTGGGCAATAAGAGCGAAACTCCATCTCAACAACAACAAAATTCTATTTAGTCAGATATTAAGAGAGAACTTCCAATTTATTTTGGTTCATATTTCCCCAGCATAACTTTTCCCATTCATTTTTGATCTTTTGTTTTCTTATTTTCTTATGTATATCTCTTATTTCCTGTTGTGCTTTGTGTCTTATGTGCATCTCTTGTTGTCTGTGGGTTTTTTTTTTTTTCCAGTAAGAGAATCTCTGTTTCTAATTGGCAACTATGATCACCTTATTATAAATGTTATATGAAGACTTGTTTCACACATCTTAAGACCCATACTCATTAAGTTACCCACACTGCTTTTTAAATTACCAAATCTCTCTCTTTCTCCTAAAAGAGAGAATCTTTATCCTGCTCTCAGGTCACGATTTCTTCTTGTCCTAATCTTGTCAATATTAACAAAACTTTTAGCTTGGGGCATTTATTTGGCAATTTTGGAGTTATTGCTAGTTGAGGTCTTTTGTCTTTAACCATAGAGAGTTTTAAAACATATTTCTGTGAATATGTCCCCTTCTCCATTTTCATTTTTTGTGTCTTTCTGGTACTCCTACTGTTGATATTGGCAATTCAATTTCTATATCTCTTGGTTTTTCTTTTCTGCTTTCTATCTCTTTATTATTTCCTGCTTCCTCTGAGATTTCCAATCTAGTTTTTAACTCACTAATTTTTAAGTAGTGTCTAAATTATCACGTGTTATTTATTTCAACTATTCTGTATAGTGTTACTTCAGGTATTGCATATTTATAACCAGTAATCCCACTGGCTTCCTTTTTTCCTGTTGTTTCTTTTAAAATTAATTACTAATTATTGACATGCGTGTGTCCTCTCTGCTTCTATAATTTGTCCAGGGTTGGTATCCAGAGAGGGAACCAGCACCCTAACCAGTTTGCTGTCTTGGCTGTCCCTCCCGTTCCTCAGTGTCTCTTCTTTCTTGACTCTCTACCTTTTTTCATCATCTGTTGCATAGTTGAATGGTGAATGATATTCATAATCTTCATCACCCTATCTATTCAGACCCCAATTCTCGAAACTAATAAGTGGAAATCCTGCTATAAACAGTATTAAGTGCAGCCCTGACTACTTATATGTAGCTTTTTTGCAGGCCTCAAATTAGGACTGGTGTGTCCATTGAGAAACCATGAAAAGTTTCCCAAAACATGTTTTGTCTCTCAAATATCTGCACAAAGACAACATTCAAAGTGAAGAAGCTGCAAACTAGTGTTGTGTGTGAAAAACTCGCTGGCTAAAAATAGAAATCACCACTATGGAAAGAAACCCTTAAAACTATAGAAAAATAAATTTTATCTGAAGACCCTTTTTGGTTGAAGGAATCTATGGACAATGAATTAAGTTAATTTTGGACCAAAAAGATACATGTTGTGAATGATCTCTCTTCTCTTAACCAATGGGAATTTAATATGTAATATTCTTTAGAGCTAAAAAAGGGGAACAGCCTTACCTCGAGAGGCTGGCTGGTATAGTAGGACCCACCAAGATGGCAATTTAAAAAACAGAGGCATTGGGCAGCCTTGATTCAAATCCTAGCTCAGCTACTTACTAACTGTGTGATTGTGGTAGAAAATTTACCCAATTTCTCTTCCATGTAATTTTCTCATCACTAAAATGGGCATAAAGAGAGGATTCATAATGTTATAAAGAGTAGGTGAGCTAATGTCTGTTGGTCTATTATATTGAGTACTGTGTTTTAATGATTAGTGTTTATATCTCTCTCTTCTTAAATCATCTCTGTTAAAGGGGTGCTCTGAACATCTTTAAACCCGCAATATTCCTCTCCTGATGAGAGCATACAGAAGCTGCAATGCATGAGTGCAGTGAAGAAGAGACTACATCCTGAGAAATGCTTGCTGCACGGAGACTAGCCACCAATTCTGCTGTGCAGAGATTTCAGGAGTTTACAGCTGGTTCTATGTTTAGTTGTATGGCCTCTGTATGAGAGACCAGTGTGCTAGCTTTAATCAGCCAGTCTGGCAGGTTTGGATGGAGACAGATTTCTCAATCTTTTCTGATTTTTTTTTTCATTAAAGACATCTCAACTGGTTGTATTGAATTTCTACTAGGCACTTCACCTGCAAGACTCTGAGATTTTATTGGAGGCAAAATTCTCCAAATTAAAATAACAGTTCTCTTAAGCAAAAGAGACTGTAGTGGCATGAGGTGACATTGCTGGTCAATAGGTGAAGAGGCATGGCACAGTTTGTGTCTCAGTGGAGGATTTCTGGGAAAGCTAGATAGAAGGCATTGAATTTCTGTAAATGGAAAATGGCATTGATCAGTGACTTAAGAGACTGGCTGGCCAATGCTTAAGATAATGGAAAATCTCTGAAAATTGTCAGAGATGCTTGCTAATCTGAATGGAGGAAGACATAATATTAGAAAATCTTCCTGTCCTTTGTTGGTTACAGTTTCAGTGACTGTGTTTTCTTTCCTTCAATGCTTCATATTATTCAGAGATATTAAAAAATGTTAATTTCATGTCCAGAAGAAAAAAATCAGAAATATAGTTAGTTCTTAATTTGCAAACGTTGCTTCTCTGTCTTCCTTTGCCCTCACATGCACATATTATCATCCTTTTCTGCATGTTTCCAGTTATTGTTTCCTGTAACCTCCTGCTTGATACAAGTTATTAGTTCAGTAAATCAACTTTCATAAGCTTAAGTTAGGAATGTCATCTTGTTTACTCTGTCAAAATAGCAAATAGAATTTCCTTCTGCGTTTACCTGATTACTCTTCTAAATATGGATTCTGATCTACCCTCTTCATAAATAATTTCATTTTAAACCCAAAAGCGTTAACTCCTGTGAGAACTAGTTAAGCTGTAATCTAACCAATGAAAGAACCACCATTTTAGACCTTGTCAAGAAAGTGACTCCTGCTTGAGCCTTTGTCCTGAGATCTTGTTCTGAGAATATTTCTTACAACTAGAGCTCTTATGTCCAGTATTAATGAGGAGGGAAGATCACACTCAGCCACCACCTCCAGCCACATGTTTCACTTTGCTCTTCCACCCCAAAGATATCAAGGGTTATGGTTTTAGGCTAATAGTTCACTTAGAAGGTTTATATTTTTACCCCTGCACCGAAAAGAAGCAGTCCCTACTATAAAGAAGGTTTGCCTTGATAACTGCTATTAATAAGTATTTGTTATATAGCAGGATGGAAGGCATATGAAACATCTGTTGAATCGATGTCTAATGAGCGAAGTGATGAATGAGAATGATTGTAGCTCAATGATGATAGCATTTTTATGTTTTTTCCAACATTTTTCCCTGCAGTAACTGTAATATTCATTTGCACCTAAAGGCCTATTTTGGGTCAACAAATAGGAGCCAAAGCTAAAGGGAAGCTGACCATCTGAGTACAAATTTATCTCTTGAGAAATCATGTTTTATGGTATGATGCGAAATTGTTTTGTTCTTTAAGATCACAATGATAATAATATTTATTTCTATTCACCCCTGGAATGTAAGGGAAAGATGTAATCCTTACATAACCTTTCAGAAGAAGTTTCCCAGATCTCATGAGGCCACAATTTTGGATGCTCTCCCGTAATGAGAAGAATCTACAAATTGCTCCTGTTCCCCTTTATTAGTCCATCAGAGTTCTCATTTAATCGTCATTTTTTCCATTTCATGCTTTCCAGATCTGAAAACCTTTCCAGTGGTGGCCTTTATGCATTCTAATGATAGTTAATTGGTTGTCTTTCATCTAGCCTTAGTTTCTCTCCCAAACTATATTAAAAGCCAATGATTGTAACAATTCTAATGATCTGATGTGATATTGGACAGATCAAGTCTGGTCCCAGAATAATGAATAAAAAAACAAGAATAAAAGGATATAATACTTTCTTACACTTGATTTCTTTGCTGTGCTTCCTAAACTTATGCAATATTGATTGACACTGGTGTGTGGTGTTGGGTTATCAAGGGCATGAGAACAGTGTCACTGAATTTAAAATCAAATTGAGACTAAAGATGGTTGTACTAATAAAGATAATAAATTTGATATGTTTGCGTATGGTTTTTAACCTATGCTTTTAGATTATCTTTCCCACTCCTACAGTACAAACGAGATGGGATGTTAGCAGCCCATGGCTGAAATGAAAAACAGCATGGAATGAACAGGAGACGAGATGAATGAATGAAAAGATGAATAATATATTTCTTTAGAAAAATATGCAAATATACATCTTTTTGCTTTTAACATGCTTTGTATTAATTTATACATATACATATCATAAGCATTTCACATAATTTGGGCAGAACTGTGTGCAATTCTATAATAAGCTATTTTGTTTTCTTCAGCCACTACTATATTAGCATAATAACATCTAAAATGTTTTAACAATATATTATCACATTTGTACCAGAGCTGCCAGAAATACTCTGTTTTCCATGCTTGTAAACAAAAATAGAACAACACTACATAACACTGTGATTGGAAAAATACCTTCTTTTCAATTCCCCCCTTACATTCAGTAAAGGAGACTTAAACTACTTTAGTATCCAAAATTCACTTTCTCTGTAGAAATATAATTTTCTCTGGGTGCATTAAATATGTAACCATAACAAATCAATTTATTATCTTTCCACAACTGAATCACTTCTGAAAGGCAGTGGCAAAATATGACACAGATGAGACTGGAGATTTGGAGGGTTTCAATGTACCTCCTCATTTAGTGTACAAATTAAATAATGGTAACTCTGATTACTGTTGCAAATTCACAAATTAATTTCAGGTGCCATTAATGATACTAGTTTATTCAGGATTGTCAAAAATCTTATACTGGGAAGTAAAGAGAGATATGGGAATACAATACTGGATTTTAATGAGAACCGTTAAACATGAATTAATTTATGGTTAAATTTGTAGCAGCTAATTTTTTCCCCCTCCTATTTTGGTAATAACAAGAAACAAGAGGTCAACCACAACATGATTTATAATTAGCCCTCCTGAATCTTCCTGGAAAAGACTGAGATCTTGTTAAGCTTTGAAGCTGGGTGGAAAGCAGTTAATGGACTTATGTGGAGTCTTTTAATTACCAATTTTCAACAAATTTATCTCTTACTGCTAGATAGCACCCAAGGGCAAGAGGTAATCTGCTTTATAAACCTTGGAGTAATTTGCTTTATAAATCCTGGAGTTTAGGAAAGTGGAAAACTCTCTTTAAAGGGAGTATTGTCTTCCACTAAGAATTATATTTTTGGCAGTTTTGTAAAAATTTTTAGTGATAGATTTTTTGTGACCTCTCAGTTTATAAATGTCAGCAACTAAAGTACATTCAACATTAAGACCAATTCTTTACAACAGCTAGGGCCTGCCCAATGGACAGGATTATCCAAAACCAAGCTGAGCATGTAATGTTTCCAGCAAATTGACTCTAAATTTCTTTTGCATTCAAAGCATACATCTGCCTGCCAAATGCAGGTATTTTTCTTCACATATTTAGTAATCTCTCTATTAGAAAGCCACTTTGTCTTGCAGAGGTCATGTAGTTCATGTGGTTTACATTGTAAGGATAGTAAAACATCTCAGTAACATCAGAATTGACTGAAATTAAAAAAAATAAAAATCAGATCCATAGCCAAATACAGAAATATTCTAATTCAAAATCCAGAGTTAAAAAGAAAAATATTGACAATGATTTTAATTTTTCAAAGTTATAAATGGCTCAAAATTGACAAGGAGCACCCTGTATCTGAACTAGGTCAATTTCATTGTTTTTCTTTGATACTTTGCTTGCATTACTGTGACATTTGCATCTCAGTCCTGGATGAATGATGGAGTTCACAAGTTGCAGTGGGAGATTCCATTCCTAGACTGTCTCCCAAAGCAATAGTACCAAGATTAACTTTCTTCAAATTTACTATGGACAAATTCACTGAATAATTCTTCACAAATGATATGTTCGGTTCCTGGGAGGATGGGGAACACTTTAAACACATGGTGTTTCTCCCAGGAAATGATGGCTCAGTGATCACGATGCTGTGTTTGCTTCACATTCAAGCGGATGTTTCTTGCTCTATGATATTCAAAGGGATGATCTCAACACTCTCCTCGCCTTGGTTGTTGGCTGGTTCATTCCTCGGCTCCTGATGGCAGATGTAAACCCGGATGTCGCCGGCCTCCGCAGCAGCTGCAGCGCGAGCCGAGCGGTTGGAGGGGCGCCTCCCCCAGCGCTGGTTCCATTGAATTTTGAATTGGACCCATTGGCGCTTCACGGTGGTTTGGACCTGGAAGAGAAAAAGCAGCCTGGTTTTTATATGATAGTCAGAAACGATCCATGCAAAGTTTATGAACATCATTCTTAGAGCTTATCAGATGTTAAAGAAAGTTAAATTGTAATTCTCATCTAAAGGTTTGGGCTGTGTATGCTGTGGCCACAGAATATACTTGGAAGAAGAATTTGCAAATGGAAGAACTGAGTTACTTGCCTAAATTACCCCTGACAAGGTTGTTTGCTAGTTTTAAGAACAGGTTTCTTTAGCTTTCATATCCCGTGAATAAAAATTGATTTGGTTTACCAGGTAATGTGGTATGCATGTCATAATAGGGAGAAAGGTTGATAAAACTTTTCATATGCTACCATCCCTGATAAGGCAGAAGTTTTTATTTAAGTGTGCACATGAAAAATATATATGTAAACCATAGCGCAGTTCTGGATTTTATGATAACAGCCTCATACCGTGAACTTTTCCTTGTCCGACATGACTTGAGAGGGGGTATGCCAGACACACCTCTGGTTAATGCCATGACAACTTCTTAAGAATAAGATTTCAATCTCTTTCTTTTGAAAGACTTCTAAAATGTAAATAAACTTTCCAGACTTGTTTTATAAATACGATAAATTATATATTGAACACAAGAGGTGAAGATGTTAACATCAGAAAGCTCTAAATATGAAAACTACAATAACCACAACTGAAAACAGTATCACAGACAGTGAATTTGCTTGTCTAGCTCTGCTTTTTATAGAACCAAATTCAACTTAGTAGTTAAGTTCCTCCTTCCTGTTGTCTCCAAAATTCTTGCTTTTCTCTATAGCTGAACAAAACTAAAAAAGAGATTATTGCAATAATCTCTATTCTGTGTTTCTGAGTTTCTATTGCTTTGTACATATGACAAGCTTACCTAAAAATATTTGCATCAATTTATTAATACATCCTTAGTTCATTCTGCTGCCAAACTCACATATGACAGCTAAACACAAGAGAGAGAAACTGGGGAATATATAATGTGAAATAAATCATGAAAACTACTTGATCATGGAGAATCATTTTATCTACTTTACATTTGTACAAATCTGAAAGATGAGAAAAATGACAGCAAAACCGATTACTGTTATAAAACTGTATGTATAATATAAGGCTGAATGGTTCTGTGGCAAATATACTTTTTTTCTGTATCTAGTAGAGTAACAGTCTCCTCTGAGAATTATATTGTTCAGATATTTTTAAAGATATTACTCAGGGAAAGACAAAGTCAAATGATTCCTCAAAAAGCAACTAAACGGAGTACAGAAATTGTAGCTGGAGAAGTTTATCTTCACATAGCACAGCAACCGTAAGGTTTGAGGTGACAAATGGCAATCAGAATTATTTAGCAATCTGATAGTTTGGAATAGTAGACTTTTCAGATTATGGAGGCAACACATCCTGCGTTTTGTTTTACTTTGTTTTGGAGGTAATGAGTGCTTGCATGCAGGGTACTTTATATCTAAAGTGATTTAAAACAGACAAAGACAAAAACTTTAAGTGCTAAGAAATAAGGTGGGCCATGCAGCTAAAAGTTGTATTGAAAAAAGCCACACAGGAACAAAAGATAGAATAACAAGTTTCAGCTGTTCATTGAGTGTTTACTATGTACATAAGTATGTGATCTGTATTAACTTATTTAATCCTCACAATAGCCCTATGGGAAGGGCACTATTATCTTCACTTTACGGATGGGGCACTGAGGTTACTCAATGTGTCCAAAATCATATAGCTAGAATGTGGCAAAGCCACAGTACCAAGCAGAGCCTGGCTTTATTTGGATGGTACCATTACCGTAGCTTCAATGCCAGGGTTATAATCTAGGAACCATCAAATGCCCCACTGAGAAACTGGGAAATAGAAACTGGGAAATATACAGGTTCAGCACGTTTTTGGAGAAGCAATGTCTCCAGTCAAAGGAAGCTGAGAGGCCGGGCGTGGTGGCTCACACCTGTGATCCCAGCACTTTGGGAAGCCGAGGTGGGTGGATCACGAGGTCAGGAGATCTAGACCATGCTGGCTAACACAGTGAAACCCTGTCTCTACTAATAATACAAAAAATTAGCCAGGTGTGGGGGCGGGTGCCTGCAGTCCCAGCTACTCAAGAGGCTGGGGCAGCAGAATGGTGTGAACCTGGGAGGCGGAGCTTGCAGTGAGCCCAGATTGCGCCACTGCACTCCAAAAAAAAAAAAAAAAAGGGGAAGCTGATAATTTCCACTAATTCAGTATCTCTTAAATACCAAGATTTTCCTTGTAGCTGAAACTTACACATATATTTACAAGTATCCAAGCAGGCAGTTACGAGTTTAGAGTTAGTTTGCAAAAGGATCCAGCATGAAAAACAGGTCTTTTATTTCTCACCTGTCCTTTTAAAATAACTCCCATTAGAGTATCCATTTATATTAATAAAGTACACAGCCCAGCATGGGGCCAAACGGTTTGATTTCTATTTTAATTTTTTAAAGTTATTATTACAGAAAGGATCATGGCCTTCTCTAATCGCATCTAAAATTATAACCTATCCTTTTGTGTGGCGATGGCAACCTGCTTTGATTTGTAAACTATTCATATAATAACAGGCCCTTAGCAGCATATAAAAGACACCTAAAGAATTATAGACTAATAAGGGCAATTATCTCCTACAATATCACAGGTTGAGCCTGATGCTGCTCTGATGACAAGAATAAGGACATTTAATCTGAAAAACAAAATAAAACAAAACAGGGAGAGTTTTGTTGCTCCTGAAAATAAAAGAAATGTTATTAGTTGTAAATGGGATAAATGTAACAACAACAAAAAGATTTGAATTATATAAATTCATCATTCACTAAAAAAGCAACACACATTTTACATTTTTTCCTAATTATATCCATTTATGTATTGCCAACTTAAAGAAGTAGAGCCCTGGTCTTACAGTTTGAAGGCATAACTATTACATCTGGCTCTATTAATAAGCTTTGCAAAGTTGGTATGTTTAGGTCTCAGTTCCTACGTTTGTACAAAACAAAATAAGGTTAGAGTCTTCACGGTTGGATTTGAACGTTTTTGTCTTTCACCTTTCTTTTCCTGAGTTCATTATAAGCACCTACTATAGTTACGTACTGCAGAATGGAAGGTGAGGTTTAACCTAGGAGTTTTGATCCAATGAATGCAAAGATTGTAATGCCTACTCCTTCACACTGTCACCACAATCTAACAGACCTGCTGCAATCTGAGCTTA
>NW_012106086.1:277144-307184 GCF_000951045.1 Mandrillus leucophaeus | reverse complement strand
TGAGCCACCACGCCTGGCCTAGATGGTTTTATATGACTTCTGAAAGCCAGATTCCTATTAAGTCCTATTAATTAGATGCTAAGGGATACTTGTGAATATTATTTACAAAGTTGTTGCCAACATTCTTTTCAGCCTTTTGGAGGCCATAGTGGCAATATCTCTACTGGTCTCTGATTTTATCTTACAAAATCTATATGCTCTATAATTAAATTATTAATTTATCTATAATTAATCTATAATTAAGTACATGATCAGAGCTTTTTGATTCCCATTCATTATCTCTTTTCCTATGTTTGGGGAAGATTCCTTGTTCTAAAAGATAGCAATACATAAGTATCATTTATAATAAGGGTAAACTTTTTGAAAACATTTAACCTTTGTATTTCTTAATTTTCTTAAATAAAATTTCCCACATCTCCCCAATTCATTAAGTCAAGGTCATCCACTGCTTGAAACACAAGTATGATTGTGTCTAGAATCGTGGTTCTTAAAGTGTAGTCTCTGGGTCAGCAGCATCAGTATCACCTGGGAACTTGGTTAGAAATGCAGGTTCTCAAACCCCACCCCAGACCTACTGAGTAGGAAACTCTGCTGCTAGGGTCAAGCAATCGCTGGTTTCACAAATCTTCCAGGTGATTCTGATGTACACCCAAGTTTGAGAATACTGGTCTAGACCAAAGAAAATTATTGCTTAGCTTTGAGACTGTGAGTCTCAAAGTTGACTTTCTTATATCTCTAGAAAGACATTGCATTGAAAATCAGGCTTTATTGAGTGGAGAATTTCTAAACAGAAAAAAACTTCTCTTTGCATATCTTGTGAAAATCTTACTGGTCTGCAGATAGTATTTTACTAAAAGCTACAGGGTAGAAAACATGTAGAATATGATATAGGTAGAGACCCTCACAGACAGGAAGGGGAAGTGGTGAGTGCACAGCCCTAAGAGGCCTGAGAGGAAGAGGAGAGAAAGACAGTTGCACAAATGGCCTTACATTTCTCCTTCATGGTGGGAGTACCTGGGAAAATGGGGAGAAGAAATCAAGCAAGAGATAATTTGCTTTCTTAGGAACACTCCATTGTATCAAGTTTTTCTTTTCGATTCGAAAGCAGAGTCTTGAAAATAGCTAGCCCTGAAAAGAAACTCCACATTTGCCCCTGGCACTATGTCCAACAGCGGAGCAGCAACGGCTATGGCATGTAAGGAAGACAGATTCACAGGCTCTATATGGTGTGAAGAAAGGAGCTGGAGTTCCAGGCTCCTCAGGTGGCTTGGTGGAAAGAACTCGTGAATCAGAATAGGGCTGTGGCTTCATCAAGGAGGCCACAGAGTGAAAAGACCTCTTGAGTGCTTAGTAGTAAGGGGAACCAGTGTGAACTTCAACAGTGGGTGCTGGCATTATAACTTGGCAGCCAGTTGCTCTTTTGGACAAAGGCTTTTTGAATTTACTGAATATTTTCTACAAAGAGACTGCTGTAAACCACTAGAAGCTGGTGGAATAGTCTCTTGAAAGCGGGATAAGCTACAGGAAATAAACAAAATTTTAGCTTTTGCACACTCCAATTTGTGACAGTTAAATGGAGATGTTTCTGATCATGCTACTTTCATCTATAAACTATTTTATCCACGATGTACAGAGAATAGTGAGACACAAGAAAAGGGAGAAAATCCAGTGTGTTGTTAGAACTTTCATTTCTAAGCTACTTCTTGGAAACAAATTGTGCATTTTTTATAGCTGCAATCATCTTTTTCAGGTCTTTTAGATACCTAATAATTTACTGATATGTTTGGATAATCAATGTCTACTCACTTGGAAGAGTCATTGTAGGAAATGCTTGATACATATGCATGCTCTATGGTCATCTCCCGATTCCTGTTACTTTAATTCTTCACATTCCTTTCCTGCTTCTAGTCTACCCACTGACTCTCTATATGATTCATTTTCATAATGATCATTTCACTGATAACATACCAATCATGAATCAAAATTCAAAAATGAAATAATCATTTCATTGATAACATACCAATCATAATCAACATTAAATTGAACATAACACAATGTGATGTGATCTCATTATCACATTGAGTTAGCCCCTAGATTTCTGCTAAAACTCAGTATTCAGTCAGGCATCGTCCCATCACAGCCCTATCTTAGATGCAGCTGGAAATAACTTCCCGCATGTGTGAGTGCCCTATCTGTGTTCAATGTTGTAAGGTGACGCATTCACAGCTGAGACTCAGATGCCTAAAATCCATGGCCTGTGATATTACATTTGGCACAGTACACAATTTCTACATTATTAGAAATGTCACATTTGTACCTTCCCCCAGTAACGGGATCTTAATGAAAATGGAAATGGTTTCTTTACTTCAAAATCAGAGATAACATACACTCAAATGAACTCGAGACATTCAATTGCTAGGGTACCCCTGGGTTTTCTTTCTATGTCTGACACTTCCAATGACAGTATCATAGCTAAGACGCAATAAATATTGTGGTATTTTTACAAATGCATGCAATCCTCTTGTGTTTTTCCAGGTATGCCCCACAGAGCTTGATTTCTTATATCAGCTCTATTTTGATATTATTTTAGATGAAAAAGTTTATTTTGCATGCCACCTGAAACAACCCAAAAGGCATGGATATACATTTACAGAAATTGATATAAACATGGGGTGACTTATGCCCTACTCGTTTATTAGCTTTTATCATTCTAAAAAATATTAAAATTCTAAAAATATTGCCACTCTAACAGCTGGCAATGGAAGGATGTCTTTTCATTTATATTCTAGGCCCTTAGTCTAGCCCTTAGCAATAGTAAATGCACAATGTATTTTTGTTGAATGAAGGAATGAGTTGGTAGATGAATTGATGAAGAAAGGAAGGAATAAAATGTAATAATTAAAATGAATAGGAACAATGAAAACTTTGTCATGTTGGGGTTGGAAACAGGTATGAACAGGTCACAGAATAGCAAAATATTGTAGGTGCTCACTAAATATTATTTAACTTAGAAAAAGGAATAGGGAAAAATTATCAACTGACAATGGTTAGAAACATTTCTAATTACTAATAGGAAAGTAATATATTGATGTCTTGGCAAAATGTGATTTGCCTTGTATGGAATTATTCTTAATAGGAATTGATTTAAAATGTTCTAATATGCTTGGGCATTAAAAGTTGTGTGGTTCTAGAAAAAGTATACTAACATAGCTCCAGGAAGGAATTATAGATATAGGTAAGTTAATTGGGACTTAGTCAATTTAATTGAAAATCAGGAAATCTGTGTTCCAGTCTGGGTTATAACCATAACTGCATTTGTGACATTGGGTAAATCACATGATCTTTCTGGAGTTCAGATTTCTTCCCTGAAAAATGAGGAAGATTTTGAATCATGTTCCCTAAAACCCTGGAAGTTCTTTGGAAGGACGTCTGGAGCTATAGAAGTTCCACTTTTATGTTTTATAGATTTGGGTCCCAGGAAAGATTTGGTTGGAAGAAAGGGTAACTCTGGCTAAAAACACCCTGAGAACAGAATGGATCAGCCATATGGCTCTCTAGATTTTACTGATCTAAATATTCGCATTGTAGATTATTTGAGAAATCTTTTTGAATCTTAACTTCAGGGTGATTTACAAACTCTGAATAAGTAGTAGGGCGCTAGCACCAAGCAACTGGAAAAGAAGGTAGGAACTAGTACAAACCGAATGGAGATTGTCTGCCCTAATTAGGGCTTGGGTCTTCCAAAGGGAATAGGCATATGACTTCTCTTTCTAATGGCATCCAGAATAACTTTCACTATTGCTGCTAAGGGTGCTGATCTGTTCAAGATGCAACCCGAGGAAATTAGCTGACTGTCTGAATCATATTTACCATTGTACTACACATCCATAGAAAAGATTGAGCTTGGAGTAGTGGAAAAAACATAATGTTGCTAATCACAAAACTCTATGAGGTCAACTGTAGAAGTGAGATGAAATGAAATGTGCACGGAGGCCCTTTGGAAAAAATGCTTCCTTTACATAAATAAGTGATAGTATTATAAGAAATGCCTGCTTACCTCATTGTTGCAGAAGCAGTAGATGGTCGCAACAAAGAAGCCCTAAAAAGGGAAGGAAAAATACAGTTCAAGTTATTTTTGTGCTCATTTTGTTGTTTAGTAAACAATATGATAGACTGCCCGGAGAAGGCTCGATGAAGGAAAAAAAGCAAGAAAAAGAATTATCTACCATTCATAGTCAGTGCTGCACTATAAGAATATTCCATTAGAAATATATTTTTTCTTGTTAGGATTCCATTGTTTGGCTAAAAGGACAGCTCTAGTAAATCTAATTGATATTTTGCTCCCTTTAACATGGAGATTTATAGCAGCATATGCTGATTATGGTGAATTTGAAAAAAACACTACGCTTAGAAAATTTAAAAATGGAGACCTTGTAGAATTCAGTAGAGGGATCTTTTACAAGGACAAGTGTCACAGTGGATGGCTGTGGGTCTGTGTCCTGTGTTGTCACGGTGAACTAGTGCAGTACCATACCCACTGCCAAGCTCACCTCTCAGATAAGGACATGGACTAAGAAACAGCCTGAGTCCTGGTCACTGCTTGAAGATTTCTTGTGCCCAAGGTTTGACTATGGCCAAAAGCACAGCTTGAACTATTCAAACAATCCCTAAACTTTCTTTCTAGCCCTATTCATTTTGACCTCCTCCTCACATTAAACTAATATAGAAAATAAAACTATTTTGAAATTTGTAATAGAGACAGCAAAACTCTGCCTAAGAGCCTGTGATAGAATTACTCCTGCCGAGGACTCCCACATCCTATCTTGCTATCCAAATACAGCAGTATGCTTTCAGTGGGGCTTTAGATCTGGGGAAAAGTGAATGGAACTAGGGCAGCCATTCTACTATCCAGTGTGGCAGACACGGGACAGCCCAGGACAGCCCCTGAGAGTCCGATGCATTCTCTCCTACATGAGGAGAGGCCTGGATACAACTTCCCTTTATAGCACTGAACCGTCATGAATGGATTCCTGATATTTGCCTGACAAGTGGAGGGTGATAGAGCAGGAGGCATGGACAGTTTTGTGCAAATTCCTCATTACCCTAGAGCCAGCATTTTTATAAAGGAAAATCTGACAATTTCTGTATCTATGACCAGGGAGAACATGCCTGAATGGGACCAGCTGAGGGCCCTGGGAATGACAGGAAAGCAGGTGCAGAAAGAAACAGGAAGAAAGAGCCTCAAAAAAACTGATGTCCTTAAGAATTTTGTCTGGGCTTATTGAATTGGAGGCTTAAATGTTATGACATTTAAGATCATGGGTTTGTCAGGCGTGTGCAGTGGCTCACATCTGTAATCCCAGCAGTTTGGGAGGCCGAGGCGGGCAGATTACCTGAGGTCAGGAGTTCGATACCAGGCTGGCCAACATGGTGAAACCCCATCTATTAAAAATACAAAAATTAGCCGGGCATGGTGGCACACACCTGTAATCCCAGCTACTCGGGAGGCTGAGGCAGGAGAATTGCTTGAGCCCGGGAGATGGAGGTTGCAGTGAACTGAGAGCGTGCCACTGCACTCCAGCCTGGCGGACAGAGTGAGACTCTGTCTAAAAATAATAAATAAATAAATAAATAAATAAATAAATAATAATAAAAGATCATGGGCTTTAGAGTTAAAATCAGCTAGCTGAATAAACACAGTAGTTGCATAAATACATCTTTGGCTTCCTTACCTGGAAATGAATCAGAGAGTGCATCATGTAATCATATATCTTCCCAAGTATCTTGTTGGAAGGTCTCCAGGGAAAGACGACAAACTGGATTCCCAGCAGGGGCACAAGGATCATGGTGGCCTTCACAGCCTTCAGGTACATGTGGGATTCCGCCTCATGGGTTTCCCTCATTTTGGTCACAAGCACCCGGACAATGTTGAGCAAAAAGAAGAAATTGACCTGCAAATATATGGTGTTATGAGCAAATCATACAGAAAAGTATCACTTAAGAATGTGCACTGTCCTCAGTTTTTGTTTATCCAGTGTGAGCAACAAATGTTACCTATGTAGAACTAGAGAGTCTACCCGGGAGGTAGCACAATTTGCTCAGCATTTCTAGGGCTCTGGAGAAGTGGTTTAATTTTATGTTCCCTCCAGCAGTATATAAAACAGTTGCTTATCATCCTTGCCAACACTTGGTATGAACACTCTTTTTAATATGAGCCTTTCCACGGCGGGGGTGGTGGAGGGTAGTATTATCTCATTCTTGTTTTAATCTGCATTTTCCTGATGAAACATGAGCTGAACACTTTTTCATACATTTATTAGTCTTTATTTGGAACACTGCAGATACCTTCTTGGACTCTAAGGTTTGTCTTTTCAGTCTTTAAATGTTGTCTTCATTTTAATGTAGCTGATTTATCAATCTCTTCCTTAAGTGCTTTTTTTATCCTGCTTTAGAAATCTTTCTGTATCTGAAGCTCATGAAGATAGTCACCTAATGTGTCTTTTTTCGGGGGGCCTCTATGGTTTGGTCTTTCACATTTAAACCTACAGTTAACTGAAAACACATTTTTTTTGTGCCTGGTTGTGGAAGGAATCAGAATTACTTTTTTCCCCACACATATGCAATTGCTAAATACATGTTTGATATTTTTTCTGTATGTATATCTAATTGACCATCTCCTCCCTCTGCTCAAAAGTGTTGCTGTCATAAATCAAGTGCCCATATTTGCATGGACAGCTCTTTCAAAATGATAATTAATTGATGAATCTTTTTTTTTTAGTTTTGAAATGCACTAATGTGCATTTCCTTTAGTCATGAAATTAGGAATTCCAAATATATCAATTTCTGTTAATTTATAGTCATTCACAGTGAAGTATGCATATAATTATCTCAGATACACATTTTAAATTTGGATCCTGGAATCTGCATTTCCTTAAAAATTTCTAGATAATTAAGGCAAGAAATGTGTGTTTTAGAATTTTAAATATAAGAATAATTGCTAAAGATTTTACTTCATTTGTTATTTTATTAGGAGATATTTTATAACCATGAATTTATGAGTAGCTATTATTACTTTTGTTATTTTTAACAGGTAAAGATATGGAGCAGTACTAAGTTTTAATGACCTAGAGTTAGAGATTATCTTCCAAAAGTACCTGAAAGACTATTTAATCTAACTTTTTCCTTAAAAAAATCAGGGGACATTTTTAGGTTAATTGATTTATCTAAATTTTCAGAGCTGGTAGATGATAGAGCTAAGACATGAGGCCAAGTCTACTGAATCCTAGGTAAGTAAGAACCGTAGCATCCTCAGGAAGAATCTGACATTTGGCTGGAGTCCACTATTTATTACTATCTCACTAATTGAGCTTGTGTTGAATATTTGAATTTCTGGACCTTAAGTTCACAGAACCAAAGACTTTTAGAGCTCTGGAAAGTCAAAGTTTTCAAAGATCCTAGATGTTCATAACACGAGCAAACTTCTTGCAGCCCCTTGGCCTCTCACCTTTACCTAGGGAGCCTAGTTATAAAAGTCTTAAAATATGAGCTACATTGCTGTTATAGTGTGAGTCTGTAATGAAAATGAGCTCATGATAACCCCTCCACGTGTAAGTAAAAGGCATTTTTTTGAAGATTCTAAAATCAAATTGCTTTTTTTTTTTTTAACTATAGAATGCCATCAAATTAGCTTCATTTTGAAGTTATAAAACATGATACACAGAACCATATACACAGAAATCTCAACTAAGAGATAACACTACTAACATTGCAGTAAAAAACTAATTCTCACCACAAGTGCCGCCATGACAGGGCCATGGATTATGTAAAGCAAATGGGTTTCCACACTCAGCCAGCAGCTGAAAAAGGGCGAGGGGACACATTAATACACAAATACATTTTATTTATGAATATATTAACTTAAACGTTACCATAATACTTACTTGTCATTGAAGTACACAGCCCTGGTAATAGCATGGATAGTGGTTGGCACCAGCGGAAACCCTACAAATGTGAAAAGTACAAATTACACTTGGTTTCTTGGTCATAACCTTTAAGTACAGCTGCATGGAAAATGGTAGTGTACTTGCAAAAATACTGGCAAATGGAGTGAATCTGTCAAGATGTTCCCCTGATATTTTCACAAAAATCGTCTTTGGTCAAGTCAGTCAAAATGCTCCCAGTTAGAACATCATGTACTCCCGGAGAGTTTGGTTAAGAGCATCCAAATAATTAAAAGCCTTTTACAAATTGCTGAGTGTAGTAGGTACACGATGACTATTATTACCATTGTTATGTTTGTAATGGTGACTATTAACTGAGACCAGAAAGCCTTTCATTGTAGGTGAACTGGGCTGTCTCAGGGAGAGGAGCTGGGTCACCCCAGAGGGATGTGACCTGGGACTGTGTATGAAAGCAATAGTCTGATTGCTCCTAAAGCCTTAGCTGATGTTCACATTCTTTCTTCTAGGCTTTTTTGTTTTTCTGTCTGTTTATATCTCATGCGGTGATTCTGTTTCCTTTTAATATGAATACTTCAGAGAAGCCAGTACGTTCCCTACTTTCTGTAGGTTCTGGCTAGAGAAACTTTATGAAGGCAGCTTACTGTACCTCCCTGACCAAACTCAAAGTGCTAGTAAAACAAACAAACAAACAAACAAACAAAAAAACACAACTTTTAAATTTATAAACAGGAAAATGGAGACAGTTATTGGAATACGTCCTTCTAGATTATAATTTTTAAATCAATTTGTATTCTATAAGTATAACCTAAAGTTGTAATTTTCATTAAAAAAGAAAAAATAAGTCTTTTTACTCAGATGTACAACAATAGAATATTGCTTGATTTGACTGAGACATCTGTAAAAAGAAATTTTGTTATTGTCATCAGATTAAGAAATGTGTCTTAGGAAAGAATGAAATCAATGCATTTTTATTTTCCGTGAGTTATATACAAAAAGAGGTCTCAAACTATTGAATTTTCACCTGAGAACAACCTCAGCTTTTAAACCCAGGAAGCATATATTTAATAGGACCATAGATTTAATGTTTGGCCTGAAATAATTTTGAGTTTCTTTACACAAAACATGATTGTGTTATTTGCTGCAGTTCTAACATATCATTTTCCCACTTGGGCTCAGAAACAGAAACAAAAGTCTCTGAATTTATTTTGAGATGCATATTTTAGAATTAGACAGAAAGAGAGGCATATGGAAAACTGAATCCCACCTCACCATTTTGTAGAAAGGAAAGTGCTTTCTACTTCATCTGGAGAGGAGTATAGACCCCACACCTTTTAACATCCGGGGCTCTTTGCCTTCCTCTGGCTATGATGCCTCCTTTTAGGTAGTTTGCTTTTTCTGTTTTTTTTTTTTTTCTTTTTTCTTTCTATTCTTCTCAAGGTCCCAAGATCCATAACAACCCATTCTTTCCACCAAAGATGATGAGATTCAGAATAATCCTGTCTCTGTAGGGTTCATTTTTTAGAGGGATTTAATAAATTCTATTTGTTCAATGTAGAAATCCATGGGGGAAATTTCCTTCCTTTGATTTTTAACAAGGGGAAAACCAGCAAGGCAAGGCGAAGAAACAGTTTGAAGAGGGTTGCAAAATAAATGATTTTGCTGAGAGCTAAACTTCAGTTTTGAAGTTACTTCGATTGGAGAGAAATCAACGACTAAGTGGTGCCATGTAGACTTGGAAGGGAGTAACTACTGAAAGAACCGTTCTTTGATTTTCTGTTGGGCAGAATTTCACCATCAGATACTTGTTCACCCAGTGGCTGATGTTTACAATGTCTCTTATAATTCTTTGAGATTGGTTTCAAATCCTAGAGTTGGTAACATTATTCACAGCTGAATTAAATGAATGGGCTTTATATCACCTGCAAACAAATTAGGTGCTATAATACAACTGGGCGTTTTTGGGCCAAATTTTCTGCAGTCTAACTTTCAAGGCTCTTTTAAAAGTAGGTAGGTTTTGCTTTTTTCCTGGCATTGTAAAATTTAGAACCTATCATACTGTCTTCATGTGAAAAAAATTTTCAAAGGACTATAAAAATATTATCCAGAAGAGATTTATTCTCTTGCTCTATTAAACTTTATAAAGTTTCTGTGAAGCTATTTTTTCTTGAGAAATTAATTGGTATTAATTTTACCCATTGTCCTCCCATCCAAAGATAATGCTTGCTTAAAGTTCTAAGAAAGGAGCCATTGCTTTAAAATATGTTAATTTTGTTCTCAGAGTTCAGATTTGGCAATGTGATTTTTCAGTGGCAACAAGTTTGGTGGAATTTTGGGGTGTGTGTGTGTGTGCATGTAGAAAGATAGTCTTAGCTTTGGCATGCTAAAAACATTACATTTTAGAACTATTTGGTTGACTATCTTTCCAAAAATCTATCTACAGAAGTGCAAATCCCTCCAATTCTTTTTTCAATTTAAATTTTTATATTATTGTGGCAAGAACAATTAACATGAGGTCTGCCCTCTAAACAGATTTTTAAGTGCATAGTACAATATTGTTACCTATAGGCACAATGTTGTACAGCAGAAACCTAAAATTTACTCATCTTGCGTTACTTAATCTGTATAACCATTGATTAGCAACTTCCATTCTGTGCTTACCTTACTAAGTGTAATGTTCTTTGGGATTCTACTTGAATCACTCTAATGAAGTTTTAAATAGTTGTTGATTACAGAAGCTTAAGGTATCACATAAACAATTTACTTATTATGATTGCCTTTGTTTTTGATACAGCTGAGCAGCTTGTTCCTTTTTTCCTTTGAATTGTTTATGTGTTTTAAGCAGATATCTTCATTGAACTGTCCATGATGATGCCAAAAAGTTTTATAACTAATTCACAATGCATCAGGATACTCCAAGAACAGTATAAATTGTTCCTTCCAGGGTGCCCTTGTCTCTGCTGAATGTCACAGACAATAATAAATTTACAGCCTTTTTTTCCCATGAAAAATTTTCTGAGTGTGGCAGATAGATGTTTTGAACAATCAAAACTGGTAAAAGAAATATATCATAGATTTTATTTCAAAGAAAAATAAATCTGGTAGAAAGTGTGTGTTTGTATGTGTGTTTGGGGTAGAATGTTATTATCAGGTCTTTGGAAGGCATTTGATCAGCATAAATTATTATGATTGTGATTATCAGAACTGCCATTGGAGTGATTAAATTGTATTGAGTCTATTCTTGGCATGACCGGATTTG
Organism: Mandrillus leucophaeus; assembly: GCF_000951045.1. Lineage (NCBI taxonomy): Eukaryota > Metazoa > Chordata > Mammalia > Primates > Cercopithecidae > Mandrillus > Mandrillus leucophaeus. Next base: position 295,967 of record NW_012106086.1, on the reverse strand, counting down.
GAAGTCTAGAAATTGTTGAGAGGGTGTACATACGGATGAGAAGGCCAGGGAAAGGAAAAATTAGTCTCTTTGGAAGGCTGGGGCTAAAAGAGAAAAAAATAGTAAAAGGCCATTTTGAGAAAATTTTGTCCTGTTTTAGGACAGGAAAGAGCAGGAGAACTTGTTACCTGATGTGGAACCAGCAGGATAGTGATAGCCTGATTTCTAACCTCACTGGATGGTTAAGGAAACAGGGTGCAGCTGCTTCCTTAACAGCTGCTCCATGTAAGGGAGCAGCCATGCAGATGAGGTGATCTGGTGCATATCCTAGACAGCCTGTACAGTTCACAAAGACCCCTTTCTCAGTCCTTTGCTGGAGGGTTCACCATCCCTAGACATATTCACACTATATGACAACATCCCCCTCAGTTTTCTTGGCCACAGTTTATCGAACCAGGGTAGGCTATCTGCCTACAGTTGGATCAATCAGATTCTCTTGTCCTGCTATTCAGAACTGGAACTTAAAGATAAGCATTTAGTTTCTGTGAGTGCCTAGAACAGAAACATGTGTACTCAGGAAACTATGGGGCAGGATATATTTACTATGAACTGGATGGAACAGAGACCCTGTGGTCTATGGTCTGTAAAGAAAGAGAAGGGTAAAAACAGATACGCAGAGGAAAAACAAAGACAAAAGGCAGAGGGAGAGAGCTCCTGGTTTATCCGGTCCCAGGCTACAGCCCTTTTAGTTGCCTGACTGTATTTCTGCCCTTGGATTCCATGAGATACACTAGATTCTGACAACTTCTCTGCATTTGCTTAAGTTAGAACATCTTACTCTGTTGCTTGCAACCAGATAACTGTGGCATCATCAATTCAATTTTGAGGCATCCCTCCTATCTGCCCCACTGACCCACCATTATCGGATTATCCCATTGGGCTTGGGGAATGCATTTGGTTAAAACCATGTACTCCTGTCATGTAAGGGTGTTATGGAAACCAGTATGGCATAACACCAGCCCCTTTCTGCAGTTTGCAGACTGCAGGAAAGACTCCAGGCTGCTTATATGACTTCCCAAGCACATTTCTATAAAGTTGGTGACAATGCCTGTTGGGCAGGGCTTTAAATACAAAGGGTGATGTTTTAAAAAATCCCTTGGATTATCCTCCCTCCTCACTTCATCTCTCCTCTCTTACCAGTATTTGGAGGGACTCCCCAGCCTGCTGCATTAAAGGGCAAGCTTAGTTGAAGGCCATCCACAGCCTCTGCTCTCAGAGTCACAGTCACCCATCATGTGGTATGGATGTAGTGAGAGAAGCCTTTGGCTCTATAGTCAGTGAGGGATGGCCCGCGAGTTCCTCCTCTGGTATAGAAGTTTCAAGGTAAGGCTGAAACTTTTTTTTTGATAAGGCAGTAGGTGTTTTTATCGCAGCATTTAATATTCTTTCATTGCCTCACCTTCTGTTCAGTTCCCTTCCACCAGGGGGAGCTGGACTTTCAGCAGCCCTGGGGGAAAGGGAGCAATTCTAGAGCATCCCTGAAGGACTTCAGCACCCTCCCTTAGTTTGTACAGAAGCAGTCACAGCTTAAACAACCCAGCCCTAAGCTTTCTCGAGCCATTGCCATGTGCTGTGATGTCACACCGGCTCTACTTGGAAGCCCATGTGGTTGTATCTGCCTCTCAGCTGGACTCCGCTTCCTGAGCTTTCACTGGAGGAATCCTGCTGATGGATTGACAGGAAGAAATATTCTTGAGGAAGGAAAATGAAGCCAGGATAGGGGAGGTACATAATTCAAAAGGTGAAATTCTCCTTTGCTCTACAAACGTGATGAATAAAGCAGAAGGAGGCCTAATCAGATCTTCTCTCAATAAGGGAATGTTTTGTGTCCGTTATTAGCTAGGTTTGTTCCCTGAAGCCACCCTTTGGAAGTCACCCTTATAGTCATACCTTCCTTCTCTGTGCAGACCCTCATGTTCAGCACAGTTGGATTGAGATTGTTAAAGGGCTTCTACAAGTCTTTTGGAGACTGAACTCCTGCCAGTACCTGTGTTCCATCATTCCTTGAAGGACCTGGGACTTTACTCTATTCTCTGAGACCAAGACTAGAAGAAGACTGAAAGCATACAGACAGAGGTGAAAGTGGCTCAAAACTTAGCTGCAGAAAATACATACCCCAGCCCAAGAGATAATACCACCGCAAGCGTTGCTTCTCAGTAAACACGGCCATGACGATGAGTGTATGAAGATAGATCCCTTCACAGAGCATCCAGAAATAGTTGCAGGCCATCATGTACTGGTGGAAAAAATGCAAAATCTTGCAGCTCACCTGTCAGAAAGAAAGGAAGATACTCAGAGGAAGACACAGGTAAAGATCTGGCAGTGAACACAGAGTAAATGTGAAAAGAAGCCAAAGTATCCACATTCAGCTTGCAAGGCAGTTTCCTAAGCATCTGTAAACATGTGCCACCCGCTATACCCACAAATCAGAGTGAATGCACAGATCACTGGTATTACATGTAAATAGCCAAATAAGCCAGTGGAAAACTAGTCCACAAAATGTTCTTCCTTGTTACATTCTGGGGACTTACACAGATGGGATCATTTTCCTTCAATTAGTCAGACTCATAATCTTAGGCACTATCTAGGGATTTGATGCATGACTTTTATGGCCCCTTTTCTATGGTCAATGAAGCAAATAACCCAGATATTTTTAATGCTCCTCCTGAAATTCACTGATTTGTTGATGATGTCCCTTTAGCAGTAAAGAGGAGAGAGTCAGGTGATAAATTTCATGTCTAAACCCAGGAGATATGCTGAGCTGCTGTTTATGCTTTTGTTTTCATATGGGAGCCTTGGTTTACATATTGGGATCAAGCCCTCTCTGGGCACAGAGATTAGGATGACATCCTTGCTGAGAACTCAGTGCAGATATAGGAGCTATACCCTTGGAAGAGTCAGATCAATATTGTCTGTATAGAAATAACCATTGCTTATACTGCATAATGGAATACTTTTATTCACTAGTCACTCCTGGAATAGGATTTTTCATCTTGGTACATTAGCATTTTGGAGTAGTTTTTTGTTGTTGTTATGGGGGCTGCCTTGTATATTGTTGGGAGTTTAGCAGTATAACTAATTTCTATCCATTAGATATTAGTAGCATCTCCCACACACTCTTGACAATCAAAAGTGTCTCCAGATGTTGCCCAATCTCCTCTGGGGAGCAAAATGCCCCTAGCTGAGGATGCCTGACTGAGGGTACTTAGCTGTGCTGATCTCTTAACAACTATAACAACAACAATAATGACAACAGAATTTAGCATTCAAAATCTTAGGTATTAGGGAGTAGTTATTTGCTTTACTATTATTTTACCAAATACTCTGTTTTACATTATGTTGCTTCTTATTTTGAATTTGACTGCATTTTAGGCCTTTTCCTTAAAAAGTAAGATAGCCATGAAGTGACTTTCAGTACTGTAGCAACCTTTTCCAAACCATGCATTTTATTTAATGCATAAGAGTAGTAATTCATTTACTCAGAACCTGTTGTACTGAGCCAACAGACATTATATTGTGTTTCCTTTTCTATCAGGGTTTATTGAACATAAGGAAAAGCCCCCTGGGCCCAGGAGAAGGCAGATATGGCATTGTCAGAGGTAGAATCAACCTCTGATTCTGACCAAAGTGGTACAGTGGTGCAGATAATTAAAAACACCAGGTAATCTAAAAGTAATTTCTATTTGGCTCAGAAAAGCACTGGCTTCCCTTTCCCCCACCTGATTACCTTCCTAACTGGGATTATTTGATTTAATATAATGTTAGTTTTGTATTTTCTAAGCAAGTACTTGCTATATTTACCTAACACCCAAATATATAAGTAAAATATGAAATTCAGTTGTTACTCTGGATTCATTTGGAAGACTATTCTTATTTAAAAGTCCTATTCCTTCTGGATCCAGAAATTAAGCATACGGTTTGGAGGCTGCCACGTGGGGAGAAGGAGATGGGAAGAGAACAAAGATGATGGTCTTATGCCTTTGTCACCCAGAGCAATTTTGGCTTCAAATTTTACATACAGTTAATTATTGTTATTTTCAGTAGTTATGGTCTATAAAGTTGCTTCAAAAACTGAAATAGCAAATACTGAGCCATTGCTCCTAGGGGAAACACATGGTTAGGTTCCTATAAGCCTCTGGTCACAACATTTTCACCCAGCAAACGATAGCTAACTTTGTTTTATGTGTTTTGTTTAAAGACACCTTATTTAACGTATGTTGTTGCTTCATTCACACTGAACTCTGTCAATAGCACTATAACTTCTACCTGAAGAAAACTTCACTGACACACACATATTCTCTGTAAGTCACATCACCGCTTTCTTATACTTAGGAACACCATACAGCACTTCAATATTATGCTTGGGGGGCTATTTAAAACAGTAAAATCACCAACAAAATTCATAAAAATGTAAAAATCTTGGCAATAAATAGATCACAAAAAGGACATTTGTTTATAGTATGAGAAATGAAACAAGAAGGCACAGAGCATTGCCTTGTTTAACCTCAGCTGGGAGCTGCACATCAGGTGGCTCCAATTTCTGGACACTCTGTGAGTGTCTGTGAACGATAGTGAATTTGCTAGTATTGATTTGGGGGTTACAAATAATTTATAGGAAAAAAATTTTCAAAGGTGAAATTCATGAATAAAAATGAGAATTGACCATATTTGGGTTTGACGTAAGATATTGTTTGGAGGCTAAAGGCCTCAAAAGCTCACACAAATTTTTGAAAATCACCAGTCTATTCATTTTAGAAATAAACACCTCATGAAAACAATTAGAAATATCCAGGTGATCAAGCTATTAGAATTTTTCACAAAAATAGTTTAGCACTTAGATCAATGTTTCATAACTAAGGTGGTTTATCAGTGTCACTTGATAATTTTTTAACAAATACACATAACCATACCTCATCTCTGTTTTTGTTTTCAAACTATTTTCCAGGATTTCTAATTTAGGCCCCTGGTTAAGAATCCTGTGCCCAAGATATTCAAGGTAATTCAGTTGCATTGAACAAACATTTATGGAACACCTGCTATGAGCCAGGAACTAAGCCAGCTCTGGGAGTATCAGCATGAATAAGATATTGTCATATAGCCCCTGACTTAACTATAACCTTTCCATCAAGGGTGGAGTAAACCAGGCATTAAACAAAATGATGGGGTCTCTTGATTAGGGTTAGTCCCTACCGCCATTCTGAGATGGTTTCCTAATTAGCAGCATGGGGTATTAAGGAAGTCACTCTCAGATCAAATAAGCTAAGTAACTTTTCACTATCTTTCTCAAGGTAAGTCACACCAGTGTAATTTTGTTTAAAGTAGTATGATCTCCCAAATTGCAAGACAAAAATCTATATTCAAATAATATAAATGCATCACTCCCAAGTTAAACAAGAAATACTTGAAGCCAAAAGTAGATAAAATTTGAGAGTTATGCTCTATTTTATTTTCTTCATTAACATAAAAAGAGATAATTGCCACTGTGAATGATATGTAAGTAAAAGCCATACTATCCACTTTGGCTTCAGTGAGTCGTAACACTATTCAGTGCCCTTACTACTAGTTCATGTTTTAATAAAAATACACAGTTTGTTGAGCAGTATGTAACTTTCAGGTGGAAGAGATCCTTCAGTTTTTTGACTGGGTACACTATTTAATCTATCTTTTCCACAAAATGCCCCAAAGGGCGCTTATAATAATTTGACTAAAATGGAATCAGAATTACAGAACAGTTTTTCCTTAATCTAATAAATCAAGTCAACCTTAAAACTTTATACAAGATAGATGCTCAGCAGTGAATTTGTTTCCTATTATATTTTTCAAGGGCACTTAAGAAAATTCCTCTGATCTACATAACATAGGAAATCTTTTGTGGCAATATGTTCAAGAACCATTGATAAGGGAGCAAAGAGTGCTTCCAAATGTAAACTGCTTTAGAATTTTTGTTTTTTAAGAAAAGAGCAACCTTATAATAGATAATCAAAGTTTTGAGGTGTTTTTCTGTTGTGGTGGGGGTAGAGGAAGACCTTCAGTATGAGAAATAGAAAGGAGACCAGAGCTGATCTGTGAAAACAACCGAAAAGCAATAATCATGGCCTATGTCCTACTTTTAAGCAATTGAAAATCCACCATGAACTATTCTTGGCACCATTTGCACCACAGACCTATTACCAGGTATAACAGGGAGCTAAGGAATACTATCTTGCCTTTCAGAATGTCTTCCATCATCTTCAGAATGCCTGAAATGCCATATGGTTTCATTTCTTTAGCTTAAAACTGTTTTCCTTACTAAAATGCCAACACCTCAGGAAGGGATTACACACATATTTTACCCTATCACTCTCTGAAATCATACAGTAGGAAAACTGAGGGGTTGGGGGATCATAAAGAATGCAGATTTGGAATGTGATTTATCAAATATTTATTGAGCTTGTATTGTATTGCAGGCAGTAGGCTAGAAGATCCAAAGTTGTCAGAGTCCCTATTCCTAAGAAATTTACCATCTTGACAGGTTCACAAAGAGAAGATCCAGGGAAGTGTTGCCAAAAGTAAGCACTCTGAAAACTTTGGCAACGGCCAAGCTTGTGCATATTTCATTATCAGGGTATACTTAATTCTCATGATACATTTCGTGTGCACAAAAACTCTTAGCTTTCACACACACACACACACACACACAACTGCAACTTCTCCCTCTCATTGGTAAAATTGGGGTATTAGATTCAACTTCTGTGTTGATTTCATATGGTTAGGTATAATAACACATTAAGGAAAATTTTGTGAGATGTTTTAGTTTTGTTTTGCTGTAAAACACATTTGGCAAAGGATAATTTAAAAGAATAGCCATATGTTTCCTATATTCTGCCAGGATTTGATTAAAATGCACACTTTAGATAAGATCTTTTGGTTTTTCAAAACGGTGGCTAAGTTTGATGCAGTAACTGTGCTTGCATTTTTGTGTCCAATCCTGGGCTAGGGCTGCAAAAATAAAGTTCAATGCTTGCAATCAAGGAAGTTACCTTCAGGTGGGGAGACACATACATAAACAAATAAGTGCCACAATGTACAATGATTTCTAGAAAAGGTAATTTTTGTAGCCTACTTTAAGACAGTTAAAAATTCTCTTCTCAGTTAAGTCAGAGGAGAAAAAATGGATCAAACTAGTAGGGCTTGTGTTATTAATATTAAATAATCTACCCAGTTTGTGTGAAAATTTACAAGGAACAGATTAGCAGATTCTGCCAAAGTCACACACATTCTACTCTTCTTCCAACTTTTCTATTTTCTATTTTTGGGGCTGCAATATAGGTTACTTTATAGTAAAAGAAGTGACTGACTATTAATTTACTTTTCAAATTCACATGGACAAAACTGAGGCAAAATGAAGATCCTGAAGAGTATCTTCCCCGTTTCTTTAGTTATTAGGGGGCCAAATAAATATGTTTGGAAACTTACAGCAAACAACTAAAACCACATACCCCACTATACAAACATATTAATAAATAAAATATTTAAAAATTATTTTGAAATGGTCTAAAGAGTACCAACACCAAAATACTTTGCACTGAATCAAAGCTGCCAATTTTATTTCTGCCAAGTTTTGTTTCAAAACAGAAATAAACTTTGCTATATGTTCAGCATGATCTCTAATGATTAAAGATAATTATTTACTTTTCCCTGAAGCTTCTAAAAACGTTTTCTCATCAGTTCACTTTAGCACAGAAGGAAGAGTGTGAAGTGATGTTTACCTGAGCAGGTGAAGACGAATCAATAAGTCAATTTCTAAATATTTTACCTGAAGAAATAGACATTTTAAGAGAGACTGAATAGTAAAGATTTATGGTCTATGTTGGTTAAATTGGTCAGGTTAATTTTTTTATTAAGTTTTATTTAATGTATATCTAGATTACATATTGAGTGAACTTGTAATTGCTGTTAAATATGTTTCTACCTGATCCATTTTTATCTCTGCTGCCTCTTCCATCTCCACCCTCAGGACTTAAACCCAATAATATTTATATAGAGAGTGAGCAGCAGTTGCTTATTAAATCAAAATGAATATGGCTTTTGGTAGTGTTTATAATGTTGTTCTATTGAAAATATTTTAACACCTAATTCAATATTATTTTATCAAGTATCCAAACAAGAGCTGCTTATCTATGATCTGACAAATAAATTCCAGGGAACTTTTAACCTAACAGCCCAGTAATTCTTACAAATGTCTGCAAAGAGCAGTACATACCTGCAGGGGTCAGGCTGCTGACATCAATAGAAAACTTAAAATGCTGGGTGAATTCCTGTGGGGGCATCTTAAATTTTTGTCAAGTTTTTCTAGGTTTCCAGTGTGGGTTCTTTAGAGGATAGCAGTCCCTAAGGTCTGCTATACACTGTCATTTATCCCCTGCAGTCTTGGTCGAACAGTTATTTCCCTTTGAACTATGGTCTTCAGACTGGGCATGCATATGTGCCTTTGGGTATACACAAAGGCTGTCCAAGGGGCATGTGAATATTCAATGGCCATTTGCACCCTTTCGTAGCATTCTTTAAGCTATCCTTTTCCATCTATCCTTTCGCTTTACAACATAAAAGAACACTTTTCATCTGAAACAAAGTTGACTGTGGTTCATTACTCAAGTGTTAAAAAACTTTCAAATGTCAAACAATGGGACAATGGAAAAAGCTCCTTTAAAGATCAGTAAAGGTGCCCTACCTTGAGATGTTCTGTTTTTCTCTGTCAGACCTCTTAAAGTAAATAAATTTGATATGGGGTATTCTAGCTTGTTGGAATGTTCTATGAAGGATATGGCTACTAGATCATCCTTTCATTCATACACTAAAAAATACATATTGAACAAGTGTGACATGCTCATGAGCTCCTTCACATTCACTTGGTTATGGGGTCAGTAAAAGACCACACATAAGTGTATACACAGAATCTGAGGACCGTCTTCTCTGACTCTCTTCTTTTTGAGATTTATTTCCTTCACTTTTGGGGAGCTGTAGTTGGCCTAAATTCTGTCTTCTATTATTCAAGTCAGTAAAATTGAGAGTTTTCTATCAGAGTTTTACCTGTCCTGGAAAGGGATAAAACCATGGGAACTCTACTCACAACTATTTCCATTTTAAAGTCTCATCTTCTTTCTAGCATCTCCCTGTCTTGGTCTCTATCCAGGATCTTCAGATAATTTCTTTTTATATTTTGTTCACGGTTTGTAGTTGTTATCTGTGAGAGGTTTTTGCCAGACAGGAGCTATTCAGCCATCACCATTTTATTTTTAATCAATTTTAGATAATGAACCACTGTAATATATACTCTGTAACATCACATGAAAATTATGGTAGTAGGATAATCATATGGGAAATTTTAAATAAAACAATTTTCTTCAAAAAGTAGGTCTTATATTATTGAGATATTACAGGATATGTAGCTCAATAACAGTCCATCTACATTTCAGGAGTAATCTTTTCCCCCCAGTTTATCTATTTAGTTGTAACACTTTTTTTTTCTGAGACACTTCCTGCCTTCATGATTTGTAGTTTATGTTAATGCCTTTCTGGTCTTGAGATAATGCTCAAATAAAATATTTAAAAATATAGTTGCCTGTAAACATTGTAGTTAAATTCTGATAGTATACTTGCTTTCCCTTCGTAACAATAGTTCACATTTTTAAATTATTTACACTGCATGCAAATCATCCAGAACTTTTCAAAGCCCTTGAACTTATTACATGTAAAACCCATAAGCACTTTTTCTCATAAAGAAGACATGCAAGGCTTATTTATCAGCCGAATTCAATTACATGTGACACTAAGAAGGATGCTTGCCATTGAAGTACTATTTATGTATGCAATTGAATATTTTTTCTACAATGACCATTTTTACATGGGGCTCATTTAAAAGCTTGTCCTTTTCTGCTCCCCTTATCATTTCAATTGAAAGAAAATAAGCTTTGTCTGAATCAAATATACTCAGAGTCCGTTCTCTCCATCCTTCCATCCCAAACTGTGTTTCCTCAGAAAAAGAGCAATTACAGAGCAAACAAACCTAAAAAAAAAAAAAAAAAAATGGAAAGGGTCCCACTTTATGGGGTCATCACATAAGTTTCGTTTTCCACCAGTCTGCCCTTGTTCATGAGAAAGAATTTGAGATTCTGATTCATAAGGTGTGGTGTGGGGCTTGAGATTCTGCATTTCTTATTTATTTATTTAAACGTAATAATATTTTAATTTTATTTTTTAGTTTTTTAAAGTTCTCCTTTTATTATAGATACAGAAGATATATATACACCATGGAATACCATGTAGACATAAGAAAGAATGAGATAATGTCCTCTGCAGCAACATAAATGCTTCTGGAGGCCATTATCTTAATTAATGCAAGAACAGGAAACCAAGTATCACATGTTGTCTTTTATAAGTGAGAGTTAAACATTGATCACACAAGAACATAAACATGGAAACAACAGAGACTGGGGACTAGTAGAGGCAAGAGGGAGAGAGGACGATGTGGGTTGAGAAACCAACTATTGGGTACTATGCTCACTACCCGGGTGACAGGACCTGTACCCCAAACCTCAACTCCATGCAAGATGCCCATGTAAAAGCCTACATGAGATTGTGCATCTCTAACCGAAGCCCAGATGATGCTGATGCAGACCATGTCTTGGAAGAATTTAGGCTTCAGAGAGGGCCTCCTCAGTACTTGTTGCAGTGAATTTACTGCAACTCCTGTTGTAAACTCCTGTTGCAGTAAACTCACAGTGCAATGAGAAACACCCTGACTTTGATTCACATATATTTTAAAACCTCATAAGGAGGAATTACAGACCTCTTTGTCAAAATGCCAGTTCAGTTGATAAACTAAGGAACAAAAAGACCCTCATCTCACCTGGTAAACTGTCAACTTGTACAGTCTTTAAAGCCAGCTGAATGAAGTAGAAACCTCATCAGAAAGTCTAGCAGTAAGCAGCTATGTAGGAAAGTGCTGCAATCTTTCCTCAGAGGAATTTAAGGATGTAACATTTTCAATTAAAAGTGAGTCTGTTGTGCAATCTTGAGATGATTCCTGATAAAGTCTCAAAGAAAATGAGTTTGACTTTGTGGAACTGCGTAGTTGTCATTTGGTGTGTTTAGGAAAAGAATTAAAAACAAATACTGGAGAACAAAGTCTCATCTGAGATAAATACAGTGGGAGATGGTCCTGAAATTGGCAAAGGAAGCACTTTGGAAGTGTTAGGAAGACAATGCCAGAGCAAACAGAAGGGTAGGCTATACACAATTCTGATTAAAAAACAAAACAACAACAACAACAAAGAAATGTGGTAGGGGAATAAAAGTTAACCACTTACTACTCTCAGGGTTTGTTCTGTATACGGTATAGTGAGAGTCTTATATCACCCTTCACTGGGGATTCTCAAGCCACCATTGATTTAGCTGTATATGTTCAGACCACAGCTCTTGAGGTTATTTGTGATTTACAAGCCTCTACATATGTGTATTCTACTTTTATACTTAGTCCCTTTTAGAATCAAGCAGTGTTTTACAAATGCTCTGAATCTCACACCTCCTGTGCTGTATCACACAGAAATGAACAAGGTGCCACGGTTAGTAATTGACAGGTGATAAAGCCCTAATGATAAAGCTAACAATGATAATACAAATAATGATAGCTGATTTTGAGAGTTGTGTGCCAGCCGATGTTTTGTGGACTTTAGGAATACTGGCTTATTTTTCATAGACAGCTTTAAGAGAAAGGTACTATTATGATCTCCATTAGGAAAGTAAGGTACGGTGAGGTTAAGTAACTTACTCAATATTAAAGATTAATCTGTTAAGTAGAAGAGCGAGGATTTAGATCCTGCAGTTCAGCAAGAACAATAATGTAATTTGGACTAATCCAGCTAAGCACAACAAATATCAAGTTCGAGTGTCACTTCACAACTTTCCAGCAATGATCCAACATACCCTAACAGAGTGTGCAAAACCTCTAGCATCTCAATTGGAAGCTCTTTGACAATAAAAACAGATATATAACAAATTCTGCACTAAATTCATGACAGCCTTCTCAAAGCAGGAGAAGCTAACTGCAAATTTTGAGATGAAGACTTGCTATGTAAAACATGTCACAAGATACCATTTGTAAGTCACTGATTTCATGTGTAGTGGTACTACCAAGACCGGCCAAATGAAGGAAACCAGAGAATGGGTATATCTTTATATCCACTTTAGGAAGAGATTCTCCTTCAAATCTGTATGAGAAAGCATCCAATTATAAATAATAACTTTAAAAAGGAATAAAGAAATCCTCTATACTTTTCTGCACCATGTGACCTTGGTTAAAAGATCATTTATGGATTTTGACATGCAAGTAAAGTGAAGTAGCAAAAATGGCTAGGGTAGGATACTTCATTCCATTACCACATCTTGGCATTACTCTTTCTGCATTGTCCTTCAAATGCATCATACACTTTCGTTCCCAATCTAGTTTTTTTCCATAAGCTACTGAAATGGATCATTTCAATCTGGTTTTATTTACCATTGACCACTCATCTCAAAAACTCTGCTATCGCGATTACCTCTCTCATATTTATATATTCTCCCTTGCACCAGCCTCCCTTGGACTGGGCAGGAGTCCAGTTTCCACCCTGGGTTTTGTCTTCTCTAGTGTCTTGGCTCTGAGCATCCATTCTAAGCTAATCTTCCTGTGCCTACCTAAGAAGAAGCTCTGACATAGCCTGGTGGCTCAATTGTCCTGAAAAAATAAAGTTTAGAAGACATTCATGTTGCTTTCCAGAACTTGGAATTCATTTGACTTTACTTATATAAGAGGCTATAGAAAATACGACTAGATTGTTTCAGTTTCTGAGGTGCAAAGTGCTCAGGTTTCCAGTAAAAACTAATCTCTCTGCATTGTGCCTTTCAGACCCAGATAAAAAAATCAGAGAGAAATTTATTTCTAAAAAAATGACAAATATCCTGCTAGCTTCCTTTAGATGCAGCAAGAACAATGCTTTTAATTCTGCCTCCTGACTTTCTACATGAAGATCATCGAATGAGCACATAGAACAAAAAAATAAAATAACATTTCAGATATTATGGAAATGAAATGCTCAAATGACACAAATAACAATGGGCAATTTTCACATCACTCAATAAACTGAGGATGTATTCAGCCCTTCTTTATGCCATGAGTTATTCTGAGTTTAACTTTTTTTAAAAAAAAAGAACGTGGAAGGAATAAGATTCTCACCCTTGGCCGTTCAGGAGATAATATAACTTTCCAAAAACTACCCAGGGAAGAAACTATTAAATGGGAAAAGGACCACAGATCCACAGGGATTCTCCACTGATAGTGAGGACAGGGCATTGTGTGTGTGTGCGTGCGTGTGTGTGTGTGTGTGTGTGTTTTCCTTACCCTCAACAAAATAATAACAACAACAACAACAAAAAACTCATAGAAATAGTGTGACAATATTTGGGATGAGGCAGCCTTCCTCTTCAAAAAATAACTTTTTAATATATTCCCATGGGCATTGGTGAGGAAAGTGATTGCTGATTCAGTGACCTTGAATTGGTCCAAAATAAAAACAAGCAAACAACAACAACAACAATAAACACACACGAAAAACCCACCCCTCTGTCTGTCTTTAGTTTGCTTAAGAATGAAGTGTCTTTAAAAATTTCGTATTTTTTTTTTGAAGAAAACATATGCCTGAATACTGACAGATGACATGCTGATAGATACACTTTTTTTAAATTTATGACTGTGGTTGTCATTCTTATGTTAGTTGCAATTTCAATAAATATTTGTAGATTGACAATGTCCAATAACTTCTCTTTCCCCAATTTTTTTTGGCTGCTTTTCTTTCTTCCTTCCTCCTTCCTCCCTTCTCCCTTCTCCCTTCTTCTTCTTCTTCTTTTCCTTGTCTCTACTTTTCTTGGCTAGGGAGGACCTTAATCTAGTGTATTCTGGAGTGTCAGTTTTTCAAGAAAAAATCAGTATTTAAAATAATTTATTTCAAGTAATTTTAAATATATGATTCTGCACGTGACTTAGTAATGTTCATGACATGATTCTCAGTCTTTGGATACTCTTTTGCCTGTATCTTTAGAAGTGAAGAATTCTATTCCCAGAAAAGATAGGTCTTGAAAATAGCAGTAAAATCTTTCCTAGTTCTTGTTTATCCCCTTTATAATGAAATCTATTACAATGGGGAAAACTGCTTTCATGATACCTGAATTTACAGTTTCAACTGTAATCTACTTTAATAATCTTTTGGATGGGAAAAGATACTCAAGAAATTGGACTTCTATGAATGCATTTATGGCAGAATGTGCATTTTCAAGGTGAAATACAATACAAATTTCACCATGTGTGTCTCTCTTGGTGGTGGCACATAACCAGTTTTTAGGATGAATAATGTATAAAACATGTCTCCTTGAGAATTATTTCCTTCCCTTTCTTAAACTGACTTTCCCATGCCTAGAGACAGCAACCCTATGTTGCTTGTATAGGGAGGGTTAGATAAGAGATCTAACAGCACTCTCATTGGAAAACAATGACTGTGTTATTTTAACACTGAGAAAGTACTAAAAACAAATAGCCTAGTTTATTTCCTCTGGGTGAAGTGTATGCTTCACAATTTACAGACATGAATTAAGTTTTGTCATTGTAGTTATTTTGTTTCAGTCTATGCTATTTATATGTATTTGAGGAGGGATATATGTTTCCAGATTTTCTCTTACGGAAGAAACAGACATTTGAAAATATGCAAGAGGCACAGTGTGTTCTCACATATGATATTGTCCCATTGATCATTGTAAATGGCTTGTTATTGGTGGCTTGTTTTCATTTTGTCTAACTTCAGAGGGAAATGAACTCTTTTAAGCATATAGAGAAAAATGTCCAAATTTTTTGCCTCTTCGTTTTCTGTGGAAAAAATACAGTTTGAAATAGATAAAAATGTGACCAAACCCCATATGTGTGGTTGCAAAACTCACAAAGCTATTTCCATGTTAGACTTGGCTCATTGCGAGGGATTACATTTTTGGTGGTCAATAAGTATTTGACTGATTGGATAAAATTCTATTTTTAAAATGTTTTATCATTTTTTCTTAGGAAGTTCATTCTTGCATAGCTAAAAACATCAAGTCTGTTAGGTTAAAAATACACTGATTGGAAGAACCAGGTGCTACTCATGCCATAAAGATAAGCTGCTTTCCTTTCTTTCAAACTTACTTTAAGAATGCCTAATGTGTTTGGGTGAATCAATCTCACTCTTCCATACTCAGAGGAAAGTTTCCTGTTAATTTCTCTGGCTTCCTGAATCTCACACTCATATTCTCCTAGGAAATCAGGTGCATAGTGGCAGAGCCAGGTCCCTAGACACCTGCTTATGGGGTTTATTAAAGGTTACTAGACAACAGAGGAGCTGCAGGGCATATGTGGTTTGACTTAGTGGTGGCTGGGGGACAGCCTATGTGCTGTGGCTGGCAGAGCCCCTGGGCAGGTCCACCCCTAAAAGGCCTATGAAAGTGGAAACATCTAGCAATGACAATGAATGAGACTGCCAAAAGCAATTAATAGAGTAACAGATTTGTTGGAAAAGTCAAGGACAGAGACCTAGGGAGTTAGTCATAAGGCAAGAGTTGACAGCAACCTTGTGAGCAATCACTTGCAATATTAGGCCCTCGGGGGTTTTGAAAAGCTTTATGCTTCTTCAGGCTCCAGGACAACCACTGGGAAGTGAGTAGAACAGTTTTTATTATTCTCACTTGATGCATAAAGCTACATGGTTTCTATAATTTAGTAGCAAACTCAGAAAAATCCTGAATTTTGACTATTACAGGAAGATAGGTTGAACAAGATCTCGCAGTGGATAAGAAGTCCCTTTTAATTTATAGGTGGGAGACAGGGAGACATGGGTTTGAGACTCCCAAAAGAAGAGGAGAAAGAGTCTATTCAAGAATTTATGATACTTCGCAATGTGACTGAGCATGCTCCCAGATCAATGTGGTTGATTATTCAAAAACTGAAGCCTCATTTCTTGGCCTACTCCCTACAGAGAGTAACTTTCCTACAGTTTCCACTCTTAATGGGAAATGGAGAGCCACGATGTGACTGTTCTCTGCAGAGAGATTCTTAGTTAATTGCTTCTACCTCTGTTTTCATCTCAGTGGGGGCCAGCTTCCCTAATTAACTGTAGCGGGCATGTCTGGTTACGGGCAGC
Source organism: Mandrillus leucophaeus (assembly GCF_000951045.1). NCBI lineage: Eukaryota > Metazoa > Chordata > Mammalia > Primates > Cercopithecidae > Mandrillus > Mandrillus leucophaeus. The sequence goes on along the minus strand of NW_012106086.1, from coordinate 279,699 downwards.
CATCATTTTGGAATGGCTGAGCCCATTTCATTAAGAACATATCTTTCTAGGGCAATAAATAAAGACAATCAAGAGTACTAAGTGGTAAAGAAGAGAGAGGTTGGCTCCTGTGTGAGATAGGTCTGGGTTTGAATCCCATCCTTAAATACTCATGGTTCGAGGGACACTTGCTCTCACCAAGCCTCAGTTTCCTCAGCTTTAAAAATGGGGATAATTCCACCCGTTGCTGGGATATTGCACAGATTAAATCAATTGACATTAAAAAGGAAAATTCATCAAGATAAACACATTTGGTCACATTATTCTGCAGGTAAGATGGGACTTTGTCTCCGATAACAGATGCCATGGTTTTAAAAGATAGATTATAATGTCTCTCTGCATATATTCATACTGCAAAAATTATTAACACTGTGGAGCCATTAGAAGCTAAATTAAGCTGCTTTCCCATGCCATGCCACTGTTACACAGGATGCATGCTCTGGGCAGATTTCACACATTTTAGTTATTGGGTTGGCAGAATTGTCAAATGCCAGTTTTGAAAGATGAGGCTATCTACAGATGCTTGCATAACACAGTTAAGCAGAGAAACAAAAATGAAAATATCCCTTGGCCCTTCACTGCGAGCTAGGTAGCTTCTATCTGTGCTTCCAGATGCACTTTCTATCCTGCTCCCACTACCCTGGGCCCACAGAAATAAATCTGTACATCTCCAGCAGGGCTGCCTTGCCCTCTGGTTTCTGGATGAGCTCAGCTATGGGGACCCTCAGTAGAGACTGGAAGATGAGAGTGAGTGAACAAGGGATATTTATTTCTCCACTTCCTTTTGTGGAGTTGCCACAGGCTGGCTGTGTCCTAAGACAGAAGTCCTCAGTTTCCATAGGGCCTCCTTTACCACACCACCTTTCTGTCTTCAGGTTCATACACCTTTCCCTCCATTTGTCCATTCGGGCCTGGGGTGGTAATAGTCCCCACTGTCACTGGATTCCAGCGTATTGTCTCCACATTTGCATTAGGATAAAACATATGGATTCATCAATTTTGCAGAACAAAAATTATCAAATATTGGTAATTTCATACTCAATCTAATAAACAGTTACATCATTAAACTGTTTTGAATCATTCAATTAAAGTGCAGTTCATTAACAAGTAAGGAAAATATTTGTTGTTAAAATTAAGGAAAGCAGGTTTGCAAAGGAGACAGCAGAGAAGCACTTGGAGATTTTTTGGGATGAAAATATTTACTGAGGGCAAAATAACTATTAAATAATAGAAGCTGTAATTGTAAATTATTTAAATACTGGATTGATAAATAAAAATTTCTGTAAAGTAAATGGTTACTTGGTATCACAGCACCAAAGTGATTTGATTTTTTAAAAATTAATCTGGTATATTTGGAAACCTAATCAAGCAGTTTGGTATAAATAAGCCCTCACTGATTTACAGAGATACATCTGATAATGCAAAGGAAAGAACAAAAACTGAAAGTAAGGAGACCTTAATTTGAGTGCCTGCTCCCCGCTCCAATCAGTTATATGATTTGAGGAAAATCACTTTGCCTTTTTGTCGTCAAGTTTCTGATCTGTAAAATGAGGAGTCAGGGATAAACAACCTCCAAAATCCCTTTTAGTTCTGGTTTTTGTTAGTTTGTAATACCAGGGACTGGTATCAATGAAAAAGCAGAGCCTCAAGGTGCTCCTCCTCTGTCCTTCCCTGACAGTTTATTTGCTTCATTCAGTAGTTGGCTGATGATTTCCAAACTTGGCAGCACAGAAGAAATATCCAGGGTATATTCCTCGGCTCCACCTCATACCTACTGACTCTCTAGTATCACGGGGACAGTAGCTATTTCATATTTACGAAATCTCCCCCATTGATTCTGAAGTGCAGCCAGGATTGGAAATCACTGTGAAAAACACTATCTTGGGTGTAAAGAGAGAAGACTGATGACAAATACGGGTTATTCTGAACAACTCTCAGGACAATTCTGGTAGAAGAAATCCAGAATGGTTCTGAGTAATGGAGCTAAATGATTTCAGCTCTCCTGTTCTCTGTAGTACTCAAATAGAAAGAGGACAGTCACCATATTTGCTTGTTGCAATTGTGCATGTGGGCATAAGTTTCAGAGATGTTATGTCCTATTGCCCTAACTTTTGGATTTCCTGTGTCATTATAAACCTTTTTCAGAGCATAATGACACAAAACGTGATCATATTTGTATGGTTCATTAGCATAAGGGAATAGCTACTCATAGTGGAGATGACCAGGCCAAGCCCAGCTTATCATGAGAATGAAGAGGGGATCAATATCTAGGCAAACCTGTAACCACTTGTGGCACACTAGGATGACTGGGAAGCACTGCCTGAGTGTACCTATTATCATCTATGTTCACAAGACATGCTCAATACATTTGTCATAGTTATTAATAAATTATTGGTCAGTCTTAGAAATGCATGGTTTGGGCTGGGTGCAGTGGCTCATGCCTGTAATCCCAGCACTTTGGGAGGCCAAGGCGGGAAGATCACAAGGTCAGGAGTTCAAGACCAGCCTGGCCAATA
>NW_012106086.1:274066-276069 GCF_000951045.1 Mandrillus leucophaeus | reverse complement strand
TGCTGTCTTCTTATATCTTATATTCCAACTAAATCATCACTGTAGTTCCTCTTTTCCAACCCTCCTGATGGTGGAGCTCAGACACAGGCAGAGAATTCTTAATAGGTGCAAATGAAATGTCATTATGAGGCATATTGTGATTTGGATCCAATGAGAGCTGTCTAAGTGCTGCTGTTTCTTGGCAGAGTCATTCTCCACCTTTTGGGTATTAAGCAATTTGTTGGGCTTTTATTCTTTTCTCCTCCAGTTCATAAACTTGTACATATGTGTTGGTGTGAATGTTCACATAAACAAACATTAATTTGAATATCCTATTTTCATTTTTTGATGTAATGGAGAGAGCCTACATCATGACTATAACAGAATTGCAGTGATTATCCTAGACAAATGAAAATCTTATATTTATCATATTTGATAAGGCAAAAAATATTAGCATAACATCATTTGCCACGTGAAAGCTTAAAACATGCAGTTAATGATGCCAATGACTCATAACACTAAGTATTCCTAAAAATATCTTCATGGAATAAAGTTAGAAATGAAGAATTTTGAAAAGGAAATTCTGAGGAAAAATGAAATACAAAAATGGTCCGGGTTTACTTACAATGCCTTCCTATATTTCCAATTCAAAGGAAAAATAGTTGTCAATTATCCATAGCAAAAAGCAAATTTAAGTAATAAAGGCAGCTGTTGGAGCATATTTTAACTATTATAGCTACAGTTTTCAACTTTTTGGGAAGGATAAACAATAACTCATTAATAAATAATATTTTTAAAAATTCAACTTGTTGAACAGGGATAGGATGTAGAATTTACATCCATGAGGCAGGCTCTGATAAAGACAGGATTTAGGAAAGAGCTTTCTCTTACACACACGCTTCTATGGACTACTCTATTCAGCAGTACGGAAGTCTGTTAAATAAATCAAACCCAACTGGTTTTATAAAGCACTAAAGGTAGGTTGCAAAATTAAATTTAAACAAAAATATTACTTATGTGAAACCTCATGATCGTTTATACTGCATAAACTTCCATCTTGTGACTGCTGCAATCAGCACAGTCGAATCTGTGACCTGCCATCTTTCGTAGTCACAAGAGCAATTTGTAATTCTCACTGGCGGTTAATTATGGAATTCATTGTTTAATTCAGCCTGGCTTAGGCCAATGATAATTGACATTATCTAGAACTAAGGAGTATGAATGAATGTATCATACAGCGATGATATTCTTACGCCTGGTTTTCTTTTGACTGGGGAGAGCTCAATAATCTGCTGTTGTACATTAGCTTAAATGACTTCATTAACTTCATTCTCCTGTATAAACCCAAGCCACCCTGAATAAAATATACTTCCTCCACCTCCAGCTTACTCTCTTGTGTGCCTGCTTTACTTTTCTTCTTAACACTTATCACCTCCTGACGCAGTATATGTTTATTTATTGCCTGTTATTCTCTCTTTTCCTCCCACTAAAATGAAAGTGCTAAAGGAATTTATTTTATACACCTAGAACACTGTCTGACACATCATTGGGCTTAATCCTCATTTTTTTTAAATTTAAAAATATATTTAAGAAATATGTTCTGTTTTGAGCTGTGACCACTAAGCAATTTTCCAATACACCAATGAATGACATTAAATGTTAGATGATTTCCTACTTTATACTTCATACCATACTGAACATTTGCCAGATTCTTCAGTTTCATATTAACTAGCTAATATGGAACATTATCCTGTTGTTCAACACTAGTTTAAAATAAATATATCATATAGCATATATATATACAAACAATATATTGTATATAGATAGATACAGTACATATAAAGAGTACTGTATCTCTCTATATAAAAGCATGTATTTTTTTTTTCATTGGAAACGCAGAGAAAATGATAGTTTAAAACTAGATAGGGCCGGGCGCGGTGGCTCAAACCTGTAATCCCAGCACTTTGGGAGGCCGAGACGGGCGGATCACGAGGTCAGGAGATCGAGACCATCCTGGCTAACAC
>NW_012106086.1:268757-270761 GCF_000951045.1 Mandrillus leucophaeus | reverse complement strand
AAAAAAAAAAAAAAAATTTATGGTTTGTTGTATGATTCTTATCTGCTTAGGATTCAATTATTTTCAGTTCTTTACTATAGCTTGTAATAATTTCTTCCAGAACCTACATAGAAATGACATGCCTCACAAAATGCAAAACTCAACTGTGGAAGTAAATATGATTACATATGTAAACAACTGCTTAAGTCCAACATGAACACCGTGTTCACTATTTACAGGTACTATATCCTTTAAAATAAAAGTAAAAACAAAACTATGCAGTACTTACCGGGTCCCTTCGCACGAGCTCTCCATTGGGTACTACTTCAACCAGGTGGATGATGATAATCATAGAATTCAGAATGTAAGTAAGAAACATGTTCTTGTGCAGGGTTACCCTTTGGCAGCCAAGGCTCCTGGAAGAAAAAGTAACATAAAGCATTGACCAGTGCCAAAATGTTAGAGTACCTGGGAAAAAAACATTTTGGTAATATTTTTCATATTTTCTTTAAAAAAAAGATGAAAGAACATATAGAAAAAAGTAAGGCTGGTCTCCTTTTTCAGATTTATTACTACTTTTCTGCCTGATTTTAAAAAAGATGTTTCCAATCATAGCAGCTCATAGTTTTCAGTCCTCAGAGTGACTTCATACAATAACTGAAAGAGTGGGTGATAAAATCTCTTTTAATTATAACAAATGTTGTAAAATTAGTTAACAGAAGGACTCTTAGATTAGAAACTATTAGGGTTTGCAGTGTGCTTCAAATGAAAAGCCTACTATTCATTGTTGCAACCAGGAAGAAAATATGTGGCCAGTGGGGTCACAGAGCATGAAGTCAGAACCAAGGCTGCCTGTGACAAGGTACCGAATCTATGTCCTTGAGTCACTGCATACACACACTTCACATCTCCTGGCATCCTCCTCTTCCATTATTTCTGTTGCTGTCTTCTTATATCTTATATTCCAACTAAATCATCACTGTAGTTCCTCTTTTCCAACCCTCCTGATGGTGGAGCTCAGACACAGGCAGAGAATTCTTAATAGGTGCAAATGAAATGTCATTATGAGGCATATTGTGATTTGGATCCAATGAGAGCTGTCTAAGTGCTGCTGTTTCTTGGCAGAGTCATTCTCCACCTTTTGGGTATTAAGCAATTTGTTGGGCTTTTATTCTTTTCTCCTCCAGTTCATAAACTTGTACATATGTGTTGGTGTGAATGTTCACATAAACAAACATTAATTTGAATATCCTATTTTCATTTTTTGATGTAATGGAGAGAGCCTACATCATGACTATAACAGAATTGCAGTGATTATCCTAGACAAATGAAAATCTTATATTTATCATATTTGATAAGGCAAAAAATATTAGCATAACATCATTTGCCACGTGAAAGCTTAAAACATGCAGTTAATGATGCCAATGACTCATAACACTAAGTATTCCTAAAAATATCTTCATGGAATAAAGTTAGAAATGAAGAATTTTGAAAAGGAAATTCTGAGGAAAAATGAAATACAAAAATGGTCCGGGTTTACTTACAATGCCTTCCTATATTTCCAATTCAAAGGAAAAATAGTTGTCAATTATCCATAGCAAAAAGCAAATTTAAGTAATAAAGGCAGCTGTTGGAGCATATTTTAACTATTATAGCTACAGTTTTCAACTTTTTGGGAAGGATAAACAATAACTCATTAATAAATAATATTTTTAAAAATTCAACTTGTTGAACAGGGATAGGATGTAGAATTTACATCCATGAGGCAGGCTCTGATAAAGACAGGATTTAGGAAAGAGCTTTCTCTTACACACACGCTTCTATGGACTACTCTATTCAGCAGTACGGAAGTCTGTTAAATAAATCAAACCCAACTGGTTTTATAAAGCACTAAAGGTAGGTTGCAAAATTAAATTTAAACAAAAATATTACTTATGTGAAACCTCATGATCGTTTATACTGCATAAACTTCCATCTTGTGACTGCTGCAATCAGCACAGTCGAATCTGTGACCTGCCATCTTTC
>NW_012106086.1:232769-267722 GCF_000951045.1 Mandrillus leucophaeus | reverse complement strand
AAAAAACAAAAAACAAAAAACAAACAAACAAAAAAAACTAGATAAACTGCTAGTCTCCAAAGGAGAAGTATGACTAATACTTGAGTTTCTGTTTTTTGCAAGTTTTAATATAATTTTTGCTCATTGAATTTTAAAATTTTTATGATAACTTGACAACATTTACAGTCATCTTTTTGAAGTGAGTCGAAGGTACTGCAAATTTTTCAAAATTCATTCAATAATCCAAAATATATGATTGTGCACTCATTATGATCCAGACCTGGTAGATATCAGGAATATAATGGAGGGCAAACAGGCACTCTTGCCTTTAGGGCCCTTATATACTATGCCATTTTTTATTTACTTTTATTGTGATAATTGTTCTGAAGAAGAGGGGTGGGATGCTAGAGAGAATTAATTGAACTTAACATTAAAAATCCTCAGTACCAATATGTCTCTCAAATGAATATGAGAGAAGCTGACAACATTTTTTTGTCAGATCTGAGATGTCTTAGGTAGAAATAGCACCAACTTGACACTTACTATATTCTATTCCCTTGATTAAATAAATCCAGACATTTAGATGGACAGAACATTGCTTATTATTTGAGTGACGGGAAACCATAAGTACCACAAATTCTCCAGTAGTAGGAGGTTGAGACAACATAATCTACTTCTACAACATAATCTACCAATCAAGGTGTCATTCAAATGTGAGGAAGAGATAATGATTTACTTGAGTATGAATCTCAAGATGTCACATTTTAAGGCTAAAGCAAAAAGTCATTTTCATAGTTATAGTTTATCTGGTGTAAATCTTTCACATTTGTTTCAAGCTATTAGTACCCCGTGTGTCTGAGTGTGTACTTTTTGGGAGCTTGTAGTTGTATGAGATGGCATTTGATATTGGTCTTGAGTTTTGCCGATTGTGTAAATGAGTTTGCTATCACAGTGTGAGGAACAGCAGTATTTTCTCTTATATATCTCATATATAAGACCGTGTGATTATAGTCACATTCAAAGCAAACGAAGAAAGTAGCAAAAAGAAAACAAGTAAAAGTTGTTGTGAAGTTCCTGCTGCATGGGAAAATATGAATTAGGGATAATTTCTGTAATTGGTACAAGCCAAAGTCATATCTTCTAGTGTAACTTTTCATTTTCATTTACCTAAGGATCATATGTTATTCATGATAACATGAGAACTGAAAAGAAAAGAGAAAATGAAGTGAAGTGGATTGCATTAAAACTCCTGGGAAAATTCAAATACAATATATTATATATCTTCACTATTTGACAAGAGACTTTATGCCTTTTGATTTAGCACAAAATCCTTATCGTTAATAAATTCTCTTTCAATCAAAATTCTTGCTTTTCCTATTACCACTAATCTATGGGTGAAGAATATGCCGTGGTATGATCAACAGTTATCTTTGTTGTCTGTCCTGCCAGTGGTGAATTGGAAGAAAGGAGGCCATCTTTGATACCATAGATTTCATGGTTTCCTTGGAGCAACAGGAAGGCAGCCAGAGATGTATAATGGTGAATACTACACAAGATAAAGATTCATATACTCACCCAATATGTAGAGGTGACATAGAACAAAGAGAATATTAAGTAGTAGAGGAATCAGTCTTCCCTCAGTATGTCCCACTGGAAGCCACTTTTGTTGACCTCCATGATTACCCATATATGCTTTTGGTTAATGTGGCCAATGTAATGTCATGTAGACAATAAAATGAAGAGACTGCCTGTTTTCCAACCTATATTTCTATCAACTTTCAGGCAAGAATAATATTTAAAATACCAATCAGAAAGACATGGATAACAATCAGTCAAAATAAATGCTAATGAATGGCCTGTTATGCTTTTCATGAGGTAATACAATGAGAGGCTTACATATTTAGGATTATTCCACAGAAAAGCAAATTGATAAATTGTAATTGAAATTTATAGACAAGTGAATTTATTGGAAATTTGCTGAAAATGGTCAAGAACCAATCTCAAATAAATGTCCATTTATGTGTCTTTCCCAAACCAGTCTTCCCTAAGGGCATCTTCATTTTAGCTCTCTTGTTGACACTTACTATTGGAATCCAGCAGTAAGAGATCTTGCTGAACTAATTTGATGTTTATATTTAATCCCTTTCCATATTATCATTCCAATTTTTTCTGTGAAGATTTTAAACTAAATACCATCCTAATAATGCTGTCTTCTATCTTTAACTGGTGTACCAGAAATGACCTGCATATCATCTTGAATATTATTTAAACTTTTGAACAGTTAAGATTTTTAATGCTGACTTTTCTATGAATTAAACCCGAGAAACCGTTTTTTTCTACATTTTCTCTTTCTCTAGGAAGAAGGTATAGAAGATCAATTTTCTTCTATTAAAATGAAGGCTTTATATACATTTATACATTAATTTTCCAACAGCACAAGGAGCATGATTTCTATTTGCTTTAAGTTTACATAGTTCTGCCTTTTACCTTCCCCTGCATGCTCAGAATAAAATAACATTAAGATTAAAGGCATACTTTAATAAACTAATTCTGAGTAATATCCCAAGATTTTAGTGAGGTATTGGCAGTTCTAAAGCCTCCTGTATGGTCAGCGACTTTAAATTTCTCTGCAGGCCTCCTAGGCCTGCTCATTTGAGGAGGACAGCTGCAGGGTTCCTCCTTTTCATAAGGTACATTTGAGGAGTTCTGAGGGCTTTACAGTGAGATTTCAATGGAGTGATTATGAATGGGGCATCAGTTCTCAGAATTGGAGCTGGGTAACTTTTCACTCTGGTTTCCTGAAAGTTTTATAAAACTGTTTGGAGTCTGCAAAATTACTCAACCCTGGGAATATAGAATTAAGCAAGGGAGTGATGATACTTTTTGCTCAGGTTGCACACAGATGATGCCATTTAAGTGCATAAATTATGAAACTTTCTATTGTAATGTGCAGTGAAGATCTTAAAGACAATGTAGAGTATTTGAAAATAAATTCTGGAAAAAGTTTGCTAATTCACAAATAAATTCCAGTGATATATCAGTATTATTTTCTACTTCCACAATCACTTTTAATGTTTCTGAAATTCAAATATAAAAAATATTAAAGGGTCAGGATCGAACTTAAATTTTAAGAAAACAGAAGTCCTTTATATTTTTAGTTTGGGTAAGGTTTAAGATATGGTTGAAAACAAGTATAAAAATTTTATATAGCTTTTTTTGGTTTGAATATTTGGCATCTCAACATATGTGCTTTTGGTATGTCATTTGTTTCTTGTTGTGTCTGCTCTGAAGAACTGGCTATTTCAGTTCATTTCTTCTCATTATTAGGCTCAGATGATACATCAATAAGACTTGTTTTTCTTCCTCAGATTTAAGTTGCTGTTTAGTTGGTTCTTAGAACTGAGAGACAGTAGGGCAAAGTTGGGTGCTTTCTAGACAATCTGTCCTCACACTCTCACAAGGGTTTGAACAGCATCATTTTGCTTTGAGTCTAACTGGAGTTGAGAAATATTCTACTTTGCCCATGTGCTGCACTTTAACACACCCATCTTCAGTAGCTTAATATAGAAATGATCATTGAAAAAAATTCTTAATTTCTTTGCTGATTTGGCTTTCACATCTCCTCACTTATTTAAGTTACTGGAGAAAAAAGGAATTAAGATCTATAATGCCTTTGACATTATTACCTTTAAAGTCCTAACTACAATTAGTTGCATGATTACAAATTTGGGAAATTTTTCTTTCAATTTTTTTATGATTATATTTTAAAAACTTAAAAAATATGCTTTAGTGGCATATTTTCAAATAAAATTTGTTTCAGAACCATGATGATATGTTTATTAGCCATAATGAAGTGCAATTGAAAAATGAAGACATTCCAAGATTAATCATGTTGTGTGAATACTGTATTCTGATCATCAAAAATATTCTTCTATTCTAATTTGAGTAATTAATAATTCATGTCGTTTTGCTTTGTTTATCAGTCTTTCTCCTGTTAAACCACTTATAGAAGGAGCTCACTGTCTGTTTGCTTATGTTATCATTTGCTATCCAGTTAAAAATTGCTATTCACTTCTATTGCTTAGTCAATATAAGAATCTTTACTAAGATACAGACAAAGATTGAAAAATGATGAAGGAAAAAATAGTAATTGTACTAAGGATGTATTTACAGGTGATTATTCTCCCCTTGGTTTAATTTTCCTTAGTACTATCCTGACAATGCTTTAACAAAAATCAAATCAAGATTCTATTGTTCTATGTTTTAAATTTATTTTTTGTGGTAAAGTATAGATGTATAATTTACCATCTTTGCCATTTTAAGTATATAGTTCAGGGGTGAGAAATACATATATATTCTTCTCCCCCCTCATTCTATATGTGAATCACTGTACATTTAATCACATACCACATTTTTTTTTCATTTTTTTTACACATACCACATTTTTTAAGTGTGGATGATTGTTTGTCATCTGAGTCTGCAAAAGGGCTTTTCTTTATGATTTCTATGATACCACCATGACTATTATTACTACCAATAATAATAATAATGATATCAAACACTTATTTCACTTATGTGTCAGACATGAATCCAGACACCTTACATATATTATTTCATTTTTATCTAATTTACTTCAGTTTCTAACATATTTACTGAACCGTGGTGTGTCTAGAGAAAAATACACATGTAGCTTACTCTGAATCTACATTTGAGAATATACTTCAGAAAGCCAGCCTAGGACAATGTTATGAGTGCTTTATTTTCACTAAAGTTTGTTGTGATGAAAGCATACATAACAGTTTCTAACTTAAATGTACCATTACCTGTAAAGATCCTATTTTATATTCATCTAAGTTGACAAGAAAATTTAAAGTATTCAAGTTTTCCTTGTGTGTTTTCTCATATTTTGCTTTCTAGCATAATTGTGCACCATAAAACCTAAAGACAAGCATATTAAATTAGGTTTTGTAGAAACATGCTCTGATGTGCTTGTTTATTCCTTAGTCTTACATATGCTAGCAAGAAATAATTAGGCAGGTTATATGTGGATTTGTGGCTATGGTTGCCGAAAATTAGAGTGGGAGTAAAGAAGGTGGAGAATCCTCTCCTCTACCCTTAATGGTAACTTACCCATGGTAAATGGAACCTTTACCATGTTACAACAGTGTACTTATGGGCTCACAGGACTGTCTTACTTTAGGAAGCCTCAAGGCATAGTGCTTTTGAAAATGATATAAATTTATCCCCTTCTCCCCAAAGATAGGATTAAAAGCATATTTAAATTCATTTCATTTTTCTTGCTACTTCATGACTCCTAACATTGCATGTCGCTTGTAATTTGCTGAAGACCCTTCCACACCTCCACTCTTGCAGAATTCACCATTTATTTCAATAACTTAAAGGAGGAAATAAAGAGCAGATGCTGTAAGCGTACTTACTTGAAAAACACGAAAATCCCCAGGGAAATCACTAAGGTGAAAATTGACAAAGAATGACCCACGATAGCCAAATAGTACAGAACATACGCATTCTGGAACAACAAAAAGTAAAAACAAACAAACACAAAATGAATGAATGATTCATCAGAGAGAAAATCATTCCTTTTTCTAAATATATGTAAATCAACAAATGTTTTCCTCCTTTTAAAAAACTGCTACAATTATAACAAATATTTCAGACAATGAAATTATTTTTTATCTTTACTCATGGTATGAAAATAAATTGTCATTTTCAAAGAATAAAGTTCTTTGAGATGAAGTTCCTCATTCAAAAATATATTTCAGAAGTAGCTTTATATTCATTAAAAATTATCATCCCTAAGCCCAGTAAGCAATCCCGGTAGTTTTAAACTTCTGGAATCTTTTAGACAGTGGATACGTACTTCTATACCACAGACCTGGCAAAATAGCAATCAACTTTCCAAGCTGTCCTGACTCTCAGCATATACAGAGGGTGAGGAGAGTATGGTGGCGGGTTGCTATGCCTTTGTTTAAAATGATATCATTAGTATCTAGTTGGTTGAAGCTGCAAACTTTCCCCTTGGCAGCCATTTGATAATTCTTTTTTTCATAATCATGGTTAATTTTATTTATTCTCCCATAATGTTATGTTGACTTGGAAGAATGTCCCTCTCATGAAATGCATGTCATAGCATCTTTTTTTCCCTAGTCATCACAATCTTTCCTTTCCTTGTAATATAATTTTATCACAGAGAAAACAGCAATTGATCTAGTCACCCATCTCTCTCTCTGTCTTCTCTGTCTCTCTGTTTCTCTTTGTCTGTTTCTATGTTTCTGGTCTCTCTCTCTCTCATTCACTCTATTTTGACACTAGCTTTTGCATTTTGTACTATTTAGCCGGTTTCATCAACTGTAATTGAAGTAGACTTGAATCTATTGTAACTAGGGATTTTGTTTTCACTTGTTTTTCTTGGTGGAGCATAATTTGTATATTATTTTGTAGTTGTACCTGAATCTCTTGACTTTTGGTCTTAAGTTCCTTCCACAGTTTGTTGGGTCTTGGTATGAATGCAAATGTAGTGTAGATAGAACGAATAACCTCTATGAAGTTCTTTGATTTCCTAGAATAAATGTGGGATTTATATAGCCTTGAACGTTTTGATTTTTGTCAATTTCCTCAGGAAGAGTCTGGGATTGAAGCACTAATTCAGCTAAAATGCACCCAAACTGTTCAGAGCCCTTTCTTGGTTATGTGCATTATTGCTGTCCTGAAATGAGCATTCCTTTTCTAGACCTTAGAATTTCAAAATGGACTAATTAGCTTCTCCTAAGTTGTGCCTGTTGCATCATTTGACCAGGCATTCCATATTTTTGGGGCATTTTCATTGTTGATACCACTCTCTTAATAGCATATTTTACTCTTACAGGAAATGTTAATAAAGTTAGAATAGTAGGTTTATAATTGGAGCTGATAAAATCTTCAGAGAGCTTTCTTGGGAGGGATTTAGGAATCTTACACACACACACACACACACACACACACACACACACAAACAAACATTCACCTCCTATCTTTTCTCCCAGGAATTCATTTTCTAGCTATTTTTCTAACTTCACTTGTAGACAATATCAGGAGAGGCATTTTCTAAAAGTTTTTCCTTCTAAATAGTTTACTACGTAGAACACTCTTGCCCCTTAATTAATTTGGATATATCTGCACCCCCTCTTCTGTCAGTCTTTTAAGAAATATTTGCATACTTTATTTCTAAGAAAAATTTATATAACTTAATTCATATTCTTTTCGGTTGCTTCCAGAATACTCCTTTTAAAAACATTTGTTCTTCTGAAATAGAGTTGTCTAAATACGTAAGATTAAATCAACAACTCATAATTTAGTTGCCTTCCTTGTGTCATTCTCAAGGGTGAGTTTTTTTTTTAAAATGAATTCCAGGTTGGTTCCTTCAAATTTTAATGTGACGATATTTATATGGAAGATTTGTGGAAAGCATTTTAATCATTATACTAGGTGCCTAGAGAGGAGCATTTCTTCTTTAAATTATTTCCTTCTCAGATGTAGCCAGTGTATGTGAGAAGTCCAAAGGCAACACTAAGAATGATTTGGACTTGCACACTTACAACAATCCAGTTAACGTCAGCATAATTTTTTTCTGTAACATCATAATCAGCACTCATTCAGAAAATTCACTACTCCATGACATAGCTTATTAATCAGACTTTATTAACAGCTCCCCATTAGGGTGTAGATATGCATCTGATTCTCAGGGTGACTAAACCATTTGTAAAGAGACAACTGAACGTGGTGCCTTAGCCTGTGCTTGCGATGAGGTGTCCCTCCTATTCAATTGGTCTCTAAGCTATATGTTCATCTTGTTTGTTTTTGTTGTTATTTGTTTTGTTTTTAATAAAAGAAAACTTTTCTACACCCTGAAAGCATCTCAACAACAAACAAAGCCACAAGTGTGCTTTTAGCTTTCAACTGAATAATTATTTAGTATACAGGCCTATCTTTGACGGAAATGATAGGTTTATGTTAGAGTCAGCAGGGTTGCTTAGAGACGCCCTGCACAGCTAAACATTGACCAACTGTAACTCCCAGTTCTGTGTGGTGAGGAGGCTGGTTGTAGACTTAGTGAACTTTTCAGATTTTTGATGCATCTGAGGAAGAAAGAGCATCTGTTCCCCCACCATTTGCTTAGATGAATATTTCTAAGCAGAGATAATATTCAAAATATTTAACAGACAGTAAAATGCAAGTACTAACAAATAAGAATGAACTTCCACTGAAAATAATCTAAGCAGCCATACCTGTATTAGTGGACTGATGAGATGCCCCACTTTAAGAGTTCTTTCTGTGCCTTATTGTAAAACTAAGGTCATGGCCAACACAGGGGAAGCATGCTGTCTTGTGACTTGTGGAAAAATCTGTAGTTTGGAAACTCTTCCAGGAAAAGTGAGATGTTAGAGAGTCCCTGGAAATGTTGCCTAATTTTGGCATCATTGGGAATCCATTCATCTGCTCTATGGACACTTATCCCCCTGCCATAAATGGACTGATTCTGTATGCTCATGGAACTTCAATTGACTCTTGACTCTGAGTGCCAACCAAGAAGTGAAATGTCATTTTCTCTAATGCTGCTCTAGAGATTCCTAGAGCTTACCAGTTATCATATGATTTCTTTCCACAAAATCTGTTGGTTTCCCGGTAGCAGATATTTTACAGTTATATGTCCATTTCCTTGTACAAATAATGACATTCTCACTCAATACTGAAATGTGAAAAAGAACCTACCTTCAGTTTCTCAGGAGTGAAAGCATTGCACATAGTATAGTTGGACCAGGTTCGATTGTTTTCAGGATGTTTAAACCAAACGCCGTTTTCATCGCAGTATTTTGTAACCTTTTCTGTTAATGAAACATAACAATTATTACACAAATATCTCAAAATCCCAAGAAGGAAAAATAATAAATTAAAGCTTAAAAGCCATTCCAACATATTAATCACTTTATAGAACTTGAATGTGAATATGTCAATAGAGACTATCACAAATCATGTATTATACAAAGTGTATTAATATGCATTGTCTCATTTTAACTTTAGCAAAGCCATGTGAAGTAGGCATTGTCATCTTCATTTTACAAATTCAAAGCAGACAGTGAGAGGAGTCATGGGCTTGAAAAGCCACTGAGACTGAACCAGGATTTAGACCCAAAGACATGGATATGGGTCAGACTGCAAAGTGCTACCTATACTCTCCCTCGTAATTTTTTAACAGACATTAAACTTTTGATTGTAGATGGAAACTATTGGAGAAGAACAAGAACATACCTTTCTTTATTTACTTGCAATGTTTTTTTCATTAGATTAACTGTATGAAACAGTAATTTTTGGATCAAATGGTCAAATCTTCCCAGTCCCATATGGTTAAATCCAATAGAACAAAGAAGTCCAAAACTAAGGGATATATCAAGAGGTCATTTTTCTGCCTTTCAAGAGATTTCATTTGAATCATCTCTCTTCATCCCACAGAAAATATATAGGGATCCAGGCTTTAGCCTTTACTGTTTACTTTTTAAAGTATCTCATAGATGCTTGTTAATGAAATTCCTAACTCAGCTGGACTGACATATTAAAGATCTCCACCTTCGCTATGTGGGGGCCAGGCACTGCTCAGCGCTTTGTAGAATTATCTTCTTTAACTTTAATAATGAGTCTTTGAAGTGAATATTGTTCTTCCCATTTTATATATAAGTAAATTTCCCTTCCATAACTAGCATCTAGTAAGGTCAGGCATCAAATCCAAGTCTACTTCATTTCAAATCTATTGCAGAGCTATTAAACACTAATTAAGCCACTTATTTCTGTGGCAATGTGCCAACTGATCAGAGGAAACAAAACAGGCAAGCCCTTATTGTTAAGATGCAGATGTAGGTGAGAAAATAAGACGATGTAAATGGCACCTGGAAACTGGATTTGGCATAGAAATAAAAGATAACACTGGTTTGGCCCCCCACTTTTTTTTTTTAAATTGATGCTTAGCAAAGAGGAGGAAAGCCTGGCATCTTACTGTCCCTCCAACCAGCAGGTCAATGATACTGGGGTTGCTCACTGAGGTTAAGAGTTCCGCTTACACTAAAATATTTTGGAGGAAAAGGACAAGAAGATTTTGTTTGGGCCCTGAGAAAGAACCTTCCAAGTGCTTGCTTTGTGGTGTCTGCTGGTTCCCATCAGGCTTATTATTTTTTCAATTATTTTTGTGTGATATGTTCAGTGCTGGTTACAATATGATAAAGCCTTAGTGCTTTTTGAATTTTAATTTTTTAGCCAGTGTATATGTATCAGTACAAAGTAAAGTTCCAAATTTGATAGAAATAATAAGTTCTCATGGGGATGACTCATAATATCTTTGCTGAAATTCATACTAAAATATTAGGCCATGATAGCAATTTTCATAATTTTTTAAAATAATATTTGATAACTTACCATTACCAGACCCTACATCAAGTGCTCTATCTTAGAAATAAATAAGAAAACTTCTTTGTTCTGTATGTTGCTTAAATTATTAACTGAGTATATATCTGAGATTCTGGGTTAAGTGCATGAGGCTGGGAAATCACAATATATATTGGGAGTAAAGAGTGGTCAGAATGGTGAGATAATATTTATCAAGACATTATTATCAGCAGGATAAACACACTGTGAAACTAGTATATTGTTAGCAAACAACTAAAGTGGCACTTAACTAAAATTAGAATTTAGCTGGATTGTATTATAATACCGGTCAACAATATTTTAATTTCGTACTGGGACTCTAGAAGGTGAAATCTCATAAATGATCCAGGTTATCTATATTCCATTCCAGTGACCTAAAGAATTTTAGATAATGTTGTTGGCTACAAGATAATATTTAAATTCTAACCTCTGAATTGGCCAAGCAACTGAAAGAAAAAATCAGGTTGAATTAAATAACATAGAAATAATGAACAAGCAAATATTAAAATGAATGTACTTGCCAAATTTAATCTCAATCATTCAGATATTCTCTAGTTCTTCAAAGCACCTATGTGATGTGTTTATTGTCTGAGAGATCAAATAGCAAGCCTAGATTGGTATAACATGCAGGGAGATTTTGCAAATGTATTTGGAATCTTCACAAAATTTTAATCTTTGATAATTTCTCAGGGAAAATATTTTTGAAGCATTTTCCTATGTTAACAAAGGCAAAGCATTGCTGTACCTATAGATAATGCTTTTATAGATGGTTATTTTCTTTTTTAGCACAGGATGTGGAAGTCAGAATCATATGGTAATATTTGAAGAACATTGCTATTGTTTTAAAGGCTAAGGAAAAAACATACTGAAAAACAGGGAACCTTATTTGGCTGAAAAATCACTGAGATCTGATAATATTTAAAACAATTTTCTACTATTAGGTTTGGTTACTCAGTCTGCTAAGAGCTAGTACAAAAATCCTTTTTCCTTGGCAGTTTTTAGGTGTAATTCATCATTTTTTATTGTATGACTGAAACAGGTATTATTTTACTAAATGCAAGATTTAAACTGCAGGTTATAGAGTTATTTGTATGTTTAATTTTTATTTAAAATGTATGAAAAAATATTTTTTCAAGCAAAAGATGTTTTCAAGCAACCTATTAGAATCATTACTGCTTCATGTAAATCCGTTACAAAGTTAAATAAGAAAACTTAAAACTGTAAATTTACTGAGATAGCCACCAGACAAACCCTATTTAAAGCATCTCTATTGGACATTAACAACGTGTAAAAAAGGATTAGCACTGATCAGCACAAAAAATTGATGTTGAAAATTTGTCAATTATTTTGCTAACGTTATTTGTCAATGACCAACCCTTCCAAGTTTACTTGCGATTTTTAAAAGTGGCCACATATATTTATCAGATTGCCGAAAGTAGTTTTTTTTAAGTAAAATGAATATAATTTGGTTTCAATGAAGTTATGTAGCCGGATATGGGAAAATATATTGTATGCAGAGAGATGCTGCTCTTAAAGGTGATTCCATTCATGAACGAGGCTATAGGAAGCGGTATTTTTTGTTTTGTTTTAACTTAAGTCTGGATCGAGTCATTTCTTGGTTTTAACTGTTACAACTATCAAGAATTTGTTCTCCTTCACCTGATGAGTCTTTCAATATTTGAAGAAAGGATTATGTTTACTCTGGGTCTTCCCTTTACAAACCAAACATCCTCCATTACTCACTCCCCACAGCTTGTCCGCTTACAGCCTGGAGACTCTCCACATGTGCTTTGATGATTGATATTTCTCTCTAAAATACTCTATGTGTGGACTGACCTGTGAAAAGTATGATGTGCTTCTCTTACTCCAGATTCACATGGGGGAACTACTTGAAGAGTCTGAGGTCCTGTCCCTAGAGATTCAAATTCTATTGATCTGGACAGGGTCAGGCATCTGCATTTTTTAAAAGCTCACCATTTTTTTTTTTCATTTTGTGAAAGGGCATCTGGGTTGAGAATCACTGTCCCAAACCATATTTGGACCATCTTGGCTCTGTGCCATTAAAGTTGTTTATTTGGCTTCAAGTGTGGGGCTGTAAATGCTTTCTTGTTAAATTTTGCTTTTTACATTCCCGCATATTCCTTCAGAATGTCAGCCTCTTTTGAATTTCAATACAGTTCTTTCACTATCTGTCTTTTACCAAGGACTTTTTCCAAAGTGAAACCTCTGGCATTTCATTAATGTGTTTTGTGTGTGTGTGTATTTATAATTTAAGTTTGGAATATATGTATATATTTCAGATACATTTTAAAGTGAATTTGTCCGGCAGCTGAGAGGTTTCTGTATAAGAACCAGGCTGAAAAGATGGATCGATGCCTGGAAATCTCTGATTTGTTGATGAAAATCTTGCCTTGTAGTCAATATTTATATCCACTTTGGCAAGAGCCGCATTGTTACTTTGGAACTGGCCTAGTATCCTCAACTGCACAACAGCTCTTTGTGCCAATCAAGTTACTTCTAATGTAGTTGTCAAATAAAGATTAATGAAGCATCATTCATTGGGAAGAGTCAATAAGGTCCTGAAGGATTATCATCAAATAGCATTTAGTTAGAGATTCCAGGAATGTAGCCGATTTTGCGCACAGCACAAAGCCCTTTCTTTCTTCACATCCCAACTTTTCCATCACAATGGGAATTCCCAGAAGTGGCTAGCCTGCACTGGTTTTAAAAGAGGTCCTCTGCAATCCCACTTCCATTATCTCTGCCTTACTGAGGTGAAATTTTGTTTTCAGGGACAAATTAGATCTTTTACTCTTGAAGGAAGCACAAAAAGCATTTTTCAAACATTGTTTCAGGGGTAGATTCATTTTTCTTCTTTAATTGGGATTCTAAAGCCACTTAACCCCTGTAGGCTCAGGCTCACTTTACTCTCAGGAACAAATTTCACCCATTAACAACCTATATGTTGTGCCCATAGCTAATCCATTTAGTTTCAGCATCTGGGTCTCCTTCATAATTAAGATTTCTACCCCCTTTTCAGTGAGACAATTGAAAAATGTTTAAAACTCACATTTAAATAAAACTATTCACAGAGTTTTAGAAAAGCTATGTTTATAAACCAGAATTTAATACCAACACATATAACTGACCAACAATATGCCTTAAAAAAAGGACAGCTTGTAATATTTGTACAACTAAGCAGTATTTCAATTAAGGAAACGCTTCAGAAGCTGCTGAAATGTGGAGTATGATTAGGTAGGTACATTTTGTATCGGATTTTCTTCTCAAAACCATGAAAACTCTAATTCATAGCAAGAGCATAAAATGAAAATAAGCACTCTACCTGATGGATCAAAATCTGGAAAATAATCTGGGCAGAACTGATAGGACAGTACTCCAGCCGGTGTGTCATCCCAGCACAGCCATCCATCCCAGGTGCGATTGCAATATGGACCTGGCCATTTAGAAGGAAATTAATATTGAAGCCTTGTGGATTTAACTAAATGAGAAGATTGATCTCAAGACAGTATTACATGTAGCTGGGCTCACTACTCCAGTCATAACCACCTACTTTTCAAACGAGCCAAAGTCATTGATTTTGGAAATACAGTTTCAAATAGCCTTAGCATATCTGTGACCAAATTATCTCATTGGATGACAAGCAGGGCTCTATTTCTACTTTGTAAAAGGTTCCAAAGTTGAGCTTATCAAAAAAGCAAATGCCCCAAAGACTGCAAGACCCTCTCTCTCTCAACAAAACAAAACAAAACAAAACAAACAAACAAACACAAACCTACCCAAAACCATGAAGATTTACCTCTATAAAGGTATGTATTCAAAAGAATCAGATTCAGATTTTCAAGAAAGCTCTCAAAAATTATTTAAAAAATGAAAAGAGTTCTCAGAAAACCCCCGAAAATATCAGTACTGTGTTTTTATTGTCTCATTGGTTTCAACGAAATTGTTTCTCCTTCGGTCAGAGTTATATCTAATGCCTGTTCAGTTCTTGATAAACACTGAAATTACTGCAGACAGAAGAATAACATGTATCTGCCTTTCAGTTGACTTGATGTTTTTGTTTAAAGGAAAATGCTAAAAATAAGAACTACAAACTAAAACTTGAACTATTTGAAAGCAAAGAATGTGCAGTAACAGAGTATATTTAACCATTTTTTTCCTACCTAGTTGGCTTGTCTTAAAATGTACCTGGCAGTAGACCAGACACAGTGTCTCACACCTGTAATCCTAGCACTTTGGGAGGCTTTCTTGAGCCCAGGAGTTGGAGACCAGCATGGACAACATGCTCTACAAAAAAAATACATGCTCTACAAAAAAATACAAAAATTTGCCAGGCATGGTGGTATGCACCTGTAGTCCCAACTGCTCAGGAGGCTAAAGTGGGAGGATCGTTCTGGGTGAGAGAGGGAGATCCTGTCTCAAATATATATGAGATTGTAAAAGATCTTATTAAATCTTTTCAAATGCCTCAGGGGACAAATAGGAAAATTTAAAGGGATGTTGCAATGAGCTTGCCCATCACATCTCCCCTTTTGCTTTCTATGGGTCCTCTACAGCTAATAGAATATGTTTAGACTGGAAAATATCTGGGCAGTCACATACAGCCATTCTGGAGAAGCTGGTAGATAAGCAATGTCTGGCTAAGAGGTATCATTTTGTAATTCTCCTGGAAAGTGGGGCCAGAAAGTGTGGAAGAATAGTATGGATTGCCAACCAGTTGACAGTTAAAGGGAAGATACTACCTAATTAATCCAAGCAAGATAGGGTTTGATAGCATCCACCTCAGTCAAATTCTCTGCCCATTATTTTCCAATTCCCTTTCCTGTCATTTTCTACATCCCCTTCCCCACTCGGTCCGGTATTGTTCCTGCTCCCCAGGTGTGAATACTGAATTATTGCAGTCATTTTATCATGAGGGCAGATGTTAGTCAAACTGCAGTCAGATGAACTTGGGCAAAGAAATTAGGCATAGGCACTGCGTGAAATACACAAACATATCATAGTGAGAAAACTGCTGGCATATTAAATTAAAATTGTTCAACACATATTTAACCACAAAAGAAAATGTCTTTAATGGTGTTTCAAACATACGTTCATATATATCCTTCTCTTTACCTTCTCCTTGGTATGGGGGTAACTGCTGCATCCGGTCATAGCATTTGTACTGTGCATCCATCATCTTCTTTCGTCCTACGATGTAAAGAAATGGCTCGGGCTCTATTGTTGGATAGGTTTGATTTGAAAAGGCAGGAAGAATTGGGATTGGGTGCTGTATTAAAAAGAAAAATCAGTTACTTATAGATAGGAGGAATGGGTGAGCACAAACAAATGAGACAACGAAAAAATTTGAAAACATTTGTTTTTGCTCTCTAAGCAATATTTATTCATGGTCTCTATGTACAATTTTTTTTCGTATATATAACTAAAAATGTTTTTACATTTCATCTACAAATTCTACCTGCACATTTTATATTTGCATTTACTATTGAAAATGGATAACACCTACACACACTCATACACCTCTTTATCAGCTAGGATTGTTTTAACTGTATTATGATTCTAAAGTTTAGAAGTAAACAAAACAAATAATCTAATTCCCAAAAAATAAAATATTAAATCAACTTTGCCTTACTCTAAAGAATCATGAATCATGTTATTAAAAATAGACATAGTTCAATAAATATGCTTTTTTATTTGATTCTTTCAGCTAAATTTTATTGGTGCTGTGTACACTGCTAGAAATTTATCCCATCTATTCCATGGAACAAACAAAATATGTTTTATGCTCCTCATAATTGACCAGAATCTCCTTAAATTGGTTTCAACAGCAGATGACCTGTACAGGGCAATTTATTTTCACTAATGAAAAATCGATGTATTTCTTAGACATTTATCTCAGCACATTTGCATTTTGGTACAGATTGACAATAGTTTTTTTTCAGTTTCAGTTAATCATCACCAATCACAAGTGTCTCTTTTTCAAAGGTAATGTGGGTGTTTGAAAAGATCACTCTGTCACATTGCTCTTTCTAACTTGTGTTTGTACAGATTTCAATTTCTTTTGTGGCCATGACCAATGTTTTTAGTGGTGTTGGAATCTGCGACTTTTTAATATCCATGTTCTACATAGAGATTTTTTCTTTTCTTTCTTTTTTTTTTTGAGAAACCTAAAAACATCAGCCTGCATTGACTTTCCTTTTTCTGAATTTAGGAATGCTGTTTAATTTCTATCATACCCGTTGAAACTTCAGTTGTAAGAATGAAGTTTCTCCAGTTGTATTGATGGCAGAAGTGGTGTTATGTACTCTTCTGTATGTGCTAGTTTCTAAACAAAACTCATCCTTATTAAGTTGACATGTATATTCCTGGCTCTTCATGGTGAATCCTCACTGTTTTCCATGCATGTCGGTGTGTATGTCCTACATGACAGCACATCACTAACTGCTAAGCTGTCCAGCACACAATCCAATCAAAATTCAGAGTTTGGAGAGAGTAGGGAGCACAAACATTCAGGATGGCTACAGATGCAAGGTAGAATTTGAATTGAACCTTGAGTGTATGTAGTTTCTGCATAGGCACAAGGTGGGCTGAGAAGCTTTTTGGGATGGAGGGACCTTTCCCACAAAAGTCAGGAGGTTGGAAATGACATGCATGAACCACTGTGAGAAAATCATCTTGCCTGAAGGGGAGCATATTTGAGGGTAAGAAGGTCAGGACTTTGCTTTCAAGACTCTGCATTATCTGAATCTTCAGATAACAAAAAAAGTTAAGACGTGTTTTGTCACTTTGAGCAGATTAGCAACCTCTCACTAGATCTGTTTCCTCAACCTAGGAAATGTAAAATAAGAAGAGCAGAAAGAATAATATTTATCATCTATGATGTTGTGAGGATGAACAAGAAAATAAACACAAAGTGTGAGGGACACGAAAGGTTCAAAACATTTTAGCTAATATTGTTAAAACATGGTATATAACATAATGTAATATGATAAAGATGTTTTATAGATTTTTGATGAGTGAAGGTTGTGAAAGGAGAATTTTTAGTAAAATTCATGCAGCAGGCATCAGATGTCTACAGGTTACAGGTGCGGGGTGGGGTGGGGGCAGCAGGAAGTTGAAGGCCTGGCTGGAACAAGAAAGTACCACTCTTAGCACTTTCTCAATAATAAAAACATGAAGGCGTATTTGAATACAAGGAATGGGAAACAGTAATAGTCAAATAGTCCAGATATTTAGCCTAGATATTTGGGGAAAAATATAGTTCCCAAGAAAGGGGAGATGCTGGGAAAGAAAAACATTTTTAGGGGGGCTTCTTCCCCTTGGTAAGTAAGTCCTATTTTGGGTTAGATTTGGAGATGGTAGCAAGCCATCCCAGTGGAAATAGCTTGCAAAGAGAAGATGGTGAATACTTAACATTATTATAACATTACTGTGATAACTTCAAATGGACACCAATTGTGAATAAAGTTGACACTACTCTTTAAACATTTTGTTTATTTCTAATTTTAATGTCTCTTGAATTTATGTCACAAGAGAAAGTAATGAACCCACAAAAATGATTAAAACTGTGCAAATCCTTTACCAATGTAGCTGAACACAATTCCTTTTGATATATGGCACTTTCCCCACTGGCCTTCAGATCAGTCAGTAAATATTGATCAAACTTGATGAGCCCAATATTGTGCCAGATACTGAGGATACAGTGTTGAATAAAATAAGTGTGGATCATGCTCTCATAGAGCTTACTGTCTGGCAAGATGGACCAACACTATAAAATGCATTTCTGATACCTGAAGTTATGAACAATAAAGAATCATCAGTCATAAAATTCTTAGATATTCCTAATGGAATTGGAACATGATTTGCAAAATTTTCAAAAAAAAGGTAATTTGAAGGGATTCTATGTTGAGGTTTCTTTTTTTAGTCTATTACTGAACATTTGTATGAATATGTATGTTTTAAAAATTAAATTACATATCAGGTAACCATCAAAGCAAGGATGGATCATGATGCCTTCACAATAGAGATATTAATTATTGGTTCAGCTTATACATGTATTTTAGATTCTTCTTTTGTGGCTCTGAAATCTTCAGTTAATATGAGAATGATCATTTGATATATTATTAATTTCTGGACCATTTTCTCACCATCTTCAAATTGAATTCAAAGATGGAATATTATGTCATATATAAATCTTATCTGTCACTTGTATTAGATATGCTAAACACTAAGAACTATTTTGTTTAAAGCTGGCTTTCTTCTCAAAAGTAACATTCTGAATTCTCTTTTTAAATGGCTGACAACCAAGTAAGAGATTTTCCTGCTTTAGTTGGAAATTCATGGAAACCATAGGCAAATAGTATGTCCAAGGATATCAAGTAGAAAACCCTACACTTGTATTTTCAATTACATTTTTATTTGCTTTAATGCAGTTTTAACATCAGTAACAGTGGAAATATGACAATCTGTATATGAGTAGTTATAATTCATGCTGATGAAGGTAGCTTCCATCTTATCATTCTTGCAATATTGAAACAAACTCCAGTGAATTTGTTTGAAGCTGGTTCAGTAGAGATTGTTTCAACACTGAAGGAATGAAAAATTAGAACTTCTGTTGTCAGATGAGCAGTAATAATCCGCATCAGTTCCTGGTCTGGTTCATATTTGAGCACTGAAGATGGAATTTTCCCAGCAGTAGATGAATGTCTCAGTGGTCTTCTTCCTAAAATAACATACTCATTGGCACATTCTGTTTATGTATACAGTCATCCCTTGGTATACTCAGGGGATTGGTTGCAGGACCTCCTGTGGATACCAAAATCTGAGGATGCTTAGGTCCTTCATATAAAATGGTGTAGTATTTGCATATAACCTATGTACATCCTCCTGTATTATTTAAATCATCTCTAGATTATTTATAACTGGTACAATATAAATGTGATGTAAATAGTTGCTATACTGTATTATTTAGGAAGCAATAAAAAGAAAAATAGTCTGTACGTTTTCAATACAATTTTTTCCTGAATATTTTCTATCTGAGATAGGTTCAATCTATGGATGTACAACCCATGGATACAGAGGGCTGACTGGATAGATAGATAGATAGATAGATAGATAGATAGATAGATAGATACATACATAGATACATAGATAGATATAAACATACAAATATATGTATATGTATGATTATATATATATAATATATATACATATAAAATTCCAATCATGGAATTACTACTGCTTAAAAATAACACATATACAAATTTCATGAAGTTTATTAAATGTTAAACTTTTGCTGATAATTTTATACAAATAAGAATTGCTGGGAAGGTGGTATTATTTTCAGCAATACAGAGACAAAATAAAACCAGTAATGATTGGATGAAACTACCAAGCAATGTAAGAGTCTTAAAATATCCTACTTATTATAAGTGTTAAGTCTGTACTACTTATTTCAGGAGGTTAAATAAATATATGATTATATGATCACATCCAGATAGAAATGAAATATTAAGGGCATATTGTTTTTCTGAAAAAAAAAATCAGTTTTCAAAGTTTTGCATATAAACCATCTTACATTATTTTTCAACAAACAAACAAACAAACAAACAAACCTCTTGTTGTCCTATGTAACAGTTTAGCTGCCGTATATGTGATGTCACTCCTAAAGGTTCAAGTAAATGGCGTCACACATACGACCACCAAGCTGCCACCAACAGCAGTAGTCAGCAGCCCAAGCATCATTGTTTTTTTCAGTCAACAAATACTTTGAGTGCCTCTCACATGTCAGGCACTCTTCTAGGTTCTGCAAATTCAGCAGTGAACAAAACTGGCAAGCCACCTGCTCTCATGGAGCTTACATTCTAGATTTTATCCACACTAATCATGGAGTCCACAAGAAAGCTATCTGATTTGAAATGGTCATATGCTTATGCAATTCCTACTGTGATGTAGGACAGTCAGGTTGCTTTTGGGTTACAGTTTCTAGTAGTAGAGAGACAGTTACAGAGCTGTTCCTCATGGAACCTTGAGAAATCGTCCATCTCTGCAATAGTTCAAGCCCACTGAGTGTGTGGACCCAAGCTGCTGTGCTGAAGGGAGAGCTTCCTGTTGATTGCCACAGGCAAAACTGCTCTAAAAAGAATATAAACCTAGAATCTACAAACTGATGTAACCAATGGGATTTTCATGTCACCATCCTTAATGTTGATAATGTATATAATTATTTTTGCTTTTCAGTTACTTATATGTTTCAAAATAAGAAAGGACAAAGCACACTGTTGTGAAAAGTGTTAGTCCTGGTTTTCCAGGGTAGGATCAGACACCTGGCTGGTGTACTGTGTAATTCTACTTACATTATATTAACAACAAAACTGCATATATCATAAATTCAAAGCAAATAGGTGAACATAGCTAAGTAAACACATAACAATAACACCTGCTCTGAAGAACCTAATTTTTTATGTCTTCATTATTGCCATTGGCATTGTGGTCATCCGCATCATCACTAGCATCTTTTTCTGAGAGTTCACTGTATACTAACCACTGTTCTAAGCTTACTGTATACCTCACAGGAGGGAGAGGAATTGAGTGGGTGGGTGGTTATGGCTAATGGAAAGAGGTTAGTTGAAGGTGGTGACCCAAACTGATACTTTAAAAACTATATGGAAATCAAATCGATAGAGTTTGATAGTTAGTGTAGTTTCACAACAATCTATTGTCTAAAAAGTAATATTTTGGATTAGTTAGGAACATTGTCATTAAATTTTTTTTCTCTGGGAAGTGTCCATGTGCACATAATAAATGTTTTGAAGAAAATGGACATATCAAATTTTGTTTTATGGACAAATCCTCCAAATCAAATATATAATCCAAATACAGAGAGAGAAGCAAATTTCTCTCTGTCACAGCAAAGAGAGCACAAACCCATTTAAATGCCCTGTTCAGTTATGCTTGCTGGTCAAGAGGTGCCCACAAGCCATAAAATGTTTCTGTCGATGGCTCATGCAAAGATGTGCATTTTTTTCAATATTTAAATTATAGACTACATTAGCTAAAAGTTTTGAAAAAAAATGACCTGCTTTACTTTTTTAACACACTACAAATTTTCTAAAGTCTTTGTAATAAAAAAGGCAATTAGATAATCTTCAAACAATTTTGTTAGTATTTAGTTCTTTAGTTTTTCTTCTGTCATGTTCAATATAATTATTTGATTTATGAAACATGATTATTCAAAAGTATTCACATATACTAGATCACTTAGGATTTCATTTGAGCTATGAAAAATAACAGTATCAATAATATATAGCAATATTTTTATATCCATAGAAGACCACATAAGGCCTGGGTATTTACAGACAAATTAAAATATTCTATTAGTTTCCACAGTAGTGTTGTTTAATGTTTTTATTATATTTCCAATGACATAAAGAAACCTGCATTTCCAAATGCTAATTACTTTTAGAAAACTTTACTGTAATTTATCTAAAGAAATATTTAATAGGATAAAATGATAAGACAATCTGACAATAAAATAAGTTATACTCATTGTCCAAATAGGTGCAAAAGGGTTGCATTAATAGTCATTCCCCTAAACCATTTATTTGATGTACAGTATTACAAAATAAAAATTGCCTTACAAACTAAATTAACATTTATGAAATAGTAGTAATATTTTTTCTTGAATAATAAAAAGACAAACAGTTTAGACAGACTTGTAGGCCTATACTACACATTAATAAACAATGGAAATCCTGGAACCCTATGCAAGCTTTTTGTGGGTCAGTACGACAGTATGAGATATTGAGTGATCTTTGCAGCCAGCTGTAATTCATTAGCAAATGTTACTCTGATGTGATAGAAAGGATAAGAAGCAAGGCAGTCCCACATTGATTTATGTAAAATTTACTCATCTCCCTTTCATGTGCTATTGAAGTTGATGTGATGATGGGTTAACAATGTTGACACAAATAATAGGCATTGATAGTATTTTCTAAGATGATTGTATTTCCGATTACTTGCTAAATCTTTTAGGAATAAAACAAAATATAATTACATAAACATAATTTAAAAGGTTGGAGAAAGAATTATAGAATAATAGTGGTATATAAAGACTTGAAGATTCTGTAGTCAGTTTTTGATGAAAAATACATTTGAAATCAAATGCCAGACTGAAAGAGTTCAGATGTTTTAAAAGGATTGAACAGCCCAGATGTTTTAAAAGGATTGAACAGCCCAGAAACTATCATTCAAATCATAGTTTTGAACTATGATTCAAAACATAGTTTTTTCAACATGAAAACATTTTACCTGAGAATATTATTTACCATCTACGTTAATTTCTAAGATAATATGGAGATGTCTCAAATTAATGCTAAAGTTTTGTAAACAAAGCTCAAATTTCTGGGTAGACTATAAACACTAATTTAAATTAGAGACCGTTCAGAGGAGAGATTTGTTAACAAAATATTAAGCAAAATAATGGCTTTAAGGAACTTAGTTTTGGCTTCTGGAGACCAATGCCTACCCTTGCAAATACTAATTCAATCACACTCAGAACATTCCTCCTTATTCAACATTTTTCATTAGCATGGCTTTGAATAATTTTGTTTTACTTACATTTAGAAGCAGAAACAGTGCGAAGCACCGGCATGTAAATGCGAACCTCATTTTTGGTTTTTGAAGATCTCTTTGTCCTAGAAAAATATAAAAGCAACAAAGACTAAAATTAATATATCTCTAATATTGGCTATGGCATTTCATTTTCATTTTTTTCTACATAACTTAAAGAGGATCGACATCCCAAGACACCCTAAAAAACACATGTAGGAAAGAACAGTATGCTTGTGATGCAAATGCAGTGAAGATTCCATTGCTTTTCCTGTCAACCAGATTGTTATACTTGAGACCCTCCTATTAAGAAATTCTGGAACTGCCTTTGCATATTAGGACAGAAATAAAGACATTCCAAGAGAGCAAGAGCAAATCACGTCAGCTTCAATTAACAAGTGTCATCAATACAGCTGCTGAAAATTGCAATGAAGACGTCTACCAAGAAGTCACCTCACTGGACATAAACAAATAAAATCTATGATTTGTGAAAGATTAATCATCATGCCCTCTAGGTAGTCTAAGGCCAACTCTAAAAGTAGCCTTATTTAAAGCTTTGAGTAATTTTCTTTCCTATAAATGTTTCTTTAAGCTTCAAGTTGCTAGTAAGAACAAATTTCTTCCATAGCAATGACTGAATATTTCATTTAACAGCTCACCATTCATACTCAAGAGCATAATCACCCAAACAGTCTGCTTAGTCACAAATATCAAACAGTTTTTCATGGCTCTGCAGATAATTTTATGCAAGAAAAGATAACAAAGGGTTAAACATTTGAAATATACATATATTTCTTTTCATCAGTGGGATTTGTGTGAAATCTACATTCCAACTAGGGGTGAGTGGTTATGATTGCATCTTAACTGATAATTTCCTCTTGTACTACATCCATTATATTACCTATAGAATTTACCTATCCTTTATCCAGGAGAATTTCCTCAACCTAGCAAGACTGGCCAACATGCAAATTCAGGAAATACAGAGAACACCACTAAGATATTTCATGAGAAGATCAACTCCAAGACACATAATCATCAGATTCTCCAAGGTTGAAATGAATGAAAAAATACTAAGGGCAGCCAGAGAGAAAGGCAAAGTAACCTACAAAGCAAAGCCCATCAGACTAACAGCAGATCTCTCAACAGAAACTCTGCAAGCCAGAGGAGATTGGGGGCCAATTTCAACATTCTTAAATAAAAGAATTTTCAACTCAGAATTTAACATTCGGCCAAACTAAGCTTCATAAGCGAAGGAGATATAAAATCGTTTCCAGGCAAGCAAATGCTGAGAGATTTTATTACCACTAGGCTTGCCTTGCAAAAGCTCCTGAAAGAAGCACTAAATACAGAAAGGAAAAACCAGTACCAGCCACTGCAAAGACACACCAAAATATAAAGACCAACGGCACTATGAAGAAACTGCATCAACTGTTGTGCAAAATAACCAGATAGCATCATGATGATGGATCAAATTCACACGTAAGAATGCTAACCTTAAATGTAAATGGGCTAAATGCCCCAATTAAAAGACACAGACTGGCAAATTGGGTAAAAAATCAAGACCCATTGATGTGCTATATTCAGGAGATCCATTTCATGTGCAAAGACACACATAGGTTCAAAATAAAGGGATGGAGGAAAATTTACCCAGCAAATGGAAAACAAAACAAAACAAACAAACAAACAAAAGCAGGGGTTACAATCCTAGTCTCTGACAAAACAGACTTTAAACCAACAAGATAAAAAAAAAAAAAGAGAGACAAAGAAGGAAGGGCCTTACATAACGGTAAAGGGAATAATTCAACAAGAGCTAACTCCTCTAAATATATATACACTCAATACAGGAACACCCAGATTCATAAAACAAGTTATCAGAGACCTACAAAGACACTTAGACTCCCACACAATAATAGTGGGAGAGACTTTAATACTCTACTATCAATATTAGAGAGATCAATGAGACAGAAACTTAGCAAGGATATTCAAGGCTTTAATTCACCTCTGTATCAAGTGGACCTAATAGACATCTACAGAATTCTCCAACCCAAATCAACAGAATATACATTCTTCTCAGTGCCACATGGAACTAGTTCTAAAATCAACCACATAATTGTAAGTAAAATACTCCTCAGCAAATGCAAAAGAACTAAAATCATAACAAAGAGTCTCTCAGACCACAATGCAATCAAATTAGACCTCAGGATTAAGAAACACATTCAAAACCACACAATTACATGGAAATTGAACAACCTGCTTCCAAGTGACTCTTGGGTAAATAAAGGAATTCAGGCAGAAATCAAGAAGTTCTTGGAAACCGATGAGAATAAAGAGACAATGTACTAGAATCTCTGTGACACAGCTAAAGCAGTGTTAAGAGGGAAATTTATAGTACTAAATGCACACATCACAAAGTTGCAAAGATCTCAAATCGACACCATAACATCACAATTAAAAGAGCTAGAGAGGCAAAAGCAAACTAATCCAAAAGCTAGCAGAAAACAAGAAATAACGAAGAGCAGAGCAGAATTGATGGACATAGAAACTCAAACAACCCTCCAAAAAATCAATGAAACCAGGAGCTGGTTTTTTGAAAAAATTAATAAAATAGACCACTAGCTAGACTAATAAAGAAGGAAAGAGAGAAGATTCAAATAGACACAATAAAATATGAAAAAGGGGGTATCACCACTGACGCCACAAAAATACAAACTACCATCAGAGAATACTGTAAACACCTCTACACAAATAAACTAGAAAATCTAGAAGAAATGGAAAAATTCCTGGTACCCTCCCAAGACTAAACTAGGAAGAAGCTGAAGCCCTGAATAGACCAGTAGCAAGTTCTGAAATTGAGGCAGTAATTAATGGCCTATGAACCAAAAAATGCCCAGGACCAAATGGATCCACAGCTGAATTCTACAAGAGATACAAAGAAGAGTTGGTACCATTTCTTCTGAAACTATTCCAAAGAATTGAAAACGAGGGACTCCTTTCTAGCTCATTTTATGAAGCCAGCATCATCCTGATACCAAATCCGGGCAGAGACACAACAAAAGAAGAAGACTTCAGACCAATATCCCTGAAGAGCATTGATGTGAAAATCCTCAATAAAATATTGGCAAACTGAACCCAGCAGGACATCAAAAAACATATCTACCATGATCAAGTTGGCTTCATCCTGAGATGCAAGTCTGGTTCAACATATGCAAATCAATAAATGTAATCCATCACATAAACAGAACCAAAGACAAAAACCACATGATTATCTCAATAGATGCAGAAAAGGCCTTTGATAAAAGTCAACATACCTTCATGTTAAAAACTCTCAATAGACTAGGTATTGATGGAACATATCTCAAAATAAGAGCTGTTTATGACAAACCCACAGCCAATATCATATTGAATGGGGAAAACTGAAAGCATTCCCTTTGAAAACCAACATAGACAAGAATACCCTCTCTCACTGCTCCTGTTCAACATGGTATTGGAAGTTCTGGCCAGGGCAATAATCAGGCAAGATAAATAAATGAAGGGTATTCAAATAGGAATAGAGGAAGTCAAATTGTCTGTGTTTGCAGACATTTTATATTTAGAATACCCCATCATCTCAGCCCCAAAACTCCTTAAGCTGATAAGTAACTTCAGCAAAGTCTCAGGATACATAATCAATGTGTGAAAATTGCAAGCATTCCTTTAATCCAACAATAGACAAGCAGAGAGCCAATTCACAATCATTACAAAGAGAATAAAACACCCAGGAATACAGCTAATGAGGGATACGAAGGACCACTTCAAGGAGAACTACAAATCACTGCTCAAGGAAATAAGAGATTACACAAACAAATGGAAAAATATTCCATCCTCATGGATAGGAAGAATCAATATCATGAAAATGGCCATACTGCTCAAAGTAATTTATAGATTCTATGCTATTCCCATCAAACTACCACTGACATTTTTCATAGAATTAGAAAAAACTACTTTAAATTTCATATGGAATCAAAAAAGAACCCATATAGCCAAGATAATCCTAAGTAAAAGGAACAAAGCTGGAGGCATCACACTACCTGACTTCAAACTATACTACAAGGCTACAGTAACCAAAACAGCATGGCACTGGTACCAAAACAGACATATACACCAATGGAATGGAACAGAACAGAGACCTCAAAAATAACACCACACATCTACAACTATCTGATCTTCAGCAAACTTGACAAAAACAAGCAATGGGGAAAGGATTTCCTATTCAATAAATAGTGTTGGGAAAAGTAGTAGCCATATGCAGAAAACTAAAAATGGACCTCTTCCTTACACCTTATACAAAAATTAACTCAAGATAGATTAAATTCTTAAATAAAAACCCCAAACCATAAAAACTCTAGAAGAAAACCTAGGTAATACCATTCAGGACATAGGCACTGGCAAAGACTTCATGACAAAAATGCCAAAAGCAATTGCAACAAAAGCCAAAATAGACAAATGGGAGCTAATTAAAGTAAAGAACTGCCACACAGCAAAAGAAACTATCATCAGAGTGAACCAGCAATCTACAGAATGGGAGAAAGTTTTTGCAGTCTACCTGACAAAGGTCTAATATCCAAAATTTACAAGGAATTTAAACAAATTTACAAGAAGAAAACAAACCACCCCATCAAAAAGTGGGCAAAGGATCTGGACACTTCTCAAAAGAAGACATTTACACAGTCAACAAACATATGAAAAAAAGCTCAACATCACTGATCCTTATGGAAGTGCAAATCAAAACTACAATGAGATACCATGCATGTCACACCAGTCAGAATGGTGATTATTAAAAAGTCAAGAAACCATAGATGCTAGAGGCTGTGGAGAAATAGGAATGCTTTTACACTGTTGGTGGGAATGTAAATTAGCTCAACCATTGTAGAAGATAGTATGGCGATTCCTCAAGGATCTAGAAATACCATTTGACCCAGCAATCCCATTACTGGGTATATATCCAAAGGAATACAAATCATTCAACTATAAAGACACATGCACATGTATGTTTACTGCAGCACTATTTACAATAACAATGTCATGGAACCAACCAAAATTTTGCCTACTAATTGAAGAGGTCTTA
The DNA here is from genome assembly GCF_000951045.1 of Mandrillus leucophaeus. Taxonomy (NCBI): domain Eukaryota; kingdom Metazoa; phylum Chordata; class Mammalia; order Primates; family Cercopithecidae; genus Mandrillus; species Mandrillus leucophaeus. Next base: position 239,542 of record NW_012106086.1, on the reverse strand, counting down.
ATTTTAAAGACTTGCATTATTTGGAACTATAACAAATGCCTCATGCACAAATTATAGTAGATCTCTGCTCACCAAGCCTGCCTCTAGTTGGAAAAGTTGCACTGCAGTTGTCCTGGGTTAAACAATGCCTTGTAGATATGGTTTTTTGAAAAAAAGCACATTATGGTCATTCCTGAGGAGGGGAGAAAAAAACATATACAGGTAGAGTTGTGCAGAAAGGAGGTGCTTTATCAGTTTCAGAGAGAAAAGCAGGCAAAGAAGAGTAGAATCAGGCTGAAGAATGAGATAATTTCCCTTTCCTGAGATTATTAGAAGGAAGAAAGAATGGGAGAGAGAGTTAATGAGAGTGACAACCGTGGGGAATCCAGGATGAACTGACAGAGGCTGATGGCTTAGTTGAAGAGATGATTAAAAGACAGAATGAAAGGATGGATAGACTGGAGGGTGGAATCTAGAGATTGATTTAGTGTGGGATTTAAAACAGGCAAGATTCACGGTGATATTGGTTGTGTTCACAGTTCAGTGACCTTCAGGAGAATAGCCCTGACCTGAGCCTTAGAGAGTGAAACTGGACCCAGCTAGAAAGGACAATATTACCAAACAGCAGTTAGTTGGTATGAAATGCACCTTGAGAACTTTCAAATTGGAATGGAAACAGGTGATACAGAAGACCTGCAACCAGAAAATCATCTGGTACACCAGGAAGATCACTCAAAGAAAATCAGAACAAAGTTTAACTTTGACATAAAATTATTTATTTACTTGCTTCTTGATGAATTACCATCTCCATAGCAAGCATTTTGTTCACTCTTGCAACCCAAGAACCTAGAGAAGAGCCTGGAACATAGTAAATGCTCAGTAAATGTTGGATGCTTGGTTTAAGGGATAATTTAGGGACAGAACCTAAGGAATGTCAATCTGATAATTTAGTAAGACAGGAAGCATTGTCCTTTACTTAAAGTGCCCTAATCGTGGAGCCAAAAAAATTCTAATTTCTGCTTCTCCCTTTATTATTATTATTATTTTTGAACAAAGAACTTCACTTTTATGCCAGTTTCTTATCTGTAGAATGACTACTTAGCCATGCCCTCCTTGAATAGGAGAAGTATACAAGACCTGTCTCAGTAATCTGGCTCCTTAGAGTAATGATTTCCAACATGTCTTTTAACCACTTTTTTCAAACAAAAACCCTGACAGGCGCCCCATCGTAGTAGAGTCAATGTGAAGCCTAAACCAGGTCAATGTGGAGCCTAAACATCTCATTGTCATGGCTGATTTAGAACGTGCAAATGAAAAAGCTATTGTCAGAGGTTCAGTTACTGGTGGGACAACCGAATCCACACTGGTTTGTATCCATAAATGGACACTTGCCACTAATCTTCTCTCCAGAAAATTGCATCCTAGGGTTGCAAAAGTGGGTGGATCAGTGAGAATCATTTCTTCTGTGAATAAATAAAATCAAAATCAGTAAATCAATGATAATATGATTGAACAGAATGTCTTCATGTAAGGGGAACAAATTTACTTGAAAAGTAAAGTTAAATTATCTTTATTTTTTGTGGGAAGAGTACAAAATGTCAATGTCTGAAAATAATGTGTGTATTCTCATAGATTGACATTTCCAAAAGCATGTTCCATAGAAGAGCAGCAATCCCATGAGAAGCAGCACAAAATAAAGTTTCCAAGGCCAAATAAGTTTAGGAAATTAAGTCTTTCCTATTCTTCTCTCAGAGATTTACTGCAGACATTAGCACTTTAAAGACTAATTTTTCTGTACAAAAAAGATCCCTTTGATGTTAACTCTTCATTTCCCAAACCTGATTGACCATGAAACACTTTTATGGTGTGATAACAATTAATAACCCATCTACAGAGTATACTTTGGAAAATGCTCTTTTAGCTCAATGGTAATTTCTAAACCACTCTAGTTGATTAAGCCTGCAAATCATGAGAACAAGCTGCCCTTTTACTTATAATTTTCTCTCTTTCCCATTCATGAAGCAAAAGAGGAATTCCTGAGGTCTTCAACATTCTCTAGCCTTGGTACAAAGCCCAGTACTATAACGGGCATCTCATAGGCGATTACTCCCTTGGAGCAGTATTTGTCAAGAACCTTTCCACCAATATCTTGACTACAAGAACAAGGAGTAGGATGAGGAATGTGGGCAAAGAGTAGTGAAAAGGAACATGGCTTGTCTCAAAACAGCTATGAGTTGTTGAAACCCAAGGCCTAGAATCTTTTTCAAATATAAAATTTGGCATTTCTTTCTAGATAATTCTATTTAATATGTTTCTGTAGCTGCAGTCTAAGTGAATAAGCAAATGAACTTTGTGAAACCACACGATAGGCTGGTTTGTTGTCATAGCAAAGCCTTCTGTTGGACGACTCCTTGATTATATAACCTATTTGAAAATCATTCTTCATTATTACAGGAACTAACTTGCCAAGGCATAATATGGCCATAAACCCAATTTATGTTGCCACATTAAGCAAAACAGAGTGCCTTCCTACTCCTCCTCATGAGTTTAAAATGTCTATCTAAATTCAAGCTCCAAGTCCAGCTGGTAGAAAGACTTGGCACTTTCTGCATTGGAGAACTGTTTTGGGTAAACAGCATGACACACAATGTCAGAGAAATAATTCAGATGATGGGGGAAATAGAATAAAAATGATGTCATATTGAAAGAAATAAGACTTTTTCTTTTACTCATGTCAATGACCTGACTCAGCTATGTATTTTTACATCAGTCATGCTAATTTAGCTCTTATTGAGGACACTGAGCTCTTATAAACTTAACCACTTTGTATCTTGCATTTTGTGTATACATCATCTAATTGGCATTTAATAGTTACTGTGTTTTCAGTACCAGGCTATATTATTACATACATGTTCTTTGATTTAGTTCTTAAGACAGAATGTTGTAGATTCTCCTTTTACACTTAGCTTATGGATGAACAACTCAAAGCTCAAGGAGATTAGCAAATTAGGTTAGTTTCCAGTCATGAAGTTATTGAGTGGACAAATCAGGTGTTCTGACTCCTAGTCCTGTGCCCTCAGAGTGGTCTCTCCAACTACCAAGCTATTTCTGTCTTAACAATATCCCTGACTTCAACCAGCTGAGGGCTTTCCATATCATACTTGTTTAATACATGTTTTTTGAGGGTATAAATGAAAAGAAGATCTAATAGCCATGCCCTTCATATCTTTTCAAAGTTTCCATGGAGAACCCAGTCTCAAATTACTCTTGATCTCTGTTATATCTGTTTATCAACTCATATGTTATTTTCACTGTTATTTTTAAGCACATAGATGATGTTTTTATCATCACTGCCTAGAAGTTCAAAGACAGAAAGCCCACAGTCCAGAAATCCCTGGTAGGAATAATCCAACATGGATATATATTTCTAGCTATTAAGGGGAAATGGCTAGAAAGCACATTTCTACTTCAAGATGCTAACCTAATCCTGGTGGAAATGGTATAAACTACTTGACAAATTTTGAAAAGTTACTGGTCACATTTTTGTCGGCATTTCTACTCTAAGACCCATCTCCTTAAGTAACTTTAATTATACTTGCTAGTGGAAAACATAACAATGATATAAGATGTAAAATGAAGCAATGATGTATACTGGTTTGGTGGAAGTTTTCAAAAATAATTAGTTTAGTTTGAATTTGAGTACCACATCCTGTATAACAGAGTAGTTAATACAAGACTCTACACAAAGCCTTGCACATAGTAAGTGCTCAATAAGTATTTATTGAATGAACAGATACATGACATCTAAGTAGTTGGTCAGGCAACATTAATAAACAAGGAGATCTTAGAGAAATGGTTCAGAATTATGTGCAGTTCAGAATTGTGCCATTACTCGAATGGCTATTATTAATGGATCATTAGATACAATTTGTCCAATTAAAACTAATTTAAGAAAAGGGCATTATAACCTCATGTATACTTGCTAGTATCGGAACTCAATAACAGCCATGATAAAGGCAAGATAGAAACTGTTTGGTTCAAATAAATTTAACTAAAAATACATCATGTACTTATTAGATGTGTTTCAATGCTTTCTTAAGGTAAAGCTGAACTTCAATATGTGAGAGATTGGGAGAAAAATAATCTAATCTAAAGGATCAGCATGAAGATACTGGAATCACTAAGCATACTGAAGAAACCCTGTGTGGCCTTATTCCAAAATTTGTGTTCTTAGTCACTACATATAGACTGTCATATATGAGAGAATAAAGTAAACTCAGTTTTGAACAAATGGAAATTGAATTATCAGAAGGGTCTTCTATTTGGAGAAACTGATTGTAATTAGTATGTTCACGGTTTCTTTGTAACTTTTCAACTTCTGTTAAGATCAACTATGGCAAATATTAGAAGAAAAGTCAATATGGCATAATGGAAAAAAAATAGTGGGTAAATGAATAAGAGATACATATTGTAATCCCAAAACAACTTCAAACTCACCACATGACTCTTAAGCATGTTACTATATCTTTCTGGGCATGCATTTCACTACTTATAACACTGAACTATAATTAAAGGTCTTCTTCACTCCAGGATAGGCTCTAATGCAACCATCATTAAAATACAAAACATGTATTTGGAAGACAGAGACAACGTAGCAATGTGTAGATAAATATTGAGTCTACTTGACACTGTAATAGAAAATACACTAAAACAGCATTTTCACATTGGTTTTACAAAATATGATCTCTGCAAACACTCATTAATAACAAAAAGAGGAATGAGTAGTCCACTGGAACAAAGTTTGTGAAAGGTGTGAAATGTGAAATACCATGTGCTGTTCTCTGGAAATTCGCAAGTATGTTAGGATATTAAAAGTTCTGCAAAAACCTGCAACCATGGATCCTCTAAATAAATTCGTTTAAATTAGCTGTTATTTCTAATTACATTTACCAACATTAATGTGCAATGAACGTTCAAAGAATGGATGACCAAGTCTGGGTAATAATTGACTTCCATTGATCTCCTGAATGAAAAGTATTTTCCTGAATAAAAATCTTGATTAGCAGAAAAACTTGCAGTAAAAGGTAAATGTTGCAGACTTATCAGCATTTCTTTATTATATTGGAAAAGAAATTGCAGGACTTTGCCACGACTTGTTTGGTTAATTGAAACTCTGGTAAATATATGATTGGTTAAATACGTTGGTGCTTGGTTTTGAAAGTCCACTTTCACAAATACTGATGGATTACGCTTCTATTATATCTTACACAGGAGGCTTCCTGAATGGAACTAAATTGGTTGGCACAAGTTGTAAACTCTTTTAAGCCAAGTTTAAAAATATTTATGTAGAAGTCAATGCCACACACATATGAAACCATTCTATAAATATGAACAGGAATTTAAAATGGTGGGATTAAGATACAGTCCTTATACAAAATATCATTTTGTCCTCATATACACACAGTTGAAAAAATCCTCTTTCAGAATAAAGTACACCTGATTTTATTAAATGATGAAATTGGAAGGGATCTTAGAATTAAAATATCCCAAACTTCTCACACTATAGATGAGCAAAAGAAAACCTAGTGAATCATTTATTTTAAATCTGTTTGAAAGTTAGTGGAAGAGCTCTAATTAAAACTCTGTCACGGGGTCCAACCTAGTTCATGTTCTAAATTACTACTCTGTCTCGCATCAAAGATTTTTCCTAGTTGGCTTCAATATTCTGCAGTGAAGTTCTAAAGCTTGGTCTAGTTGGGGTGGAAATAGCCATAACAATAGTTCATCCACTTGCCCGGTTTTTTCTCTTAATCACCTTTAGAAATTCTGTTTGGTTCTGATATCAAGACTGTTTTAAGAAAGAATGTGCTTAGACTTGAATAAAATGAGGTTAAATAAAAGGATATCTGGGGTGTTACTCAACGTATTTAACAATTGTTGCCTCTGCAACATCCACCAATTAGAACAATTGCTGGCTGTTAGCCACAGGCCCTATTGTACCAATACTCACTAGCTATAAACCAGTCTGGGGTTCTTAATTTTCTGCTTCTCCCCCATAACCTTGCTATGCATTGTACATACATTTATCTTTGTATGTTTGTGCTTGTAGAAGTGGAGGTGGGGTAGAATGAAGCAGAGCACTTATTGTGTTTATAGATTCACTCATCAAATATTTACTGAATCCAGATGCAGTACTTGCTCTTACGGAGTCTTTCTGTATTGCAGAGAAAGCTTGAATGGGAGCTACCCTCATGCACCCCCTTAACGCACATATCTCCCAATCCTCTCACCACTTATGGGATTTCATACAAAGATATTTCATCTAGAACCTTATAAGAGACAAGCTTGCTCCTGCATTTCCAATTTCAGTGCATATATTTACTAATAAAGAAAAGCATCATCAAATGTAATTTAATCATTACAAACTTTCCTTTTCTTCCTATTAAATTATTTAAGAATCCATTTCCCTGAAATTTGAGTGCCCTTGGAAATTATCCTTTCTCCACGGCTGTGTAAGTAGTTCAAAAGGTTCTATAAAATTAGCTAGATTCCCTTGAAAAACAGAGCAATTAAGTGAGATTAATGATATAAGCGATGGCCAACCAAGTTGGATCTCTAAATGTCAGCAACAATATACAAATAGTTTTCATCATAGCAGTTGTTTCACACCATGACCCTAAGATCTTATAGTCAGTGATCTGATCTGACTGCCTTTATCTAAAATGATGATGTTAAAGTCAACTTCAATGTGGCAATTTAATTTTTCAGGTGAACTGAACATCTGGCTTTATTTA
>NW_012106086.1:230422-232719 GCF_000951045.1 Mandrillus leucophaeus | reverse complement strand
CTTCCTACTCCTCCTCATGAGTTTAAAATGTCTATCTAAATTCAAGCTCCAAGTCCAGCTGGTAGAAAGACTTGGCACTTTCTGCATTGGAGAACTGTTTTGGGTAAACAGCATGACACACAATGTCAGAGAAATAATTCAGATGATGGGGGAAATAGAATAAAAATGATGTCATATTGAAAGAAATAAGACTTTTTCTTTTACTCATGTCAATGACCTGACTCAGCTATGTATTTTTACATCAGTCATGCTAATTTAGCTCTTATTGAGGACACTGAGCTCTTATAAACTTAACCACTTTGTATCTTGCATTTTGTGTATACATCATCTAATTGGCATTTAATAGTTACTGTGTTTTCAGTACCAGGCTATATTATTACATACATGTTCTTTGATTTAGTTCTTAAGACAGAATGTTGTAGATTCTCCTTTTACACTTAGCTTATGGATGAACAACTCAAAGCTCAAGGAGATTAGCAAATTAGGTTAGTTTCCAGTCATGAAGTTATTGAGTGGACAAATCAGGTGTTCTGACTCCTAGTCCTGTGCCCTCAGAGTGGTCTCTCCAACTACCAAGCTATTTCTGTCTTAACAATATCCCTGACTTCAACCAGCTGAGGGCTTTCCATATCATACTTGTTTAATACATGTTTTTTGAGGGTATAAATGAAAAGAAGATCTAATAGCCATGCCCTTCATATCTTTTCAAAGTTTCCATGGAGAACCCAGTCTCAAATTACTCTTGATCTCTGTTATATCTGTTTATCAACTCATATGTTATTTTCACTGTTATTTTTAAGCACATAGATGATGTTTTTATCATCACTGCCTAGAAGTTCAAAGACAAAAAGCCCACAGTCCAGAAATCCCTGGTAGGAATAATCCAACATGGATATATATTTCTAGCTATTAAGGGGAAATGGCTAGAAAGCACATTTCTACTTCAAGATGCTAACCTAATCCTGGTGGAAATGGTATAAACTACTTGACAAATTTTGAAAAGTTACTGGTCACATTTTTGTCGGCATTTCTACTCTAAGACCCATCTCCTTAAGTAACTTTAATTATACTTGCTAGTGGGAAACATAACAATGATATAAGATGTAAAATGAAGCAATGATGTATACTGGTTTGGTGGAAGTTTTCAAAAATAATTAGTTTACTTTGAATTTGAGTACCACATCCTGTGTAACAGAGTAGTTAATACAAGACTCTACACAAAGCCTTGCACATAGTAAGTGCTCAATAAGTATTTATTGAATGAACAGATACATGACATCTAAGTAGTTGGTCAGGCAACATTAATAAACAAGGAGATCTTAGAGAAATGGTTCAGAATTATGTGCAGTTCAGAATTGTGCCATTACTCGAATGGCTATTATTAATGGATCATTAGATACAATTTGTCCAATTAAAACTAATTTAAGAAAAGGGCATTATAACCTCATGTATACTTGCTAGTATCGGAACTCAATAACAGCCATGATAAAGGCAAGATAGAAACTGTTTGGTTCAAATAAATTTAACTAAAAATACATCATGTACTTATTAGATGTGTTTCAATGCTTTCTTAAGGTAAAGCTGAACTTCAATATGTGAGAGATTGGGAGAAAAATAATCTAATCTAAAGGATCAGCATGAAGATACTGGAATCACTAAGCATACTGAAGAAACCCTGTGTGGCCTTATTCCAAAATTTGTGTTCTTAGTCACTACATATAGACTGTCATATATGAGAGAATAAAGTAAACTCAGTTTTGGACAAATGGAAATTGAATTATCAGAAGGGTCTTCTATTTGGAGAAACTGATTGTAATTAGTATGTTCACGGTTTCTTTGTAACTTTTCAACTTCTGTTAAGATCAACTATGGCAAATATTAGAAGAAAAGTCAATATGGCATAATGGAAAAAAAATAGTGGGTAAATGAATAAGAGATACATATTGTAATCCCAAAACAACTTCAAACTCACCACATGACTCTTAAGCATGTTACTATATCTTTCTGGGCATGCATTTCACTACTTATAACACTGAACTATAATTAAAGGTCTTCTTCACTCCAGGATAGGCTCTAATGCAACCATCATTAAAATACAAAACATGTATTTGGAAGACAGAGACAACGTAGCAATGTGTAGATAAATATTGAGTCTACTTGACACTGTAATAGAAAATACACTAAAACAGCATTTTCACATTGGTTTTACAAAATATGATCTCTGCAAACACTCATTAATAACAAAAAGAGGAATGAGTAGTCCACTGGAACAAAGTTTGTGAAAGGTGTGAAATGTG
>NW_012106086.1:211978-228102 GCF_000951045.1 Mandrillus leucophaeus | reverse complement strand
ATTCATATTTTGCTGATAGCTGACTCATATTTCTATGACATCTTGCATCTCCTCACCTCTCTCTGGTGGTGGTACACATTCAGTAATAGGAGTTAAAGGAAGCAGTGTAGAACTAAACCAGAACTTATGCAAAGTCAGTGAGCTGAACTGGAATAACTGAGTTGACTAAATTAATCTGAACAGGATCTGTGGCTTTCCCTAAAGGAACCCTGACTAGCACAGCTTCTCCAAGTGCCAGTTGACTCTAAATGAAGTTCGCTGCTTCTCTGCTGTTGCTAATGTGCAGGTTCTGGGTCCTGAACTAACTGCTGTCGGATGGGTGACAGGCAACAGGGCTCCTCCCTTGGTCTCTGTTCTCAGAGAAAGTTCTGATATTCTTTGGAGAGATATAGATGAAACCTAATGTTTATCAAGAAACTCTATCTGTTATCCTTGTTGGCTGATACACAAGAATATATGGTAGTCTTTGGTCAAATTAAAACATTAAAATGGACTCCTTTTTTGAGGAGGGGTTGGGAGTAGGGGATAACTAGTGGGAAAGGAAGGAAGGAACTAAAATGACCTGAATGCATATAGGAGCTAGACAATTTACACACATTACATTATCCTTATATGAAATGCAAATTGGAATTTAAATCTCCACTTTATATATAAGGAAATAGAGGTTCACAGAAGTTAAGTAACTTGATTAAGATCTCGCAGTCAATAAGCGTCAGAAACAGAACTTGAAAATAGTTCTTACTTCAAAAATCTATTTTCTTTCCATATTTCACACTGATTCTAGAAACATAGGTATTTAAATAAACATGCACATTGAAAACAATGAAGTTTGAAAATAAGTCGTCCATGATTTTCCTCTTTAATTGATCTACCCTTAAAGATTATATAACTATCTTCTAGCTAAGGTTTGCTGCATTAACATTGTAAGTTTGTGAGCTGTAAACAACTCTACATGCCAAAATTCTTAAAACATCCAGACTCTTTGACTAAGGTTTTTTCCCTCTTGATATTATAAATTAGTCCAGATTTGATTGTAGAAATGTCCATCATAACTTTGTCTACTGTGGTGGAATATGAAAATAATCTAAATGTCCAAAATAATGAATTTGTTAATCTTTGGCATACCTATGCTAATGGAATACTCTGCAGCCATTAAAAATTGTGTACTAGAATATTTAATTATCTAGATAGATGTTTTTGGTATGTTATTACTTTAAAAAGGGACTACAAACTGAATGTATGATGTAATCTTATTTTTATAATTATATTTTATATGTGAACAGAAAAAGGCTTGAAGAATATAATATTACGCAGCAGCCACTATGAGTATACATGCATTACCTCCTTTCACCTTTTCAATAGTCTTCGCATGTAGATACTCTTATTGTTACTGTAATTTTGCAGCCATGAAACTGAGTCTTAGAGAGACTAGGTAAAATACTAGATTTGCTATGTAACAAATAACCTCCAAATCTCAGTTTTTTAAAAGAACTGATTTTTTCTTTTCCTCAAATTACATGGTAACTGTGGGGCAGCTGAAGCACCCTCTGTGGAACTGCTCCACATGATTTTCTCTCTGTGAGCAGGGCTGATGGAGCAGCACTCACCTGGAATATGCTGTTCTCAGGGCAGAAGATGGTCCTGCCAGGGGAGCGGCACTTTGCTCAGATGAGGCAAGACACAACTACTCACACCCTATTGCCCTAAGCAAGTTACAACATTAAGGCCAAAGTTCACATATCATGAACATATATGCTTTTTCTGAGGAAGGAGAAAGCAAATAATTAGAAACATACACACACACACACACACACACACACACACACGCAACACAGAGGAAAACCGCACAAGTTTCCATGGCAAGGTGACAAAGATGGTACTGGAACCTCTCCAGATGGTGGGATTGAAAGTGATTTATTTGATTTGATTTGACTTTGCTTGTCTGCATTTTCTAATTTTTGCAATATACAGGAATTGCTTTTGAAAAAAATGAACAGAGGAAATGAGTTATCTTGTTCTTGTTCTGTGTTTTATGCACTGTTGCTGATAGGAATGTTCCCAGTGGTGTAGCTTTGGAGTACAGAGTAAGAAAATAGTAGGGGGAGACGGGAAGTTATACTTGTCTCACCTTAATTGCTTGGGTCTGCTTTTAATCTGTCTTTAGATAACTGGAAATACACTTTTTAAAAACGTTTGACAATAATCCCCGATAAGGAACAATCCTCAAACTAAAAGAAGGCTCTTAAACCAATGGGAACGCCATTTCAATGAGAACTATTCTCTATAATGAAGGTTTCATTCATGATACTAACAGCAAGTTGCAATAAAAAAATGAATTAGCACTAATTAGCAATACACTGAAGACAGAATGTCTGATGGGCTTTCTAATTACATCTCTTAAGAGTGCCCTGATGGTGATTAGGTGTTAAAAAATGTATTTCACAAATGTAATTACAAAACTATAAAGGAAATTAATCTCAGTGGCCAATGAAGAATAGTCATAATACACCTATAAAAACAGCTTCCAACAATATACAAACAAAGGCAGAAAGCATTCAACGATATTATAGAAAATTGCCCACATTTCCCATTTTAATTCTTATTGTTGTTTGACTTATTTGGAAATTCCCCCCGAACAGGAATAACAACAACAACAACAACAAATTCTATCTTACATTTCACACTTGCCTTCCCTAAAAACACTATCATTGTAATATTCTTTAAGTGTAGCTAAAAACAGTTATTTCTGTGCTGGAAATAAGGAAACCCCTGACTGCAAAGTAATAGACCATGAGATAGTTTCAATATCTAACTTCAGCAATATTTGGTGCTGAATGCATTCCAGTAGAAATTCTTTAACCATGTATCATTTCCTCTGCGCAACAGCGTCTTTTTCTTTCTCCCACCGTATGTAAAACCTGTGATCTGCCATCTTGGGCAGATACTCAAATAGTACTCGTAAATATGTCCACCATGATCCATAAGTTTTTAAGACCTAAGAGAGATAAGTGTTCAAAACGTTCAATATCCTCAACTGCTATTCCTTTTCTTTCCTTTTCCGCCCTAGGCAAAACTGTATTGTTTTTTAATTTAGTACAACAAAGAATTTAAGTTTCCTGAAATGAAATAACCTCATGCCATAAGAATGAGGTGAAATCTGTCCAGTTAATCTTTTCTGGTATTCTCTTAGGAAGACTGAGTTAGTGTTATCTACTCACTCTGGTAATAATTGTGACTGACAATTCCAAGTTCCTTCTAAAGCAAAGGCATCCATACAAAACTTGTGTAAGAATCTTACGGGTGCAGCAATATTTCCATGAGTTATCTCACCTCCTCTCTGAAGATGCTGCTGCAAAAAGAGCTTTTATAGTATAAGCAGTGGGGCCCCTACGGAAATTTATATCTGCCACTCCTGATATAGTCCCACCACCCACACTAATAAAAAGAAGTGTCAAGGAAGGTACCAGTTCTTAGTAATTTCAAGAACACCTGAAAAAGGCCTGCAATTCAAGCATATTTTCAATGATGTCTAGATAAGACTAGATATAGCTAAATGAAAAAACAAAAACAAAAACAAAAACCTACAAAAACTCAGTCACCACAATGTTCTTTGCAGAACTCCCCCCCAAAAATAGTTTGAGTTTCCTTTTCAAAGAATCAGTTGGCACATCTAGTTGCATCTGTTTTTGTCAAAGCAGGAAGAGTTTGATACACTGGTTGTGAAAATAGTTGTACTTTAATTTGGGACATTGAGGAGGCTATGAATTAGGGTGATAGATTCAGGAAAGTTTAGACATGAAAGATGTTTGAGTCAGACAATCAGACATTAGAGATTATCTAATATGAAACCCTCATCTGAAAATGAAGAAACCAAGGCTCAGAGAGGAGAAAGAACTTGTCCAAATTTAGAAAGTGTGTACACAGAAATGGGAATCAGGTATGTGTCGGATGGTCTTCTGTGAACATTTCACTATGTCCTTCTCCTCCATCTTCTCCCTTGTCTCCTTCCTTCAGGGAACTTTGCCAAACTTCTTATCTTCACTGTAATCCATTATAAAGACTAAATCAAGAGAGAAGTAGATAAGCCATGTCTATAAAATAGGATAAAAAGAGAACCTCTCTCGTGCAAAATAGGAGGCAAAATAATGCGCACACACTTTTTACCATCCCATTCTAGTTAGAAGTTTGTACAGGTTAAAAGGCCACCTGGGACTAAGTATGTTCAAAATGGCGGATCCATCTTCCCTTCTCTTTGCCAGCCCCATGTACAGGAAGGGTCAGGTAACAAGGAGCCAGCTAGGCAAAGACCCTATTTGCATAATAAGATTAGGGGCCCCACACATTATGTAAACATCACACCTGGTCCAACCCATCTTTCGGCCCTATGTAAATCAGACATTGCCTTCTCAAGTCTGTCTCTAAAATCCGGTGCACTCCGCCTCAGGCCAAATGTCCTACTCAGGTGTCCCTGTCTCTCAGAACACAGAAAGTTGTTTCTTCTCTTTCTTTTGCCTATTAAACTACCACTCCTAAACTCACTCTGTGTGTGTGTCTGCGTCCTTAGTCTTCTTAGTATGAGATGACAAACCCCAGTTATTTACTCCAGAAAATTGTGCCGCTTCACTAGGTTTCTGGCTTTTATAATATGACTGATGCAGATGGGATTGGCTGAGATAGGGTACATGGAAGGAGGATTAGGATTTTGGGGGAGGTTCATAAGTTTACGACTTGAAATTGTTTTCATTAAAGACAAATTTCACAGTTTCTCATCCATATTCTCCTGCAGGTGTGTTTCTCAGTTACACACTTAAGGCCACATAACCAACTCACAGTGACTTTAAGAGCAGTCACAGAGGTAGTGTTTAATATTACTTAGTGTATTTCCTTAATGTCCTTCAAACAAACAAAAGCAACAATCTCCTCACTACAGAAGAAAATTGCTAAATGGCCCTGTAGAAAACAAACAGGATTCTGTTGCTGTTACAACACGCTACCAAATATCTAGATGGCTCAATCGTTTGTTGAATTATTTGGTCAAACAGTTGTTGATTGTGATTTTTTTTTTTTTTTTTTTGGCTTCACTTGGTGGTTGTGGGGCATAAGACCAGGAGATTCTCTGCTTCTTCGCTTATTCTCCTGTGCATGAGCTTCTCCTCCAAGAAGCTGACTAATTATCAGGTGATATGGTTTGATTGTGTCCCCACCTAAATCTCATCTTGAATTGTAGTTCCCACAATCCTCACCTGTTATGAGAAGGAGCCAGTGAAAGGTAACTGAATCATGCGGGTGGGTTTTTCTCATGCTGTTCTCATAATAGTGAATAAGTCACATGAGATCTGATGGTTTTATAAAGGGCAGTTACCCTGCACATGCTCTCTTGCCTGCCACCATGTAAGACGTGCCTTTGCTCCTGCTTCACCATGATTGTGAGGCCTTCCCAGACATGTGGAACTGTGAGTCCATTAAACATCTTTTTCTTTATAAATTACCCAGTCTGAGGTATGTCTTCATTAGCAGTGTGAGAATGGACTAATACATCAGGAAAGAATAAAGTCCCAAAGGGCCAAATTAGAATTAATTTAGGGTCAGTGAAGAGTAAGCAGGCTTAATGTAATAAGGAGGCCCAGAATACTTCCTTGTTGAACACACACACACACACACACACACACACACACACACACACGAGTAAATAGACTAATAAGATGAGAAAGTGGTTAAAAAGAGGTGGGGTAGGGGGGACAAGTCAAGTGTTATATGTCAGTTAATACCTGATGGAGAAAACATTAGGTTAGGAGAAGTACTTCAAAGGGAGAGCCAGCTGTTAGGGCAATGAGCAGCGAGGAGGGTAAAGAGCCAGGAATGAAAAGAACAGGGGTGCTGCCACGAGGGGCCCTCAGTGTAGGGTTTTCAAGAAAGCCTAGATGTTGAATCAGGTCCCAGGGAAAGAAAGTGACTAAGAAAAGCAGAAGAAACCAAAGAAACCTTTCCCTCCACCATTGTTTGTGCAGAACTAAAATCAAGCTGATGAAGTCTGCGTTTAAAAAAAAAAAAAAAAAGAAGGTCGGGCGCGGTGGCTCACGCTTGTAATCCCAGCACTTTGGGAGGCTGAGGTAGGCAGATCACGAGGTCAGGAGATTGAGACCATCCTGGCTAACACGGTGAAATCCTGTTTCTACTAAAAATGCCTAAAAAAAAAAAAAATTTAGCCGGGCATGGTGGCGGGTGCCTGTAGTCCCAACTACTTGGGAGGCTGAGGCAGGAGAATCGCATGAATCTGGGAGGCAGAGCTTGCAGTGAGCTGAGATGGTGCCATTCCACTCCAGCTTGGGCAACAGAGCAAGACTCCATCTCATAAAAAACAAAAAACAAAAAACAAAACAAAACCAAAAAAACAAGAAAAAATTGTTCACATGGATCAAGATGAAGAAGACAACCTTTCTTGGATTTTCATTTTAAGAATTAATATACCTAATTTGCTGAAACCTAGAATGTCTGATTAACATACAAGTTCCAGAACCATTTTATGATATTTCGTAAGATATACTCAGAGAATTTTATGAAAGCATATGCACTAAATACAATTCACAAGTATATTGCCATTTGCCAAAGAAAAATAAATGTACACTTACCTCACAAATGTTGACATAAGATAATTCTAATGTATATATTGGATATTTTACCAAAAAGAAAAAACAAACAAACAAACAAACAAAATGCTCAATGTGCTTAGTCAGGAGAAGGAGATAAAGAATCAAAGCAGAAAGTAGTATATTTTCCAGTTAGGCATACTACACTCTCAAAACTGTGGCTATCAGGGAGCATGTGGACTCACAAAGAAAGATGGACCTTTTTTTTTTAAACATTTTTTTTTAATTTTAGCAAAATTCAATCAAACCATTAAATAGAATTACTTTTATATGCAGTTTTAGTGATTTTAAGCCTTAATTCTGATTCTGCTTCTATTAACGTTGTTGAACTCTCATGTAGCAAATAAACAAGCATAGTTACGAATTTAAAAACTATTTGAATGGTCTAGTGGGTAGGGTCATTGAATTATTTTTAACTAACCCTGTTTGAAATGAAGATTAGTCAAGGCATTACAGGTAGAGAGCTAAGATTTCCAGCAAATCCATGTAGTGATCTGTTTGTTATAATAGCTGTGTGCCTAGAGTGGTGCCTAAGGCCTTTACTTTCGTTACCTAAATTAACTCTCAACAACCCTCAAAGAAAAGCAGGTTTGTAGACGAGAAAGTGGAAGATTTGGAACTTAGTACCTGGTCTGTAAGATCTTACTGTCCGTGTACCTCATAACCCTAGGTACATGCAGTAATGTACCCCTGCAATAATGTCTCCCTGATTTCAGAGGAGTAATTTCTACAGCACTGTGTTAAAAATTGAGAATTTGGGTTTCTCTTTCCTACTCCCTCACTAAAACTAAATTCCCAGCTATTCTATCTCATCTCATGTGATTTGCCTATAAGATGAAGTGGACACTCTTCCATTGAGAGGTGGGGTGTATATTCCCTCCTCTTGAATTTGAGTAGAGCAAGACACCGTGGTGCCATATTGGCTCAGATAAAAGCATAGCAGAGAGGAATCCCATAAGATTCCCAGGCAAAATTCTTTTCTCTAAATTTCTTTAAATTGCCCGCAACAATATTGGGTTTTAGACAGGAAATGATGAAGTCTTACCTTTCACACTACTGAAAATCTAATTTAAGGAGCCATCTTCTCCTAGAGTTGCAGGCAACTCTAAAATTCAAGTATTAGAAATACATTTTCTGGAAAGGAGAACATCCTAATAGGACATTTAAAAACTAACAGGCTTCCTAAGTCAAATGATATAAATGAAGAGAAGCCTGAAATCCTTTTGGACCCTTTAGTACATAGGACAAAAACAAAACAAAATGAAAAAACTTTTAAGACAACTCAGCAAAAAAAATCCAATTTAGAATCAATCTAACACTCTAGAGGTCAACTGCTTTCCAAGCAGAAACTAGCTTTATTTTCTTTCAAAATCTTTGGGCAAAGCGAGGTTTAGAATACTCACATATGTGGAGATTAACTTTCTGCCAAATATAGAAGTTTCCAGTTTATTTACTCAGTAAAATCATTCACTCAAGTTAATCTTATTTATTCCAGGAATAATGTTGCATTTGTAGACTGTGTCCCTGACTACAAACTTAGAATCAAATAAATTATATATATATGACAATACTATATCATGAAAGTCTAAATACTGAACTGAAAAATTCCTATGGTAAAATTAGTAATATTTAAGTTGAATCCCAAAAAGTGGATATGTATAGGATTAACACATAAAATACCGTTTACTTATATCATTTGTTTGACTTAAAGCTTCCCTCCAATCAAGTTAGTTGGGCATTATATTTATAACGCTTTTAATATTTTTTTAATTTTTCAGAGACGATTTGGAGTGATCTATATCTTTATAAAGAATAAACAACTCTTACTAAAGACTTTTGAGATTTTTTTTTCTTGTATAAATTTCTTTGTCATGAGCAAGGACATTTATTTATTATTTCATTGATCAAAGCGGAACTCAGAGTAGGGTTGTGGGTACTCAATAATTATTTACATTGATTATATAAAACTATGACTTCTCCTCCTAAAAGCTGTTATTAAAAATCAGAGCAGGCCGGCATTTCTCTACTCCATGTTTTTCTGGTTCAGAGTAACATCAGGAGCTCCTTAGGACCCGTCCAACGTCCATGGGGGAAAGGTCCCTCATTAATATTGAGGCTGGGTTCATCTTTCACTGGAGGTCAGAAAGTGTCCAAGTCTCTCTGTGGCAGCCCCGTGAAGACTTCTATCTGATCTGGTGGGCCAGGGAGGCACCCATCAGTGAGTAGCAAAGCTTTCCCAAAGGAGTTTTAGTTACTTGAGAACATTTAAAACTACAAATAGCACTGCAGCTTGCACATGCATATCCCCCAAATTCTTTGCTTCTAAGCCTGGACAAAAAGAGATGAGGGGTCTCTAAAGAGGGTGGGGTGAGGTGGCTCAAGCTTATAATCCCAATGCTTTGGGAGGCTAAAGTGGGAGAATTGCTTGAGGCTAGGAGTTGGAGACCAGTCTGGGCAACATAAAGAGACACTGTCTCTATAAAATAAAGGCTTTTAAAAATTAGCTAGGTGTAATGGCACGTGTCTGTAGTCCCAGCTACTGGAGAGGCCAAGGCAGGAGGATTTCTTGAGCCCAGGAGTTCAAAGCTGCAGTGAGCTATGATAGCACCACTGCCACTCCATCCAGCTTGGACAACAGAGCGAGACCCTGTCTCTACAGACACAAACACACACAAACAAACAAACAAAAATTATTTAGGAGAGTGATGAGATTCTATTTGAAGAATGGGTTGGGGAACAGCAAGCCTGGAAGCAAAGCTAGTTAGGGAATGGGGCCTGGGTGATTTGGGAAGACTTCATAGAGAAGGTGACCTTGAATTGAGAGCAGAAAGAGAAGTGTAAAAACTTGCACAGTGAAAAAAACTTCTCTCTCTCTCTCTGTCTCTCTCTATACACACACACACACACACACACATATGCTCTATCTATATAGCACAGGGACATAAACATATGTAATTAAGAAAATAAATCATAAATACAGTAACTAAAAATTCTAGAATAACAAGTAAGTTACCTCTGAGTGGGAAGGAGTGGATGGTGGATGAGGTTGGAGAAGGAATCACAGGTACTGCTAAAGATCTTCTTAAACTAGTATATGGGTGTTCATTATACAATTATTTTTATGTCCTATATATATTTTTATAACTACTCAAGATTTAATCTAAATTTCTTAAAAACAATTAAATAATATATAATTTAGTAAATTAATATGTGGGAGAGTTTAAGACAAACCTCCCATTGTTGAGAGTTCTAAATCTAGGCTTACATGGAGTTTTATAACAATCACTTTATCAACAATTTATTGAACATTTTGGTATATGCTCAGAGGTGAGACTCATCCACAGTAAAAAATTACTAGATATGTGAAAAGTAGGAAAGCGTAATTCCTTCTGAAGAGGAAAAAAAATAGTATATTCATAGACAATGCAGTTGTTGGACTTTTCAGACCGACACTTTAAAACAGTTATTAAACATACATTAAATAATTATAGAAAATGATGAATACAGTGGATTAAACCATGGTGAATGATGGCCATTGTGGATGAGGTGGTAGGGAATTTCAGGAGAGATTTTAAAAATTTAATAAAAAAACAAATGGAAATTCTAGGAATAAAAAAGTCCTATATCTGAAATAATAATGCATTGGATGGGCTTAACAGCAGATTGGACCCAGCAAAAGAAAGAATCTTGTTTTCTGGGTAGGCATGCACTACTGGCATACAAGTAAATGTAGAGAGGTGGAGGTCACTATCAGATCCTACAGTTAAATCCAGCAATAAATCTGCCCTGTTTTAATGTCCTCCAGCTGGAATACTTCTTTCACTTAGAACCAGCCAAGCTTAATGCTCTTCCTTAGGAGCCAACTAAGTCCCAGCTAAAATGCAGTTCCCACTAACTACGGCCTCTTCAGTGGTGGTTGAAAGGTAGGCAGAATAATGTTCAATCTTCTTACTACATGTCTGGCAGAGTATGCTTTGTGACTATTACAGAAAGGACCTCAAAACGTTTGAGACCTGGTGTGACCAGGCATCATCATGCTATTTACTTTACATAGCAGCCCTGTATGGTACGTCGTATCTTCATTTTATTGAGGAAGCAACTCAAGTGCATCCCAGAGAGATTAAGAGACTTACCCATGGTCTTTCATTGAGCAAGAGGTAGAATCTAAATTCAAACCCAAGTCTTTCTGACTGTAAAGCTCATGGTTTCATTTTCCCAGTGCCTCAGACTGGTTTCTTCTTTTAGAAAAGGCTTTCTTTTTTTTTTTTTATGGCATCACAATTTGTAATAAAAGTAATTCAGGGCCTTAAAAATACACATAAGAAGAGACTTTTATAAAGTTTACATGGAATCAGCAACCATTTGAAGAGTATAAATACGGGGACACCCTCTTGCTTAATTAAATCCAGCTGAGTATCCTAAAATATTTAAGATAATTATATTTTTTTGATGAAATGAATTATTATGGCTTGTACAGACAATCTGAAAAGGCTAATTAAAAAGCAATTTCTCTTGCAGAGTGGAAGATGCTCTTCAGCAGTTCTTGAAGAGCGCCATGCAATTTGGCTGCATCTGCCCCTTACACATGCAAGGGTATCATACAATTCCAAGGAAAATTTTATGGTTCTAAATAGCACTCAGAAAATTTTTTCCTTGATAAGCAGCAATACTGACATAACTTCTGATAACTGTTTTCCTTCCAACAAATGATTATTGTATTTAGGAGCCGGCATCTAATTAGTAAGACAGTAAAGCCTGTTATATAACAAAACAAAACATTTAAGGTAAACCAGAGACCCCATGAAGGCTAGGAATAACTGTTAACATTCTCCTAATACATGTCCATTGCCCAAATACAGACACAGAACTGCTGTCTCCACACTGTTCTACACTCTAGAAAGCCTGGAAATGCCACTTCCGTGTGAATCCTGACTGCTTTGTCTCTCAGTGCACTTCTAGCATGGTCTTAACGTAATACTGGCTTCAAAGGAAATTGGGGGTACCTATGAGTAATCCCAAATGACAATTGGCAGCCCCAAATGTTCCACATAGAATGTGAAAAAAATTATTTTAAAGGAAGATAATTTATGTAATAAATGTTTTAAATGAAAAACATCTTTCTAATAACATCCGCTATTAAAAGAAGTATATATAGGTTTATTTACTAGGATACCTTATTAAATACTACAGTATAGAACCACTGCTTTCTCATAGAATAGCTGGTTTAAAAAGCTATTTCTTCTCTTTTTATATTTTCATTTATTTGAGTTGTGGTCCTATGTTTCATTCTTAATGTTTCTGTATGTATTATAAAAGGTAATGTTTTCTAGAAGGTTAGTTTTTCAATAAAACCACTTAAACTTTGCAGATGGCATCGTGGAGCGAGTAAGCTACCGTTGAGTTCCTGCTATGGTCTTTACAAGTTGTGTGACCCTGGGAAAGTGAATTTTTTGAGACTCCATTTTCTCATTTGAAAAATGGAGATTGTAATGCCTCTCTTGCAGTGTTAATGTGATCTTCAAGGAGGTTAGGTCCATAAAACAGTTGACATGCAATAAGTATTTAATATGTAGTTATTTGTTTTAATTTACAAATAAATATATAGATACTTGTTTTTACTTACAAATAAACATATTTATTTCATTTACAAATAAATATATAGATATTTACTTCACTTACAAATAAATATATAAATATTTATTTCATTTCCAAAAAAAAATAGATATTTATTTTATTGTGACCTAGGCCTGCTTCTTTTCTCCTTCAGCATAAACTGTAGTTTAAGAAAGTAGCCTTGAGAAGGCCTTATAAGTCAGAGGGAGGGTCAAGAATCAGACGGGTAGAAAGTCTTTAAAAGCTTATAGAATGAAGATAATAACCTTTATCTTCTTGTACAACAAGATTCTTAGGAGAGAGTCAAACATTTACGGGGTTGTTTTTGCACATTCCTGGTAAACATTTTTTCTTTCATGACCAAATTTTAACCTCTAAAATTAAAAAAAACATTGTTCTGTTCATACACGTACTATCCTCTACACCATCTTTTCTCATTATAATTATAAGGAATAATCTTCAATAGAATCTTAAAATTATTCAGCTCTGAAACTGGTCTTTTTGAGTAATCTTGACTATTATATTGAGGCTATTTGGCCAGATTTTTTTTCCTGTGCCCTGTTACCAGCCTTCATAGATTAAAAACTGCAACTCACCAACACTGATGATAGGGTTTAGTAAATAAAAATAACAATAGCAATAATCAGAGCTAATATTATTAGCACTATGTATCAATAATTTTCAAAATGCTTTACATATGTCATCTCATTTAATTATCACCATAATGGATAGGGTAGGTACTGTTGTCACCCCATGTTACAGATAAAAAATGAGGCACAAAGATATTAAGAAGAGAAGAAGGAGTAATTGATGTGCTATGTCCTGGGAGCATCACATTAAGGCATGTTGCCCTAGATATCCTGAATGCAAATGAACAAACAGCTTTCAGATTAAAGAAATGATGAAATCCCATTTCTCTTCTTTACCCTCTCTATTGAAAGCTTCCTTTGAGTATACCATCCATATATAGAACCAGCTCTGCATCCTGAGGAGATGGGGAAAGAGTTTTAGGGAATGCCCTAAGCACCTATGAAACAACATTTATAACTAAAATTAGAATTAAACTTAAAGGCTGTATACAATTACTGCAATTGCAAATAATATTCAAGTCACATTGACCCATAATCTTGTCCTGCTTTTACTGCTCACTGTATCCATATCATCTTAGGCCAATCAATATATCACTCTAGTTTCCCATCCATAAAATGAAAAAGTTTTATTAGCTGATATCTAAGGTCCTTTGAAACTTGACATCCTCTAGTTTTTATAACAGCTCAAGAAACTTCATCCTAATCTTTTATATGATATCCTGATCTTTAATATGTTTTGAGACTAAGATCCTTATCAAATTGCACTTGACCTCTACCCACAAAACTAGCTTACTGTCTTAGTCATTGAAAATAAAGTACAAGAGATTTCATTTGCCTTGAAAACAGAGAAAATGAGATTGACTTCCTATAGATCTAATCTTCTCCAGTTTGCTGACTGGATTATTTGTTTATGCTGTGATACTCACCTAATAAAAGAATTAGTAAGTTTAGTAGGTTCCAGTTGTGGCGAGACAAAGGGGACCTATTTTATAGGAGTTATGTCCACCTTCCACATAATGAGAATAAACTGTTAACACTTTATGTAAGAGGAAGGGTGAAAATCTTCTTGGTTATTATATGTTACAATGAAATTTTAACTTTAAAGGCTTAATATTTCTGCAGAGTTATTAGCCTGTTTGTTTGTATCAGTGTCAGTCTCCTTACATAGCAAGAGTAGATGGCCCAAACCAAGAGACCAGAAAGGTCTGACCAGAATTTGTATGAAGATTAGCATCCTTGTGAGTGCATCGTTCCAAATCTTTGAATCTTATACCATGTCATAATTTGCAGTTGACTTCCACATACATGATCTTATACTTCACAACAACCCTTAATAGAGGCAGCAAATGGCTCATGCCTCTAATCCAGCACTTTGGGAGGCCGAGGCAGATGGATCACTTGAGGTCAGGAGTTCAACAGCAGCCTGGGCAACATGGTGAAACCCTATTTCTACTAAAAATACAAAAAATTCACCTGGCGTGGTGGCACGCACTTGTAATCCCAGTTACTGGAAAGGTTGAAGCAGGAGAATATCTTGAACCCAGGAGGCAGAGGTTTTAGTGAGCCGAGACTGTGCCACTGCTCTCCAGCCTGGGCAACAGAGTGAGACTCCTTCTCAAGAAAATAGAAAGAACTTGCTCGTGGTTTACCATCTATACAGGCTAGATATAAGACAAGGAGACCAAGGAATCTGCATTTTTATCCAATTAATAAGTGCTAAAGTAAAAACTAAACCCAAATCTTGCCAGTTGAAAACCATTTTCTTTGCCTCATTGTGCAGCCTCTATGATGTGCTTGAGACCCCCTTGAGGTCTAATTTTGAAGTCATTAGGTCTGGTCAGATATCTTTAACATACTCCGTATTTACCAACAAAGGAAATAAACAAAGCAAATTAGCCTTTCCTTATTTGTAAAAGTCTTAATTTAAAACCAAATATAGGCCTAGAGGAATTTATAGATGTTTCTCCGTTTTTTGACATCCTGAGGGCCGTTTCTGGAAGTCTGTGGCTACAATTTTCTTTTGCAACTTTAGTAAGAAATAGACTTACACTTGGTGTTATGAGGGTAAACAGGAAGTAGAATGGCTTATTCCTCTCTTCCCTTTTCTTTGCTGACATAAGGGCTTAGAGCAGGAAAAGACACAGAAGATAACCATAAACACTCAAAACAAAAGGTAATTATGGAATGGTTTTCACCCACACAGAAGCGGAGGAAGGAAATTAAAATCCCCTCTCCTCCCTTCTCATGCTACAATATTCCAAAACTCTTTCATGTCATGGTCGCCGCATTGAACAACCATGAAGAATGCTTCAAATCTTTTGGTCAATGTGCTTTGGAGATCTGATAGACAAACACTTGTAGTGCAGCATTTTCCCTCAAACCACAGGCTGGACACAGAGGGTGACATTCTATGTTTGAATCAGTCATTAGAACTTTGCTTATCACAATTTCATTCACCCTCAGAGCACTTACTATACTCTGCACAAAGCAAAGGACAAGGTGGGCTAAGATGGTGAATTTTTAGTCTAGGTACTGAAATAGCCTGAATATAACTCCTATTCTCAATTAAGAGGTAACCTTACCATCAAAGAAATATGAAATAATTTATTTTTGCATGTGCAATTTTGGTTACTATATGCTATAGCAGAAAAGAAAAAAATACTATATAATGTATAATAATTGACACCTTTGAATCTGAGGTTGGCCACATATTTACAGTCTTTTAAACATTTGTAGCTATAATACTTTTGTAAAGGGGTCATATTGAGCTCTAAGTATGAAGAGGATCCATGCTGAGGAATTCCAGTTAGTGCTTCAATACTTCAAGATAAATAATTTGTTGTTATGAATATAATATAAAATTATCAGAAACTATTAAAACTTTCAATATAATAATACAATATTATTAACATAAGAATCTAATCTGAATTATGGCAGCTCACTAAAGTTGACACCACTCTATTACTGATACCAAATCTAAAGTAATTTCATTTCTTATATTCAGCATCATGTCTGTGAATGTACTAATGCACTCAAAATAATTACTTATTGAAAACATTAAGAATGTTCTGATTTGGGGTACTTGATTTCATGTGCATATTTTAAAGGTACTACATCAGTTTCCCAATAAATTTTATTTTCTCTTTCTCTAAGAATGCAGCCAATTAACCAATAGATAATCCTAAAAGTTCTATTATTCAGAGACAATAGCTTGCCACTGCATTATGAGCCATTAAGAATGGTAGCAGAGCAAATAAGTAGTGAATCTAGGTTA
>NW_012106086.1:204308-211928 GCF_000951045.1 Mandrillus leucophaeus | reverse complement strand
AGCAAATTAGCCTTTCCTTATTTGTAAAAGTCTTAATTTAAAACCAAATATAGGCCTAGAGGAATTTATAGATGTTTCTCCGTTTTTTGACATCCTGAGGGCCGTTTCTGGAAGTTTGTGGCTACAATTTTCTTTTGCAACTTTAGTAAGAAATAGACTTACACTTGGTGTTATGAGGGTAAACAGGAAGTAGAATGGCTTATTCCTCTCTTCCCTTTTCTTTGCTGACATAAGGGCTTAGAGCAGGAAAAGACACAGAAGATAACCATAAACACTCAAAACAAAAGGTAATTATGGAATGGTTTTCACCCACACAGAAGCGGAGGAAGGAAATTAAAATCCCCTCTCCTCCCTTCTCATGCTACAATATTCCAAAACTCTTTCATGTCATGGTCGCCGCATTGAACAACCATGAAGAATGCTTCAAATCTTTTGGTCAATGTGCTTTGGAGATCTGATAGACAAACACTTGTAGTGCAGCATTTTCCCTCAAACCACAGGCTGGACACAGAGGGTGACATTCTATGTTTGAATCAGTCATTAGAACTTTGCTTATCACAATTTCATTCACCCTCAGAGCACTTACTATACTCTGCACAAAGCAAAGGACAAGGTGGGCTAAGATGGTGAATTTTTAGTCTAGGTACTGAAATAGCCTGAATATAACTCCTATTCTCAATTAAGAGGTAACCTTACCATCAAAGAAATATGAAATAATTTATTTTTGCATGTGCAATTTTGGTTACTATATGCTATAGCAGAAAAGAAAAAAATACTATATAATGTATAATAATTGACACCTTTGAATCTGAGGTTGGCCACATATTTACAGTCTTTTAAACATTTGTAGCTATAATACTTTTGTAAAGGGGTCATATTGAGCTCTAAGTATGAAGAGGATCCATGCTGAGGAATTCCAGTTAGTGCTTCAATACTTCAAGATAAATAATTTGTTGTTATGAATATAATATAAAATTATCAGAAACTATTAAAACTTTCAATATAATAATACAATATTATTAACATAAGAATCTAATCTGAATTATGGCAGCTCACTAAAGTTGACACCACTCTATTACTGATACCAAATCTAAAGTAATTTCATTTCTTATATTCAGCATCATGTCTGTGAATGTACTAATGCACTCAAAATAATTACTTATTGAAAACATTAAGAATGTTCTGATTTGGGGTACTTGATTTCATGTGCATATTTTAAAGGTACTACATCAGTTTCCCAATAAATTTTATTTTCTCTTTCTCTAAGAATGCAGCCAATTAACCAATAGATAATCCTAAAAGTTCTATTATTCAGAGACAATAGCTTGCCACTGCATTATGAGCCATTAAGAATGGTAGCAGAGCAAATAAGTAGTGAATCTAGGTTATTCAGAAATACTTTTAGAAATCTAATGGAAAAGGTAATCTCATGTGCATGCAACTTAAAACTGTACCACTCAATTATATTCCAAGGCCATGTGGATTCCAGCAACACCTATGTCCTTTCTAAAAACATGAACATGTTTTTCTTCTGGATTCAAATACATCTTCAGCTGTTTCTGACATCAGTAGAAAATCCTTTTTCTTCATACTTTCTAGATAAATATATTTTGGCAAATTGAATTACACTGATCAATTCATGATTCTTATAATTGTAAATCACTTTCTTTCAAGCCATTCTCAAGAATGGCTATAAGGAAGACTAAAAAAGCTTCTAACATATGAATTCTGGTGTTTGGAAAAAATACTTATTAGCAGAAAATTTGTAGGAGTTCTGAAGCAAACAGCATGAAGTTATTACCCTATGGGAGATGAACTGCTAGGCATCATCTGTTGCTATCTCCCTGACTCGGTGTGTTTATAGCAAAGGAGGTGTGTCAAAGCAGGGACCTTCTATTTTGACCAAAAATGCATGCATGCTTGGAAAATCTCATCTGATTAGTAATGATCAATGGCACAAATAAAATATATCATTGTGATTATTATGAATAGCATTACTTTAGCTGTTATTATTTTGGTGTTTATGTTTCTCAAATATATCTGCTTATATATATGTTTTCTTTGCTACACTCTTGTTTGATTGATTCTAATGAAATATGTACATATACACCATGTGCACATTTTTCACAACTGAGTATCTCAAAAGTAGATTTGGATCTTATAATTGCTGTCAGTCAGAAGGCAGTCACGACAAAGCTGTCTGTCCTTTCTTACCAATGCATATTCAAATTTGTAGAATGAGCTTCAGAATTCAAAGCTGAGTAGAAAAATATGGACATGGACAATTTTGAGTCAAAAAGTTATTTAAGAAATGTCAAAATCTGAATGTGAAGTTTTAGGGTGCATTAAGCAATTTTGCTTTTATCTCTTTATTTTTATTTCAATGTTTCCACAAGACTGATATATTATAAAAATCTATCTATAAATGGATCTAAAATAGTTATTTCAATAATAATAAAATAAAATTAAAACAATAAGAAAGCATTGAGTCATAGTATAATTGAACTTTATTTTCTTTATAGTGATACATAAAATAATGTGTGTGCATAATTTCCATTATTATTCAAAATCAGTGTGACCATATCCCAGAGTCCTATCCTTTCTTTTACAAGTCTCACCTTAAAATTTTCTTCAAAAAATGTAAAAGGTTGAGCATCACCCTCTATTACATATATAAAATGGTTTTAATTTGGCTCTTCAAAACCATGATAATCCCAAACTTGTAAGCAAATAGTTGGCATAAATAGATGGCATAGTTGGATGATTGTTGTGATGTGATCCAAGAAACTATGGTGCACCCACTAGAATGACCTAGAATGCCCCACTAGGAAGTTGTTTCTTTAGGCTAAGTTATTTCACAAAGCTTCAAAATTTTGTGTTCACATTGATTCATGAATTCACTGTTCAGAATTTATTTTAAGGAAATAATCATGTATGGATAAAGATTTTGCTGCAAGGATACTAACCTTGTGGCTAGTATCATTACACCAAACAATGAAAACAGCCTAATGTCTCACGACAAGGAGATGGACACATTGTGGATTGCTATGCAGCAATTATGTTGGAAGAGAATTCAGTGTCATGGAAAGATATTGTAAACATATCCTAAAATAAAAAACAAAAAGGAGGCTATCAGCCATTATGGTCAGTAGAACCCTTCAAAGAATAAATACATGCACGTCAAAGACAGTCAAAAAGTATGTTACATGTACATACATAAAGATTATCTCTAATTATAAGATGATGGATGAAGTTTTCCCATAATGCTACTTATTTTCCAAAATGATCTATATATTTCTTTAATAATTAGAAAGTAATAATAGAGTATCAGAAGTCCTCCATAAAGTATAAATGGCCCAGAAGAGAGGATGATGTTGCATCACTCTTAAATTATCATGGGTTTTTAGGAGACCACTTTAAGATCCAGAGCTGTAAATTTATAGTGTTAAAAGTGAAAAGAAGTTATGGTTTAGCGCATAAGAATAAGTCGAAGGAAGACAGACTTGGTTAGGACATTGGAGTGGCTTTTTGCACATTAGAACCATGAGAGTATAAAATGGCTGGGCATTGAAAAGCAGGTATCATAAGGTTGCAAGGAGGATGTCATAATTAACCACTAATTTCACAGTTTTGCTTCTGCCTAGTCTATTATGGACTTCAGAAATAATTCCATCTTACCATAGGGAGTGAGAACAGAAGATGTTTTTACCACTCAATACCTATCACAGTGCCAGGCACAAAACCCAAACTTTAAAAATGCTTCTAACCTCAGGAAATCTGAAGTAGTGGAAAGAACTTTGGATTACTATAAAAAAATCAGAGTTTGATTTGAGATCTTTTTCTCTTTTTAATTTGCTAGCCATATGGCCTTGTACTAATGACTTGCATTTCTGAGACAGAATTTCACCCTATAAATGTAGATGATATTAATAATGCTTCTTCACGTAGTTGGAAAGATTAAATAATCATGCATTATAAACTAGCAATGATTTGTTTCCATAAATTATTACTATGCCTATTTTTGCAAAAGGCCTTTTAAATATAGCATTACAATCCATAACAGTGCTGCTATCTGCTTAGAATTCTTAAAGATTACATAACTGAAAACTAAAAGCAGGTGAACTATATGGAAAGAAAAACAAAACTTTAATTATTCTTACATTCAAGCTATCAAAACTTTAAGGATCTGAAATATTAAAAATGAAACAAAACACACTGAACTTCTTTGTATATAGTTACTGTGAAGACAGTGACCTCTTAGGATTTCTTTCTATCTCATGGTTGTAATGAGGATACCTTTTCAATTCAAGATAAGGAAATCTCATTGAGTGAAACATTGACAGAAGGAGAACTTTGAAAGAGATTAGTTCAATACAACTAAACAGAAAATCCAGAAATAAGTACAACTCCCCTTAGGAATTTATTATAGGAAAAGGTGACATTTTATATTGGTAGGGACAAGATGGGTTATTTAATAAATGGCCCTGGAACAACAGCAAAGCCTTTGGGAAAAAATAGGTTTCTTCTTCAGTCCCTACTTCTAAATAAATTTCAGATGGATAAAACAAGTAAACATGAAACATTGAGAACAGTAGATACAAATATGTGTATTTTTGTAATCACAGAATAGAAAAAGAACTTCCAAGGGTGACATCAAATTTAGAAGGCATAAAAGCAAAATTGATAATTCTGGCAAGATAGGAATTTAAAATTTATTTACAAGACCCCCCGTCCCACCCACCACACACACACACACACACACGCTCCAAAACATAAAAAAATTCAAGAACTGGGAAAAACATTTACAACATATGTGACAGAAAGTAGGTCTAAAGTCTGTATAAAAACAAATAACAAATCAATAAGATGAAAACTCAATAAAAATGAACAAAAAATACAAATGACCTATTCAAATATGAGAAAACTCTACTCATAAATACTTGACTTTATCATAATTAATTCTATTCATATTTACATATGTGCAAATTAATGTCATGAGTTTTCCCACCTGTTAGCTTAGCAAAGACTAAACTGTCTTCTATTGTCCAACATTGGTGTTTATATGAAGAAAAATGCACTTCTGCATTATTGGTGGGAGCATAGAGATACAATTTTTTGGAAGGGCAATATCTACAAAATAATGAAACCCAACCATTCCTATGAATTTACTAGAACTATACCAGGATGTGGAGAGTATACAGAGATGTTTATTGCAGCAGTTTCATAAACAGCAACAATCTAGAATACTAGAAACAATCTAGAATACTGATTTTTTCATAAATGAAATAGAATATTATATAACTATTAAGAATGAGATCAATCTCTATGGGATAATACGGAAAGACCTTCAAGGGGCATTGTTAAGTTAAAAATAAAGTATATATTAACATTTATAGTTTTATGCAATTTGAGTTTCTAATAGACATACATTTATATTTACCAAAATATATCTGTAATGATAAAAAAGAAACAATTTAATGTGTGTTCCTCTGAGGAGTTGAGTTGTACGATTGAGAGAAAAAATTTTTTATCTAAATCTGTTGTATTATTCAACTCTTACATAATGATCATGTTAATTATGTAATAAAAAGCTTAAGCCATGCTAACTGAGTTGTGAATTATGCTTATTAACACCACTGTATATAATCTTCTATTTTTTAAGAGTTTTTACATGAAGGCTTTTTTAAACTTATAGACTTTAAAGATGTTCAGTCTTCACTCATACATACTAATGTTTTCTCCTGGTTTTTTTTGTTGTGTGAATTTAAATTCTATAAATTTGTATGTCATATATCTAGAATTCCTTATATTGCCGTAATTATCTGGTTAGCTTAACATAACTTAAATGAAAACTGATATGTAGCATCAATATGATAGTTTAATTAAAATAATTTTATAGAGTAGTGATTCTAGGATTCAACTATCTAAATTTACGTACGGGCTCTCTCATTTATTAGTAGGGTGACCCTAGGAAAGTTACTTAACCACTCTTAGCCTCAATTTACTCATTTGTACAATGAGGTAAATGATAGTCCGTCTTTATATTATAGGGAAGTTGGGGAATTAGGTAGATTAATACATATAAAATGTTTAACAGTCCTCAGCACACAGTATTTAATAAATATGTTGGGCATTATCATTATTTATAATATTATTAAAATACTTTTGAAAGACATTTTCAAATTCCATTCTGTTACAATATAGTCTGTGATATGGTTAGGCTCTGTGTCCCACCCAAATCTCATTTTGAATTATTATCCCCAGGTTAAGGGAGAGACCTGGTGGGAGGTGATTAAATCATGGGGGTGATTTTCCCCATGCTATACTCGTGACAGTGAATAAGTCTCATAAGAGCTGACGTTTAAAGGGCAGTTCCCCTGGACTCGCTCACCCTTCTCTCTCCTGCTGCCATGTGAAGAAGTTCCTTGCTTCCCCTTTACCTTTGACTATGATTGTAGGTTTCCTGCGGCCTTCCTAGCCATGTGGAATGGTGAGTCAATTAAACCTCTTTCCTTTATAAATTACCTAGTCTTGGGAAGTTCTTTATAGTAGTATGAAAATAAACTGATACAGTTTATCTTCAAATATAAACATTTTTCAAAATGTGTTCATAAATATAGAATAAATTACTGTTATTTTTGAAGAAGAAGCAACTATTTCTCATTTGTTGAAAAATATCAGAGTTGCAAATATTACTTTCAGTTTCTCAAGCAGAAATAATGGAATATGCAAAAAAGATGGAAAATAGCTGGTAGATATTAATAAAGGAAAGTGAGATGAAGATAGACTCTGAATCGGAATTGCCAAATGAGTTCACAAGGAGGAAGTAAATGCCATTCAACCTGATGGTGGGGAACGAGATTACCGGTGTATGAGGACTTCGTTCAATTAGTTAGTTTTTACTTTCTTGACAGGAAATATGTAAACAATATGTGTAGTATTTTACCTAACTGTTTTCCCTACATTTCACTTATACCATGATTTAATCATTAAGAGAGTAAGTGGAATATTTTCCATTTGTTGCATCAGAAGAAGCATTGTTGACTAGTTTTTACAGTCCTCATTGTTCCTTATTGTGCTGTTTTTATTTGTATAAGTAAATGTTGCTGAATTTAGAAAATTTATTTTATTTCTTGCAAAGATATAGCATTCCTCCCACCCTACTTAATTCATAATAATTCCATGTATAGCTATAAAAAAGAGAAAAACATCAACTCTACGAAAATTAGCTTATTTACCTTGGAGAGAGCTAACTATAGCTACAAATATTCTGACAAAAAATGCAGGTTTCTTCTATAGAAATTGCCTGATTTTTATTTATTTTAAATGCTACATGATGCACTTCCTACCTGAAAGTGGGGCCAATTTTTTGGTGAACTCTTTTACTTTGAGTTCTATTGAACGTAAAGAAACAAGGACAAAATTTTGGTGAGTATTTTTAGATTTATACTTTTTATAGGGCCACTTTAAATGGTGTTGGAGACCATTAGCAACAAATACGTGCAATTCGAGAAAGGTCACCATGACTTCCTGTAAATTAGGGGTTTTATTAGGAAACCATGGCTATAAAATATTTGGTGTTTCTCAGTTGGCTTCCTGTGTAGGTGACATATTTCCTTC
>NW_012106086.1:198239-203453 GCF_000951045.1 Mandrillus leucophaeus | reverse complement strand
AACATTTTGATTGCTAACTTTTGGTATGTGGTCAAACTCTTGCTTTATAGTATCATTTTGGAGAAATCAAAAAATTACCAACAAATTTCTGAATGCTCTTAACTTCAGTGAATTGTTTCCCTTTCCCCAATATTTTGTTTTATTTTTTGAACAATAATTCAAAAAAACTTCCATAATTATAAATATGTAAATGAAACAATTTGTGTATGTTTGCGTGTGTGTCTGAGCAGGGATTTATTTATTTATTTTTTTAAACACAGCATGAGGCACATCACTCATATCATGGAAAAAGCCATTTTTAAGTTTATCAACTTAAAAATAGAGTATCCAGTTTTTTAGGTGATAAATCTAGCAAAGATATAAAGAAAATAGCTTTAAATATCTCAATACTGATACCGACTTATCAATTTGTAAGATATTTGAAACTATTTCTCTTTTCTAGTCAAGATTTATCATCATTAACTGAATTGAATATTATGTGATTGTTTGCTTTGGATACTCCGTGGACAGGAAGCATATCTCTCTCTCCTTCGTTTTTGGCCCTCTGGGTCCTTCAAGGGCTTTCAGAACTAGGGGCTGAGTGTACTTGCACATAGGTATGTTCACCTACCTACCTGTCTATCTATCCGTCTACCTACCATATCCTTTTCATGTAAATTTTTAGGTGTCAAGAATTTGCCTTATAAAAATGAAGTATTTCAGACTTGCAGGGTAAAATTATTTCTACAATTTCCTTCAAATCTTCCCATTTTGAATCTAAGTGAATTGAGTCAAACAGAGCTGAGTAGTCTTTACGAGATCACAAAGCCACTTCAAGGCACAGTCAGGAAAAGCCCAGCATGCCATCTGTGCTCCAAGCTTCCTTCAATTCCATCATGCTCTCTTGTTTTGTACAGTTCCTCTCATGTTAGTATGAAGATATATATGATTAAGAAAAAAGACAAGTATTTAAGTTAATGATTTTTTAAAGTCATGTTCTGATATGCCACTGGCAAACCTTTTGGAAAAAAAAATCAAGGAATGAAGTACAATCAATTTATTTTTAGTTAGCTTATTACTTTCTGCTTTTTTCAGTTTGTTGAAAATAGGTGAAGAAAATTGAGATGATTCTACTACTACATTATTAAAGTTAATGTTTTAAATTAGCATTTGAAGCAATACTGATCACTTTGAAATAGAATAGAATATGGTAAATTAAAATTTATTTGTTAAAATGAATACTCAAGAACACTTCATCTATGAATGTGTTCCTGGATTAATCAGGTTGCTAATTTGTTTCCATTCTTACCACTTAGAACCTAGAAAAATTGCTTTGAATTTTCTCTCCAGTAGTTTCAAGTATAAACAGTTGCCTACTACATTCTGGATGGTATATTATACCTTTCCATAAGGACTTGATTTTGACATGCTTCTGTACCCCTCACGGTCTCCTCCCTGTTTTTTGGTAGAAACACAGAAGGTGCTTAATAAAAGCCTTGAAATAGACTAGGGATAAAAGAATGAATCCATATAAACATTGTTCTTGTAATCACTACATTTCTTATTTAGTTCCTCTCCTGGACTGTGAGGTTATTGCAGGCAGACACTGTGTCTTATTTGCTAGTATATTCCTGTCATCTACTAGCTATTCAGTACTGCTTGCAGAATGAATCAATGATTTCTTCTGACTTTTATTTAGGTATATGTCTAATGTCTTTACCTAGTCTGAGAGTTCTTTGAGAAAAGAACTCATATTCTATTGATCTCTGTAAGCTTCAAATAAGTTCTTATTATGCTATGAATAAAGTAGCACTTCAGAAGTACTAGTAAATAAGCCAAATATCACCTTAGATTGCTTTTTTAAGTCCTGGACTTTTTTTCTATTTTTATAAGCACAAACCATGCTATTGAAACAAAATTCAGGTCAATATAAAGAAGCTTCTAATATTTTTATATTATTCATTTGATATCTAATTCCAATATCTAATATTTTGATAATGAGGTAAGTTTCCTTTTGAATTCATTGATTTTCTAAGATCCAAAATCTAACAAATGTGCTTATTACTGCCTAGTAGTTTCTCTAATGGATGCTCATACTTTATAGAAATTATTACAGATAATGTATTTATAACTCTAAGACTCTGACTATAACACTATATAATTACATTTCCTACTTTCATCCTTGAATATGTTTCATCACACTAGTAGTAATGTTACTCATTAAGTAAAATGAAAAATATATAAAGAAATAAAAAGTTGGCTAGAGTCTCACCACCCCCAAATGTCTCCAATGTTTTGGTCAATTTATTTACTATTTGGTTTTTTAAAACACACATTTCTGATTTTCTTTTCCAAGTTATATTCAAATTGTAACAGTATTCTTATATCTCATATATTTTATTTATTAGCTTAATTTCTGCTTGAGGAGAAAAACGCTTTCTAATACTAACTAAGCAAATATAATTCCAAGTTGTTCCATACTTATTATGTTCTCTTCCCACAGAGGGCTCACATATGTAATTGTTTTCACAGATAAAAATGAAAATAATGTACATATGTGTATATGTGTGTAATTTTTATAAATATCTGTATCTATAATCCTTTGTCTCAAGTAGATAATGAGACTCCACAACCTTTCCCAGAAAATTAATCCCAAAGATACTTATCACAAAGCACACTATAAAGTAAATGTTGTGTCCCTATTGGTTTCTAATACAAAACTAAAGTTTTTAGGGCAAGTCACATAACCTCTAAGCATCAGTATCTTCATCTTTAAAAATAAAGGGCTTATATAAATACTTACCTTATTGTGTTGTTTGGAATATTAAAGAATCTATGCCTGCAATATGCTTAGAAAACATCTAATTCATACAAAATACTTCATAATTAGAATTATTCTTACAGGGAAAGTCTTATGGTCAAAACATTATTTCCAAATTTTGAGGTTTAAAATTTTTTCTTTTCCTAGACTCAGGGAAATAAAAAATGATAATAGTTTCTTTTTCGTAATAATATTTTAGAAGTCACTTAAACATTCCTATCTCCCCTCAGTTCTATACATTCCTATCTTTCCACTTGACAAATGCAAAAAAAAGTTAGGAAACATTACCTTTTAATACTAGATCCCTGCTATACTTTTATCCAATTATTAAAAAGAATTTTTTTAGCAGAGTCTGGCTTTTGTGTAACAGAAGTTGCTAGGCTACTAGGGGCTTGAAGGCTATCTCAGAAGTGACCTGGTTGGATTTCTCAGTACAATGTTCAAACTAACAGCGTGAAATACTTATCCCATCATGGCAGAGAACTGTTGAGGTTAAGGAAGAGAGCAGAATATGAAGCAGAGCAGGTCATGGTGTGTATGTTGAACATAGCAAAGGGGCCTTGAACTCAATTCAAACCTACTTTGTCAGAGGACAATGTATTCTGTCTGGCTAACAGTACTACAGTTCATACATTTACTGAGATCAAGGATGGAGAGTTAGTCTAGAGATTTAAGTCAGTAAATTTGTCAATTTAAAAGTTTGACAGTCAGAAACCAGATTGACAATAGTCAGGCAGAATTAATTCTTAAATTGTGATTGCCTTGAATGTAACATATTTCAATAATGGCTTCAAATATTTTTCTTCAGTTAATGTTCTTTATGCAGTTAAGAGATTTGTTTTACATTAAGTTAATTTAAAAGTTACTGACCTTGGAAAAAAAATCTCTTTTGTGGGGAGGAGGCATGGGAATCAGTGTTTAATTCTAGTGGAACACATGAGCACTATTAGCCTTTGCTATTAACCTTTTTGCTTTCACTGTCACTTGTAGACATTTAATTTTTATAAAGTCATGAGATGCAAAATAGTAAATAGACAGGAACAGATGAGATGTGATTGGAATCAATGGATATTGCAAGACTTCTCAATAAACTGTTCTAATGGGAAGTCAACATAAAGATTAGAAACCACTATTTCAAAATGATTCATGGGCAGTAAGATACAGAAAGGGGCTTTAGAGTCCATCTTTGTGAACTGGATCATTTTTGTTTGTTTGTATGTTTGTTTAAGTGAGGAAACTTGGACCCTAAGTGATAAAGTGATTTTCTCCAAGATGACACTACTGAACAGTAACAGAGCATGGATGAGATACCATTTCCTTTGGCATTTATTCTTCTGTCTCACCAATATATCACACTGTTACTTGTCCTTTGGAGATAAGTGGCCAATATTCTCTCTAGAACAGAATAGCAAAGTAGGGGGTAAAAGGCAGAGAATTACCAATACTGACTCAGTATAGCAAAGAAAGGGGAAAAGGCAGAGAATTACCAATGCTGACTCAAACAGTACAGCAAAGAAGGGGGAAAAAGGCAGAGAATTACCAATACTGACTCAAACAGTATAGCAAAGAGGGGGGAAAAAGGCAGAGAATTACCAATACTGACTCAGAGATAAGATAAAGGAAAAAATATAGATTGCAATTTATGATGTATATTATGATTCATATAGAATTGTATATGGATTACTTATTTAAGTGTGGTCTTAAAGAATGTTAATAAGACTTTTGAGATATTCTAGAGAATATGAAATAATGTAAATAATTTATGAAATTTTATTGCATTAAGGCAAGTCAAAACATTTAAACAGTAAATTGTTGCAAGAAGAAATAAAAGACATTCTGTGTTTATTCAATAGATAGTCCAATATGTTAATTCATTCTTTTAACTACAAAAATTTTAGAAGTTTATTCAACAACATAGTTACTTATGACTTCAACAATTTCTTTTAAAGGAGAAAGACTCTATGTGTGACAACATAAGATTGTGACCATTAAAAATAACAAAATTCTAGCTTTGAGTCACTCCATTCCATGAATACATGGCATTAAGTTAGTTATATCATAATATAAAGTGAACCAAATTGTTCCAAAGAACATAAAACTATAAAATAAAACAGTTTTTGGGGAAAAGTCTATTTTTTTCTTCATACCTGATCTCTTTCTCTCAAATTTGGATTTGTATTATGAAATGTATTTTTCTTTATAAGGTATGTTTATATATGAAACGTAACTTTAACGTTTTTAATGGAACTTCAGATTCACCCAATAACATATCTTCTTTTTTCTCTCATCTTTCTAATAGGTGTCTTGGCAAATGGAAGAATTTCAGGGAATTGCAAATATATAGTATATTTATGTTTATGAAATATGTACATATCATTATACTAAAATAAACATGTAAATATATTTATACAAAT
>NW_012106086.1:193011-196404 GCF_000951045.1 Mandrillus leucophaeus | reverse complement strand
CACTATCCATGAAAAGAACTTTCAAGTCTCTGGAAACAAACAGTAATATTAAATGCCATTCAAAGCATTTCCTGTCAATACTCCAGTCTTATTACATCCTTATATAAATTCTCTGCTCATTTTTAAACTTTCAGAATGGCTGGTTGTTGGAAAATCCAATCCTAGCAGGATGGAGGGCCCTTTAAGCTACTGGTTCTTCAAGTGTAGTCCCTGGACTAGCAGCACAGACATCACTGGAGAGCTTGTCAGAAATGCAAATTCTCTGGCCTCACTCCAGACCCACTGAACCAGAAACTTTAGTAGTGAGGCCTAGCAATCAGCATTTTGATAAGCCTTCCAGATGTTTCCCATGTAAACAAAAATTTGAGAATCTTTGCTGTAAGCTATTTGGGAGGTGCCTGGGGAAAAGGCTCTCCATAGAGATTATAATGGAATGTACAAGTTAAATTATTATTATAGTTTACATTATATTTAAATTATAAAACATTATTTGACCATAAACAGGATGTTAAATTCTTTTTTTATGTCTTTATTTTGAATTCATTAGAATTAATGTAATTTAATTAAGAATTTCTCAACATAACACTATATGGATGCTACATGTGCCTTCACTCTGTGGAGAAGAATTTGCTTTAGGCAATGGAGGAATGGAAATTATTGAGTAGGAACCTGGGCTGAGTTGTTACCAAAGTCTGCATATTGGCAGGGATTTGAGATACTAAATTACTACCTTTGGTTTCTCATATGTCCATCCTCCATGCCCTGTGACTTCAGAAACGTACCCTTCCATCACACATTAACTTTACATATTACAAAACAGAGCAGAAAATTACATGCCATACTGGAAGATGGAGAAATCAGCAAATTGTCAATCTAGAGTGCTAACATGGAATAAGTTTCTTTTGCTTGAATTTATTTTTATATACTCCTCAAAGCAATTTCACAATTCCATGGGAATATGGATATATGTGATCTTACAATTATATTTACATTCTCTAACCCTTGATTTCTTTAACTGTGTTCATCCTTATACTAGTTTTCATGTCAACAATGCCAACTGCGAACACAACTTGTAATGGAAGCTTAAAAAACAAGCAAAAGAAAAGTCCTCTAGCTTAGAATACTTGAAACAACCCAAAGATTGGGTTAACTAAATCTTAATCAAAATTCAATGTGCAGCAACTAAAATTTTAATATGATGAAGTCATCCTCAATGAATTATCATAAAGGTTTTTATAAATTCATTGATCTGAAGAATACTTAGTACATATAACTGGATAAATAAATTAACAATGATCATTAATATGATTAACATATACTCAAAGTTAAAAATATCATTCTTTCTAATATTTTAAAAAACAACTATAATGCAAGATTAATATGTGTTTTGGTAGTATAAACACTATAAAATACCCTAAAGTACTATCTCTTGATAGTCATGAAGAAATAATTGTCATAACTATATGACATGAATAAAAGAAAGTAGTGGTAAAATAAATCAGTTTTCACTGCTTCAAAAGTTCCCTCCTTTTCAATTTTGGGAGAGAGACTGCAAAAGATGATGAAGTCTGTCTAAAGGCGAGTGCAGCCTCTATGATAAAAATCTATCTTCACAAGCCTCAAGGAGAGTATATCTGGTGTTGAAAGGTTTAGCTCCAAGAGTGTAACAGTGCTGAAGACAGGGAGGGAACTCTTGCCAGTCATTCAGTCTTTTCTACTCTCTTCTACCACTACTTTATAAGTCCTCCTGATATTTGTGCTGATGTTTGCTGCTCCTCTTTTTGCCTTAGGCAGAGTAGAGTAAAGTTCAGGAGGTTAGGTTAAAAAAGACCCCAACCAGCAGGGAATGTAATTGACGGCGTTCTTTACAGATAGATAATGAGAGTGATGAGAAAGCTACATAATTGTTCTTCATAGTGTGCCAAAAGCTCAGTCAATGGCTGATATACATGAAACAAAATTATTAAAGCACTTTATATCAGACACTGGAATGGTTCCCTAAACTGGGACAGACTTACTAACAGCCCATCTGGTTAGGTTTTGGAAGAGTGGACAGATTGTGGCCTATGGATGCAATTCTTTACAATAAAAATGGCAGGTGTGATCCTTTGCCAAAAGACCGAAGAGCACTTCTACAGGAATTCATTACAAATCTACATCATACAATAGCCTTGATTCCTCATGTCCAAAGCAAAAAAACAAAAAAAACCAAAAAAAAAAACAAAAAAAACACATTACTTACTCAACCCTAACTACTTTTCTTTCATGAGCTTTCACAAAATGAAGGTGATAATAGTACTTGCCTTCCAGGATTGCGACAAGTATGAAGTGGGAAAATACCTAGATACACATCTGAGGGATTAAAGAGGGTAATTCCCTAAAAATAACCTGGGGACTAACATTTTAGAGGATAAAAGTGAAGCCAATTTTCTCATTTTTATCCTTGTTTATTTAATGAAATTGGTAACCTAAATTGAAAAGTACTCTAATAACATAGTTTTGTTCAACTTCATTTTATTATTACATTTGAAATACGTAATAATAGCTTCGTTATACATCATTTTGCTTAAAGTCACAGTTACCAAGAACCTATTGACAATATTAGGCAAGGACTAACTGTACTCCCTTTTTCTTGGGACTCAATGTGGTTTTTATTTTGAATAAGCCAAAAGCATGTCTGATAGACAATTTCATTTTTTTCTGTATTGGCTAAAATGCCCCAAAAATGGCTTGGTACCAATCGTCCAGTATGATTTTATTTTCGTAAAATGTTCTAGAACTCTTTCCTCCAGAAGCCTGACACTTTTTTACAAATTACGCTTCATACTTTCAACGTAATTATCAGCCTTTGACCTCTGTTGAAGTGCAAAGACCAATAGGAGGGATGAAGCACTAAACTGCTATTGGCTTCTGTGTTAATGAAGCATTGAGATAAGGTTCCAATGGGCGAGGAGGTTGAAGGAAATATTTTTTTTTTAAAAAAGAGGGGGGCATTGTTAGATGCTTAGACAGGTACTGGAAGGTTTAGGTGTGGAAGCACTCTGAAAGGCTGGATTTGCTCTGATTGGAAGGAAGTATACAGATGGGGTTCTTAGCTCATAAAACTTTGTAGGTAGGTAGATCTAAAACCTATAAAGTATCAATGTTTTAGAGACTTTTTTTTTTCCTTTCCCAGTAAATTTAAAAAGTACTCCATTTTCTTCTGCTATAAATGTTTTATCTTTGGGAAATAAATCTGGAGGTCACTGCTCATGGGATTGGTAGTAGCCTGCTTTTACCTTCATAATGTTTAGCAGTTGTACAGACACTCTCATTGCTCTAGAGATCACTTCTCCATCCCACATTTTAAAGTAGAAAACAAATAAACCACCATTGGTTAATAAAGGATCAATG
>NW_012106086.1:88105-192961 GCF_000951045.1 Mandrillus leucophaeus | reverse complement strand
TACAGATAGATAATGAGAGTGATGAGAAAGCTACATAATTGCTCTTCATAGTGTGCCAAAAGCTCAGTCAATGGCTGATATACATGAAACAAAATTATTAAAGCACTTTATATCAGACACTGGAATGGTTCCCTAAACTGGGACAGACTTACTAACAGCCCATCTGGTTAGGTTTTGGAAGAGTGGACAGATTGTTGTCTATGGATGCAATTCTTTACAATACAATGGCAGGTGTGATCCTTTGCCAAAAGACCGAAGAGCACTTCTACAGGAATTCATTACAAATCTACATCATACAATAGCCTTGATTCCTCATGTCCAAAGCAAAAAAACAAAAAAAACCAAAAAAAAAAACAAAAAAAACACATTACTTACTCAACCCTAACTACTTTTCTTTCATGAGCTTTCACAAAATGAAGGTGATAATAGTACTTGCCTTCCAGGATTGCGACAAGTATGAAGTGGGAAAATACCTAGATACACATCTGAGGGATTAAAGAGGGTAATTCCCTAAAAATAACCTGGGGACTAACATTTTAGAGGATAAAAGTGAAGCCAATTTTCTCATTTTTATCCTTGTTTATTTAATGAAATTGGTAACCTAAATTGAAAAGTACTCTAATAACATAGTTTTGTTCAACTTCATTTTATTATTACATTTGAAATACGTAATAATAGCTTCGTTATACATCATTTTGCTTAAAGTCACAGTTACCAAGAACCTATTGACAATATTAGGCAAGGACTAACTGTACTCCCTTTTTCTTGGGACTCAATGTGGTTTTTATTTTGAATAAGCCAAAAGCATGTCTGATAGACAATTTCATTTTTTTCTGTATTGGCTAAAATGCCCCAAAAATGGCTTGGTACCAATCGTCCAGTATGATTTTATTTTCGTAAAATGTTCTAGAACTCTTTCCTCCAGAAGCCTGACACTTTTTTACAAATTACGCTTCATACTTTCAACGTAATTATCAGCCTTTGACCTCTGTTGAAGTGCAAAGACCAATAGGAGGGATGAAGCACTAAACTGCTATTGGCTTCTGTGTTAATGAAGCATTGAGATAAGGTTCCAATGGGCGAGGAGGTTGAAGGAAATATTTTTTTTTTAAAAAAGAGGGGGGCATTGTTAGATGCTTAGACAGGTACTGGAAGGTTTAGGTGTGGAAGCACTCTGAAAGGCTGGATTTGCTCTGATTGGAAGGAAGTATACAGATGGGGTTCTTAGCTCATAAAACTTTGTAGGTAGGTAGATCTAAAACCTATAAAGTATCAATGTTTTAGAGACTTTTTTTTTTCCTTTCCCAGTAAATTTAAAAAGTACTCCATTTTCTTCTGCTATAAATGTTTTATCTTTGGGAAATAAATCTGGAGGTCACTGCTCATGGGATTGGTAGTAGCCTGCTTTTACCTTCATAATGTTTAGCAGTTGTACAGACACTCTCATTGCTCTAGAGATCACTTCTCCATCCCACATTTTAAAGTAGAAAACAAATAAACCACCATTGGTTAATAAAGGATCAATGCGTTTATCTAACATAAGCATAATTTTGAAAATACCACTATAAAAAGAATGATCTAAAGTAGAAATATGACTATAAAGGTTTTGTCAATGTCATAAAGTTCTGTATACAAATAGCTAAATATAAAGCTAAGAAACATGATTTAGTATCCATGTATCAAGTGTTTGACGACTGCATAACGGTCTGATATTTACAATAGCCCTAACAAGTATGTATTTTTATCTCCAGTTTAAAGAGTAGAAAGTAAAGCTGAGTATGATTAAGGAGTAAGTCCAAAATCACACAGAAAGTAAATGGATGAGCTGAGATTTGTAAAGTAGGAGAGCCTGCTCCAGAGCTCACTCATTTCCCTGTACACAACGCTGCCTCTTAAGATGTGGTCTCTCTGGTCACAAGTGCACAGAATTGCTCAAGATGTTAAGCCTGACTCCTTCAAAAATAATTGTCACTCTTTTGAATAAAGATATCAATGCAAGTAGACATTATCTCAACTATGTTAGTACCCTTTCCAACAAAATTCCACTTTTACTAATTACAATTTCAAAAGAGGCCATGCTTAGGAAGGGTTTTCATTTCTAATAGTGATAATGAGGGAGTATTAAACTCATACATAACAGGATTATAGAACTGAAGACAACAAATATTCTTCTGAAACTGGAGTTTCATTACATTTTTCTCTTCCTCCTTCATTTTCCAGTCAAATCATTGCAGCACAAGGCTTTACTGAAGAAACACACAGCTGTTACAAGAAATATTTATTCTAATACAAGTCCAGGGAGCCTACAGTGTTTAGAAATACATAGATAATCCTGTATGGAATTATTCAAATACAAAAGAGAACATTTATTGAATTATAGTACGTGTTTTATATAGAGCGTTCAATCTATATAGAATCCAGTAGAGAGACTGATTCTTGCCTTCATCTTACAGATAAGAAAACTAGGGTTTAGAGAATTAAAAACTTGCCCAAGATCATTAAATCAGTCAGTAATTAAGCTGTGATGCTAATCTTCCCAGCTCAGTAAACTATAGTGCCTCTCAACATTATTTACAAATTGTTTCATGGCTGTTTGTAATCTTTCCATAATTTTTCACTTGAATACTCAGAAATGAAAGTAAAACTCACTATTATTGAATCTTGCTGACCTACGATTTTTCATTTTATACTTATGCTCTAGTTCTCCAAGTCCAATCAACATTTCCTGTAATAATAAGACACAGCTTATATGAGACATAGGTAATTACACAACTGAAATCTATGGGATAATATATCCTAAACAAGTTGAAGGGCAAATATTATTCTTCCCACTAAAATAATGACACCTAGCTGGGTATTTCTCCATGGAAGTTTAAATTTCTTAAGTACATGGGCCTGTCTTAACTTTTTATTCTTTAGCACTTAAGCACACATTTCATCAGTAAGTATGAGGATGACATAACATTATGTATGCTAAAGTCTTATGAACTGAAAATGGACACACATAGTGATTGTTAGGACACTACTACTTCTATGAATAAACTCACAGTTTTTGAATGCATGAGTAAATAATGTTTTCATAGAGACCACAGGGCATCTCTCCTTGGTCCAGTAGTTTTCACTTGAGTTATACAGAAAATTACAACAGACTGTCAAAATTGAAATAATTTCATATTTTAAACCAGAAACAAATAACCTC
The DNA here is from genome assembly GCF_000951045.1 of Mandrillus leucophaeus. NCBI lineage: Eukaryota > Metazoa > Chordata > Mammalia > Primates > Cercopithecidae > Mandrillus > Mandrillus leucophaeus. The sequence goes on along the minus strand of NW_012106086.1, from coordinate 189,762 downwards.
AACTTATTCACCAAGGGCTGTGTATGCTCTTTATGGACGTGTCCTTGGCCTAAGAGACGGTGACGACTTCTGTGACATTATGAAGTTAGATGCAGACTAAGCCATATTGTGGGACCTTTGGAATTACCAAACAAAGCCGAACTCTCTTGCTAATGCTATAATATGTAAAGTTCTCTGGTTAAAAACAGAATTTTTAGTTTAAAAATATATTTGAAATAGTTTTTTGCATCCACTCAAATCTCAGCCTTCTTAACCTGTATCACATTGAATAATTTTGTGTATTTATTTAATGCTGCTATCTGTATGTATGTCCATGCTAGTGTAGATAATGCATTCAGGTTAATATTTTGCTACTGCCTTTGAGGAAAAGGAGTAACTTAACTGGTGAAGCTGTCCAGTTCTTTCTTGCTTCCAGTCATTGATTTTAAGTTGTGTGTGCAGCAAGTGTAAGAGCACTTTTTAAAGTGGGAAATAAATCCTGATAGCTGTTTTCTGTGCTAAATGCCTCTTGCCCCTAGACAGACACACACTATTTCATGGAAGTGAGTGGCATACTTTGCCAGTAGGCCTAGCCATTAATTGTGTTTGTGCTCTAATGATCCGCTTAGAGAAATCTGTCTCATAGTGCCATTCACTTCTGTTTAAGAAACGTTAATGTGTCCTATTGACTAATTTTGGAAAGAAAAACCAGAGACTTTGCAGAAAACTCTGAATTATTTTGATTTTATGTAAAGAATAAAATCTCTAAGAATTATAGAGAAAAGTGGACTGCATCATCTTTTTCTTTTCCCCCAAGAGTAAACCTTTTTGTTTCTCTTATATGTTTAGTAACTTCTGAATTTTTTTGTATATTCTCATGGAGTTTATTTTTACTATTCTTGACTTTTTTTTTCTTTTGGATCATTCTTGACATAAGACATTAGTGGTGGAATTTAAGTATGAATTGTGAATTAAATAATGGTATTATATCACTGTTAAATTTCCTGATTTTGAGAACTCAGCTGCAGTTATCTAAGAGAATATACTTGTTCTTACGGTGGTTCACGCCTGTAATCCCAGCACTTTGGGAGGCCAAGGCGGGCGGATCACAAGGTCAGGAGATCGAGACCATGGTGAAACCCCGTTTCTACTAAAAATAGAAAAAATTAGCCGGGCGCGGTGGCGGGCGCCTGTAGTCCCAGCTACTCGGGAGGCTGAGGCAGGAGAATGGCGTGAACCCGGGAGGCGGAGCTTGCAGTGAGCCGAGATTGCGCCACTGCACTCCAGCCTGGGCGACAGAGCGAGACTCTGTCTCAAAAAAAAAGAAAAGAAAAGAAAAGAAAATACCTGCCAAATATTTTAGGGTAAAGTAGCACAATGTTTCCAACTTACCATTAAGTGATTTAGAAAAAACATAAATGTCAAAGATTATAAAGAAAATGGATTGGAAAATCTGGATAAAGAACATATAGGATTTTTTGTTACTATTCTTGTGACTTTTTTCTAAGCTTGAAATTCGATGCAATCAAAAAGTAAAAAAGAAAAAAAAAAACTAATGTTAAGAAAAAGTTGTGAGGCAACTTTACTCATTTTAAATAAGCATTCATAAACATTTATTAAATTGTTTAGTGAAGTAATAAAGTTGTTTTATCTTACACAGTGTTCCAAGTTTTAAGTTATAGTGAAATTCTCTCATTGCCACCATCTTCTAATGTGAATTTAGTACTTCAGATGAGAAGAATATAGTTTAATATTTTGGGTAATGAAGGTATCATTTGCTAGGTTACCTCATGGAACTGCAGTATATCAGAACAGATTAAGACAAATATTGGTGGCTGAAATGGGAACACAACTGATGTCTCCTGATGTTATTTTTCTTTCACTATGTTGCATTAGATAATGCTTTTATTAGTTTAGTTCTATAGTATACATTTTCAACTCTTCAATTTACAGTTTTTTTATGGTTATGATTATTTTAAATTTAGCCTTTAGCAATTAGCTTATTTAATCATTTCTTGCAATTTTATTTCAAAAAATAACAAAAATAATTTTATGTCAATTACTTAACCAGCTTGTTACAGTGCTTTCCATGGAACACATTTTACAAACTTCTTATCCTTGTTTTGATTATATATGTGCATACACACACACATACATACATACATATATATAAACCATCTGGATGAAAAGTCAACATTTTAATCTCTTATGAAAAGTAAAACAACATATTTGAGAGGTTTGTATTTTTCTGACCAAATCAATGAAATTGACTAGTTTATATGAGATCGTTTTATTTGGGTCCCAAGACAATGTATTTTATGGTATCCCATTCATAAATGTAAACTTAGTTTATTAAAATGGGTATTATTAAATAAAACATTTATCATATTTTTCTAGTAGAAAATTAGCCAAATCATGTGCTCAACATGTGCATTTTAAAAGAAATCACTAAATTTCATTTTAGTGATCATTTTGCTATAATAATGGAAAATTAATGAAGAACATAGAAAATATAATAAGGGACTAACTTAAATTGTTAATAAAGTTATGCACTCAAAATACCTTAAATATCATAAGGTCTTTTTCTTTATTGGGACCTTTGTGGTTATCACAATTACAAAAATAGCCAAGAAATGCATAGTATGGTTCTACTGAAAAAGCAAACAGGCCTGGATAACATATCTTTTCGTGTGTCTGACTTCCTGGATAGATGATTGTCTAGTTTATTCCTACCCTCTGGGGTATTCCCAGCATTTTTAGTGTGAAGAAGTATTTGTTTCCTGTCTCAGTTTCTTCTGCTATAGTTTTATGAAAGTTATTCTTCTTCCACTTTCAGTGGAGATAGTGAATACTTATTTTTAGTTTTTGGAATTAACATCTTTTTAACATCATTGTATGCTGAGATCTTCCCTCAGTTTAGGGCTTCTATCCTGGGCTAGGTAATGTTTATTCCCTTAATATTGAAACTATTCTGTTTCTCAATCTTTAAAATACCTTGGCCTTCTTTCCTATATTCTGGTGATACTTAACCTGTTGTTTTTGTTGTTGTTGTTGTTGTTGTTTTTGTTTTTTGTTTTTTTGGATTGCAGATCCCTTTTGTGCATCTGATGAGAGTCACTGACCTTTCTCTAGACAGATAGGTGTACATGCTCAAGACTTCACGAACCGTTTCATGTGTGCTGTGCCTCCTAGAGATTGTACATGCACCCTTTGGAATAGAGGTTGTCAAAATAAAATAATCTGCTTAGATGATTATTTAAACAGTGGATTCCTGAGACCAATCCCCTGAGATATTAGTTGAATACAACTGAGGAGGATCTAGAATCCATACTTTAACAAACTCTAGGTGACACTGATGTATGCGGATGGTGTTATATTCTGAAACAGACTCCTCTAGAGTTTAAGAGTCTCAGATGAAACATTTTCACTCTATTCTTCTTCCAGATTTTGTATTTCTCAACTCTTAGAAGAATCTAAACTCAGAGATCTTATATGCTTTATTCAGTATGTGACGTTATAACACGTTGATATGTTACAATAGCTCCTCAGGCAGTTTTCTTCTCATTGTCGTTCTTTCTATATATAAAGTCCATTAAAATCCCCGGGGTATGGATTTATGAAATCCCAATCACTAAATCAAAGGCCCATCTCTCCTCTGAAGTGTCTTGTGAATTTCGTAGCCTATGATGATCTACATTTATTGACTATATCACTTGTTTGGCAAATATATCATGTTTTATGTATTCAAAATCTTGGTTGCCATTTAGAGTAGGTGTATGATGATTATCTCATTTCTGCCATTTCAATCAGGGACTTTTAGGATCTAGTATTATATATCTGTTTAGTTACCAATTACTCAGCCCAGTGTTCTAGTAATACTGAGAAACCTAAATCATTCTTGGTTGATGAATGCGTGGCTCTATAAAGAAGTGTTTCTCTGAAATCAGTGAGTCTCCTTATGAGTCTCTGACAATGTATTCTTTGGTTAATTACACCCAAAGAGTCATTTCTAGATGGTATACATCCCTGGAATCAGGCATATATAACCTAGGGTTATATCCCAGCTCAAATATTTATTGTGTGTTCTTGTGCAAGTTACTTAACACCTCTGAAAGGCTTGCTTTTTCCATATGTAAAAGGTGGTTGCTGAATGGGGAAAGGCAGAACATTCTATGGCAAAGGCTGTGATGGAAAGAGCATGGTGTGCTCCAAGAAGTAAAAGAAACTTCCCTCTGATGTAATTCTAGAGAGTAGGAAAAAGAAGCAGTTCACGCCTTTGTATGACCTGAACTGAAGAACACACGTCAAAGTAAGGATTTGTGGGGCCGCTGTCCACTGCTGAAGACATTCCAGGTCTACAATGAAATGAAGCAGAGGAGCATACAGCAGCAGAGATGAGAATAAGAAAGTACTTCCTGGTTTCCTACTAGGCTTTCAATGCCTAGTTCCATTCCCTTCAGGGAATTGTGGAGAGAAGAAAGAGAGTAGCTGCTTTCAGATTCGGAAAGTCCGCGACCCTAGGATTCTTCCAACAAAATACTTGTTGCCCTGATGACTGCGAATTAATTTTTATGTGCAATCAAAAACTCCGATTAATTCAGCAGGACTTGAAAAGCAGGTAATTCAATATTGGACCTGGTGAGTTTTCAGTGCCTGTGAAAGGGTTGCATGGGTATACTAAGTAGGAAGACAGCAGTCAATGGGTAGGATACTACTCTTTTGTATGGATGGCAGGTAAATACAATGGCCCATTTGAATACAGTCATTCTGTTTTTGTTAAAATTGCAGTTGAAACTATTTTGTGCTGATGTTCAACATTTTAAATACATGGTACCATGTATTAAAATTCTGTTTGAATTGAGATCCAATAAAATGTTTACATTTATTGATAAAATTTCCAACTATTTTGATCTTTATGTAACTCCCTGTGTTTCTTTATTTGCATTTACTTACAGCAAAAATCAAGACAAATTTAATGCCCCATGGTAATCAGGATATTTTAAATGGCTAACAAACTTTATCTTTTCTTATTCCTTTTAATAATTTGTATTTGTTTTATCTCTAACTGTCCTAATTTTAAAATATGCTCAAACTTTATGATAGCTCTAAGGAAAAAGATATACATGTTTATTATATTTAAGTGGTATAAACAGAGAATGGGAGAATATAAACATTTCTCTATAAATCAAGTTAATTCAGCATCTTTCTTTGCCCACTCATAATCAGGATTCAGTAGAAAACAGTTCAATATTAACAGCAAAAAATTCAATTTCATTAAGAAAAATGACAAACGAGTGATTTGGCATTAGAACTCACTACAGCCTTATAAAGACTGAAAAAATTCAGATATGTTTTGGTTTATAATTTGTAAAATATGATTGCCATGCAAATTCACTCCACTGGGCTGAACAAGACATACAAATTGGATTATAAATCTCAAAGTATCAAAGTCAAATTATGACTTTGTAAATGAAACACCAAACTTATTATTATTTGAGACGGAGTCTCGCTCTGTCGCCAGGCTGGAGTGCAGTGGCGCGATTTCGGCTCACTGCAACCTCCGCCTCCTGGGTTCAAACGATTCTCCCACTTCAACCTCCCGAGTAGCTGGGATTACAGGTGCCCACTATCACACCTGGCTAATTTTTTTTTTGTATTTTTAGTAGAGACGCGGTTTCACTATGTTGGTCTCTGTCTCTTGACCTGGTGATCCGCCTGCCTCGGCCTCCCAAAGTGCTGGGATTCCAGGAGTGAGCCACGGCGCCGGCCTTTATTTTTACGGTAAAAGAGCAACATATTTGAAGTTAAGTGCTAGAAACTGGGGAAAGATACATTCACTTCTGTATTTACAATAAATATTGACTTCAGAAAAATATATTGAATACTTTTATTATTTAAAAAAATCAGCTGCTGAGGTGTTTTATGTTCTTTTGGTATATAATAGGGCTAGAGGACAGCACAAGATTGTGACTTATGTGCTAACATACAAAGAAAGCTGCTGAGTGCAATTCAAGTTCCATCCTATCGGTCTGTCCACATGCAGATTTCAAGAGCTATATGGCTGGAAGTATTCACCCTTCTTAAAGAGTTTGGTCTATGGTTATCCACGGTAAACTGGATCTCCAAACTTCTAAATAATCCCTACAGTCTGCTATAGGGCATTAGACAAATTTGTGATGTTTTTACTTTCTGAGAAACTCTTTGATGAGCATTATGTTAAAATTCATATTAGTAGCTGGTATTTTTTGGACATAAACACAGTATGGCTGATTACATAAAATTTGGAAAATCAGAAAAAAATACATAGAGAAAAAATCACCAAAAACTAATAAATGAGTGATAATCCTTGCTGCCATTTTGATGTTTACCTGTCAGTCTGTTTTTCTACGAATGCAAATCTATACAGTGATATGTTGCTTAACGACAAAGACAAGTTCTGAGAAATGCATCCTTGGGCGATTTTGTCATTGTGCAAATATCATACAGTGTACTTACATAAACCTAGGTGGTATAGCTTACTACACACCTTGGTTGGACAGAATAGCCTATTGCTCCTAGGATACAAACCTGTACAGCATGTTACTATAATGGGTACTCTAGACAACTGTAACATGATCGCAAGTGTTTGTGTATCTAAACATATCACAGCGTAGAAAAAATACAGTGGAAACACAGTCTAAAAGATTTTTTAAATGGCGTACCTGTGCAGGGCACTTATAAACGGAGCTTACAGGACAGGAAGTTGCTCTGGGTGAGTCAATGAGTGAGTGGTGAGTGAATGTGAAAGCCTAGGACATTACTGCAGATGATGTACTCTTTATCAACACTGTACACTTAGCCTACACAAAACTTATGAAAAAATATTTTTCTTTCTCCAATAATTTATATTTAACTTACTGTAACTTTTAAAATTTATGAACTTTTAAATCTTTTGAACTTTTTGGCTCTTTTGTAACAACACGGCTTAAAACACAAATTGTACATATGTACAAAAATGTTTTATTTATTTCTTTATTTTATAATATTTTTTAATTAATTTTTTCTTTTTAAACATTTTTGTTAAAAACTAAGACACAAACACACACATTAGCCTAAACCCACAGGGTCAGGATCATCAATACACTGTTTTCTACCTTCATATCTTATACCACTAGAAAGTCATCGGGGCAATAAGACACATGGAGTTGTCATCTCCAGTGATAACAATGTTGTCTCTGGAATACCTCCTAGAGGACCTGCCTGAGATGGTTTTGCAGTTCACTGATTTTTTTTTTTAAGTAAGTAGAAGGAGTACATTCTAAAATAATGGTAAAAGGTATGGTATATTAATACATAAACCATCAACATATTCATTTATTATTATATATTATGTAACGCACATAATTGTATATGCTATACTTTTTGTTTTTTGTTTTTGTTTTTTGTTTTGAGATAGGGTCTTGCTCTGGGGCTACAGTTATAGTTGTATTATAGTTGTATATAGGGCTATAGTTAGACACACCAGGCTGGTGTGCAGTCGCACGGTCTCTGCTCAGTGCAACCTCCACCTCCCAGATTCAAGTGATTTGCATGCCTCAGCCTCTTGAGCAGCTGGGATTACAGGTGCCCACCATGGCAACTGGCTAATTTTTGTATTTTTAGTAGAGACCGGGTTTCGCCATGCTGGTCAGGCTGGTCTCGATCTCCTGATCTCAAGTGATCTGCCCACCTCGGCCTCCCAAAGTGCTGGGATTACAAGCGTGAGTCACTGTGCCTGGCCTGTATGTTACACTTTTATACAACTGGTAGTGCAGTAGGTTCATTTACACCAGCATCACCACAAGCATGGAAAGTAAGGCTACAATGTGAGCATGGCAATGGCATCACTAGATGATAAGAATTCTTCAGCTCCATTATAATCTTATGGGACCACTGTTGTTTATGCAGTCTATATTTGACTTAAATGTCATTGTGTGGCCAATGATTATACATATATACACACACACACCTGAGAACATACAGTTATTGTGCATTTGGGATCATGCTGTAACTAGTTTTGTTGGCTAAGATTTTTTTCCAATTATATTTTTTTCCAGGCCCAATTTTTTTAAAACCAAAATTTTAACAACAACACGTTAGTCTATCAAATTGTTAAAACTATCATATTTAATATTTTAAATTATTGCTTAATTGTATTGTTTCTTCCATTACTAGTCTCAGTAATTATTATAATTAGTACTTAGGGTATATTTATATGTGATAATAATTGCTACGGTACTTCTGTTTTTTGTATTTTAGTAGAAATTAAAAGTAAACAAGACATAAACTGCTTAACATACAAACAAAATAAAAAAGCAGAATAGAAATTGAAAAATTTACAGCATAACTTAAGACCAATCATGACAATTATGACAATAAACGTAGTTGGAATACACTCTTCCATTAAAATATAGTAACTTCTAATTTTGTTAAATAAAAATATATCCTGCTTACATTGATAAGAAACTAAAACAAACAATGAAAAAATTAATGAATAAAATAAAAACGAAATTTCTTCTGATACCAAATATTAATAAAATGGAAGAAGGCTTAAAAAATTAAAAATCAGGTGGGCTAGAGTCTCCATATGCTAGCTAAGGCTGGGTGTTCACAATTTTTTAAGAAGTCTTCCAGTTTGTAGGCAAATATTGTACTAGTTACATTCGTTTACATCTCTCATCGTTAGTAAATTTGAACATTTTTCACGTATTTGGTTAAGACTTTTTCTCCCTTTGGTATTTGCTTTCTATTTTCTTTGCATATTTTCATATTAGTCTGTCATTTTTGAAAGAATTTTAAAACATCGTGGATGTATTTTTAATAAGTTGTCTATTATATAGATTGTGATTTTGCCTTTATTTTTCTTTGTAAATTTTGTTTATGAAGGTTTTTTTCACACATAAAAGATTTTAGTTTTGCACTGTATGGTATTTTGCTTTTCTCCTTTGAATAGTCTGAGATACAGACTCATCTACATGTTTTTCTAATTCTTCGTAGGTCTTTTAATTGGAAGTTGGAATGGGACTCACCAAGCTTCTCAGCAACAGTGTGACCTAAATGACAATTCCTTTATAAAGGCAGATTTGGCCAGGAGGAGCTTGTGGCAAATCTTCCCACAGCTTTCCTCCAACTGCTCAACAGCAAAGATATTTATGTCACTGCGAATCTCTACACCTGTGGTCAGTGATTTCATGCTGCTCAAGGCTCATTTCATGCTGAGCAGCAGGAAAGGCCGCTGTGCAGCTTTCCCAGGCTGAATATGAACTCATCTTTTCTGGAGCTGTCCCACACTTTCCCCAGACTGCGGAGAAGGGCAGAAAACATGCTCTGTGGTACTATATTGCTTGGACTTTTTCTTTAGGCTGCTTCACGGATAAGGTTGGGCCTGCTGCAGGTTAAGTTGGTGGGATGGAAAGGATAAGGTACTCATGTGATGTGTCTCTCAGCCTACCTTGTAAACACAGAGGCCTTACATAATTGCTGTTCCAGTTGATATTATTATCAGGAATAAAGGAACTTAGTTGGCTCCTGGATAAAATATGACTTTCATGTATGCTGTTGCTTTTCAGGTTACATAGATTAAAAATCCTGTCCTCTGGCTGTAGAGTGCTGGTTTTGTTAAATTTAGACTTAGAAGGGAAATAAATATTAAAAGAATTTAAACTACCCAATGTAATTTCTGCCTCTAGATAGACAGAATCAAACAAAGTGAATTTTGGTTAAGAAGTTGCATTTAACAGAAATTTAACGTGGTATGTCCTCATATTAGGATTATGTTGAATTAAAAGATCCAGGTCAAACGACCTTGCCTGCTGGACTTTGATGATGTTTTGCCAAAAAACAATGGAAGTCCCATCTTTGGGGAAGCTGATGCTAGGCTAGCCAGGACCCTGAGAACATGTTTTAAAAAGACCCTATGCTGGCAAGAAGTATAGAGATTACTTCATGGGACTTCTGAATTACCGATTATTTTTGCTGGATTTTTGACACAGTATTAAAAATTTTTAAATCTAAACAAAAAATAGCTGTCAACTTCCTGAAGTTAAACTTTAGTCCTGCAACTACCACGGGATTGACCTCATATCACCCCTTTTTCATCATCTGACAGGGTGGAGATTGGAGCAAAAGCAAGGAATCTCCTTACTACTACACTCCATGCTTGGGTTTCTCTTGGACAAAGTGAGCTTTTCTCTAGCAACTAAGCCTAATTAGGGATTAGAGTAGGGGCTAAACAAATGACACAGTGATAAGAAGCTCCCCTACATATATACATTTGAGCACACTCTCTCCCCTTACTAAAAAAAAAAAAAAATACGGCTGCAAATTAACAAATTCAGAAAATGCTGATATGAAAGAGAATACCATATTCTAAGAAATTTTTTTCCATAATCCCATAGGCAATATCAATATTTTATTAATAGGATGTGAATAGCGCATTAACTCTAACAAGGTCCAGGTATCATGCAAGGTCCAGGTACCATGCCAGGTGTTTTATTATAGAGCAAACCCCTACACCCTGTATTTCCCAGTAAAGTACTGGCTCACACCTGTTGTCCTGAGGTAATTATTAATAACATCCCTGTTCACTCACAAAAGTGTACCAGTTTGAATGACAATGTATATGGTTATACTATTTTTATGTGACTGATTACCCTTTATCTTAAAGAGAAGTGTGACAAAGATGCTATTATTATGATCTTCACTGAGGAACTGATTTACATAAAGGGTAAATAATTTATTTAAAGCCACACAGTATTTAAGTGGCAGTAGCTGGAAGTCAAACCCAGACTGTCTGGCCTCAGAGCCTGAAATGGTGGCTTCCCAACATTTGTCCTGAAGCTGGGCCCATAAGTGAGCGTCAATTTTTTTTTTTTTTTTTTTCCCGAGATAGGGTGGAGTGCAGTGGTGCGATCATAGCTCACTGCAGCCTTGACCTTTTTGGCTCAAGTGATCCTCCCACCTCAGCCTTCTGAGTAGCTTGGGATAACAGGCATGCATGACCACACTTGGATAATTTTTGTATTTTTTGGTTTTTTTTTGGTAGAGATGGGGTTTTGCCATGTTGCCCAGGCTGGTCTTGAACTCCTGGGCTCAAGTGATCCACCTGCCTTGGACTCCCAAAGTGTTGGGATTACAGGCGTGAGCCACCACACCCTGCATGACTTCTAATTCAAAGGATATTATTAGATTGGAGGAGAAACTGGATGCAGACTTGGGTTCTCTTCCTCAAGATAAACTGCTATGTATGCCTTCATTCTCATCTATATCCTCCCATAGTTGGGTAAAGGAGATATGTGAGTATATGAAGGGACAAGCTCTCAGAAGGCACCTGAGACAAAAGTGCAGAATGGAGATAGAAATTCTCTCACCTGACTCTAGCAAATTCCAAAAAACAAAGGAAAAGACCCTTGATCTCATGGTACAGACCTCTTAGAACCTGTTATCTGACTTGTGGGAACTCTACTCTTGGCAGATCTGGATGAAAGCTAGAGATTGCGTATTTTAGCTGGTAGTTAGGGTCACAAAAAACATTATGTTAATTTATAGATCGCAGTCCCCTTTATAGTTTATGTTATACATAATGCTATAGATAGCACTGCAGTTTATTGATTTCTAATTTCTGAATGCAGAAAACGTTGGGGGATATATAAACAAATACATGAAAAGTACTAAGTAAATTGCATTTGAAATATCATTTATTATCCTGCTAACAAATTTACTTTTTTGTTACTTAAAATTTCCAATGCCTTAAAAATTAGAAGCATACTATTTAATTTGAATAATTTTTGTAGGTGGCTTTGTCCATGAAAACCACATTTGTCCTGATACTCATTCAACAAAGAATTTGAAGCAGGCCATACTTAATTTGCTCCTCTGTTTTATGGACAGGAAAGCAGAGATATGGGTGATCTACTAGAAGTCCACACAGGTCAACCATGTGGAGTTTGAATTAGAATGCAGGTGCTCCCAGCTCAATCACAGCAATAGATAATCCCATGCAATTATGTTTCCTCACACTTGGAAAGTCACACCTGAGTATTCAAAGCAAGTAATTGGTCCCAGTAACTTAATGGGCTGTTTCTGAATCCACTTGACCTCGCTATCATGGACTTTCAGGTGTGCCATCTCATCAAAGGCCTCAGAACATTGTATGGGGGGTAGTTTGCCCCTAAAAAAGGAGCTTATGGGACTGTCCTGATTGCTTAAGCATAAGAACAGATGTTTATTTCAAGGCCACACTCCTCATGCTTCAGAACATTGCTTCCCTGAGACTTCCCTAAGACAGTGGTTTTCAAATAAGTATACACATAACCCTGTCTATGGAAATTCTTTCTAAGGGGGAGGGCATATGAGTAGTTTTGAGTTTCAGTTATTGGGTTCTCAATCTCTGTATATTATCTTTCCTAAGACTGATCTGTCTTACAACTTGTCTGAGGTATGAGGAGCTCTCTTTTCTCTAACTCCTGTTCATAAACACCCTTCTCCCACTTTACAAAAGAACAAACAAAACACAAAAGCCCACCTCTCACTCATCTTGGATAGAGCATCTTTTTGGGAGATAAAGAACCTCTTGGCTCCAACACTAGGGCTTGTTGGCAAAGGGAACGACTCTAATGACCGGTTAACAAAGCTTTTTGCAAGTCTGGTGGTTTCCAGTTCTTTGCTTTCAACAAAATTATAGGAGGATCTAAATAAGTTGTTAAGCTGAAAAAGGATTACACATAATTCTTAATGATCAATCATCATGTGATTTTTGACATATAACTAGGGAGGAATTTATAGAACCGAGGGAAATAACTATAATAAAACTCCAATTTCACCTACTTTTAATATAAACATGTTTTTCAGCACTGAGGTCAGAAAAAACAAAATTATGAATAGAAGTGAGGGTAATATTTGTGTACTTCTAGCAAAATATAATCTTTGAGCATGAATACATGAACTAGTTAAAATGAAGAAAAACAGGAAAAGAAAAACCCAAAACAAAATACTTCACTGATCTCATTAAGAGAAGCATTTGTAAAAAAGTTTTACTTTAAATACTTACGAATTATTAGAATTCATAATGTAGTTACGTTGTCTTGGCCAATTGTGAGTTGATAATATTTGTAATAATTCAATCCAGAAGAATTTTGTGTGTGTGTGTGTGTGTGTTTATGAATGTAAAGTTTCATTCCCTGGGACTTTTATTAAGGTTTAAATTTTTATACAGTTTTTTTTTTTCTTTTTTTCCCTGAGAATTGTAATGCTGTGATTATAAAAATTTTCAAGGAAAAAGGTATTATGTTGGATTTAAGTTATTTCTTTATTTTTGGGAAGGGAAATGGAAATATAGTTACAGCATATGACAAAAAAAGATATAGAATTTCTAACTGTTAAGTTTCTGCCAATTATTCAAAGAAGGATGTCTAGTTGATCATTTAGCTTTTTGTGACTTCATGTTCTCATGTTTACAGTGGAGGGGTTGGATAATCACCATTTATTATTTTAGCTGCTGAACTCTTTATTCAGATGGAATCTTAAAATCTGAATGACGAGAAAGTATTCTTAGACCTGTTTTTTTTTTTTTTTAAATAACTAAGGGCAACAACATATTTTTCAAATGATTATCTTAGTTCTCAAGTCTATTCCCTTTTCTCAACTAGGGAAGGTAGAGAGAAAAAAAGGGATATCTGATAGAAAAGGGAGAATGAGATCCTCTCAACTACTGAATTTTCCAGTTTCCTGAGCATTCTAAATTTGTAAACCATTTAAAATACTCAGCTTAGGAAGTTGTTGTTAAATAACATAAAGACAATTGCCCTGGAGACCAAGAGAGGAAGTTAATCATGATTTTCCATAGAAAGTTTCCTAGGAGAATAATTTTAGGTTAGGATTTGTGGTTAAGGTATCAAAAATGAAAACATCAAATTAAAAACATTGAGACCTTGATTTTAAAATTCATTCAAGCAATCCAACTAGATAAGCCTCCTCTATTAGGGGTTAGGGCTTGACAAAGACCTTATTAAATAAAATTAATGGAAAATGCAAAGCCAATGGGGCAGCTGTGTGTCTTTGTAACCTAACTGAAATGTAAACACCATGAACAGTGTTAAAACATTACCATAATAAGTGCATTCAAGAGATGCTATCCGGGAGCTAACCTATCCAAAATGACCGCATGCTGCCAATAGAGTAGTGCTTTAAACAGCACAAATAGGCAATTCAGTTTCAATCACTAAAAATCTCATCTTCTGAAGAGATCAGACTGGCAATATAATTAAATGCAATAATTTGCTTCAGAACATAAATGATAAGAGTTCATCATTTGTTGCACCTTAACTAAATACAACAATATGTCAAAATATGAGGTGGAATCTTTTTTAATTTAGAATAGAATATTTAATCAGCTTTATTTTTAAAAATAATGACTTGGTTAGATGGCATTTACTACATATTCTATGTATATCGTTTTGTTTTCCCTTTAAAGAAAAATTAGTGAAGAAAATTGTCAATTTAGGCCGGGCATGGTGGCTCACTCCTGTAATCCCAGCAAGTTGGGAGGCCGAGGCAGGTAGATCACCTGAGGTCAGGAGTTCGAGACCAGCCTGGTAAACATGGCGAAACCCCGTCTCTACTAAAAATACAAAAAGTTAGCCAGGCGTGGTGGCACATGCCTGTAATCCCAGCTACTCAGGAGGCTGAGGCAGGACAATCGCTTGAACCCAGGAAGCGGAGGTTGCAGTGAGCAGAGATCATGCCATTGCACTCCAGCCTGGGCAACAAAAGTAAAACTCCGTCTCGGGGTGGGGGGTGGAAAAAGGGAAAGAAAATTGTCTTGTCAATTTGGTCAATGTTGGCCGCTTTAGTATTTTTAGAATTCACGATAATTACAACCAAGCATTTCCATTTGGGTGACACACACACACACACACACACACACACACACGAGAGAGAGAGAGAGTTTTGTGACAATTGCTAAAGGGTATCAGACAAGAACAATATCTGAATGCAATGACAAAACACCTACTTGATATATTCAAATAACTAAAATGCATTGATGTTTTTGTCTGAATCATCTGCATAATTTGTACATGTGACCTTCTTGTTGTTTACTTAGCTACTACTATGGTTCAACTGCAAATAGTGCACCTGTGATACCAGCTTCTAGCAATCCAACACAGATATTCTTGTTTCTACAAATTTTCACTTCCAAGAAGTTTACTAAAAATATCTGTAATATTTAAAGGTATATTTTAAATTTATATGTGCTTCTACTTATCTCTGAGAAGGAAAAAATAATTAGACATGTATAATTTAAATATTTGAAGGAAGAAGGCATTATGAATGAGTCTAAAATTAGCAAACCAACACAAAACAAGATATAAAAACTTGCAAATTACTTAATTTCAAAATATATTTCTACAAATGGAGTAAATATGCTGAGTGTATGTGAAAACACCATGTATAAAAGCATGTCCGTCCTGAGATTTTCAAACAAGTTAAAGAAAATTCTTTTTAAAAAAGGCAAAAAGCCATTAACAGAGTGTTAACACTGCGCCACCTAATGGAGAACTTGTCAGCTCCTAAGAAATGCGCTCAAGACCTTGAAATGTGTACTTCATCAGGGAGGGTTCTAAGAGCCTTTGTTAGGGATGAAGCTCTGGGTAAAACTTTCCCAACTCATTTAACAAGCGATGCCCCTATTTATTACTGAGGGCTTTTTGCTGCCATGATTCATATGCTCATTATCAATTCTTAAATGTTCAAACAACCATAACAACAACTTCTTCATGGGTTTTTTAGTGCCAGTTGTTTTGGGTTCCATTTCCACAAATACAGTAATAACTTTATTTGTAGGCACTAGGTCAAAAGTGACAGCAAAAGTAAAGAGGAGTTTGGTAAAATCTTGTAGGAGCTTCTGGTCTACCACCCTCTGACCCTTTGGGAAACAAATTTGAGAACCACCCTTTGTGGGGAGCATCTCCTGCGTGGAGAGAATGGAAGGTGCCAGTGACCTCTACTGTCAGCAAAGGTATCTGTAGTTTTGGACTGTAGGAGTCAAATTCTGCAGTATTTTGCTTTATTTTACAGATCTCACAAATGTGAAATTATATCCTGATGATATAGCGTGTTAAGTCTATCTAAGTAGAGATTTCATATTTTGGTAAATATGATTGAGATAAATTTTCAATATAGATGACACAACTTAAGAAAAAGGTCTGTCAGCAGTGAAATGGATAACCATAATAAAAAGAACAGGACATTATATTGAAATATTTACCCTGAAATCAAAGAATGTCAAAGTGGCAAAGAATGTGCAGAGCATGTCGACCTTGTGGCTACGAAGATGTACACTAAAACTCAGGAAGTGAAAGGATAGAAATAGTTTAATGCAGAGAAAAGCTTGAGTCATCACATTCTAGCATTGCCATTTATCAGCTGAGTGATCTTGGGCATTGTTAATTAGCCCCTCAGACTAAATTTTCTCGTCTGTACAAGGTAAATGGGTTACCTGACTTACAAAGTGGCTATGAAAATTAAATAAGGTAAAATGCCCAGCTAAAGTTCTCAAAGCCAAACAGTTGCTCAGTAAATATTATGAGCTTAGCAAAGTCACAAAACCTGTTGGCAGAGCTGGAGATGGAACTCGGGTGTCCTGATAGTTTGTGTGATGCCCTTTCCCAGGCCACACTGTTTCAGGTCTTATGTTAAGTCATTTAAAGCTAAGATTCAGCTTCATTGGTATACAAATGAATGGGCCTACAAATATGATTTCAACTAAAACTAAGGTCAAGGACTGATCTTTATGAACCCATTGATTGGCTATATTTTATTCAGCACCATCTTTACAAAGCCACTTTCACGGCCAGGAGTATGGCTGAATCAGGTTTGATATAAAACCTTTATATTAAACCACATCTCTGTAATTATTCCTCTTTGGCCTTTTCCAGTGTTCTCTAGAGGACAGAACTAGACACCTAATTTCTTTGATAATTAGCATCATCTCCAAACATGAGTATAGCACATTAATAGATTGTTATATTAAAGATAATTTGTGAATCTCAAATAACAAGAAATTGACAGAGCTCATAGGAAGAAATGCTCAAGTAGAGTTCCCCTCTTCCCTATGTAGCACTCCTCCCCAGTAAAAAGGAGATTTATTTTGTCCAGATGGACATGGTGGACCATATTCAGTGTAGCACATGTCACAACTTTTGGGAAAGACCCAAGAAATTCTTCCTCACTGGATGAGATAAACATAGCACTTGTTTCTATGGCAATGGTAAAACAACAACATATCCATCTGTCTGGCTACATAATGGACACCTGAACTCACACCTTCTCCTTTCGAAATACATCATGTTATTTTAGAGGGAAAAAGTTTTCAAATAAAATGAGCTTTTATTCAATTATGGGCTATTTAAAAAATCTGCTATCTCCTTTCTCATCAAATCTCACCCATGGTGGAGATATTTCACTGACAAGATGTAGATTGTCATCCTGTGGAAGACAGTGTAGATTGGTTTGTGTTGCTCCATCAAAGGTGCGAACCAGAGGGAGGGAGATTTTGGTTCAATATGTCAAAGAGTTTCCAGAGCTGCTCAACAAGGGAAGAGCCGGGAGATCCTGAGGAGGTACTGGGTATTAAGGATAGGATCCTTTAACAGACGGAAGTTTGAGCAAGATCCCTTGTTACATGAGCATTCTGTGGTGCTAGGTTTACAAAACGCATGCCGTAGAAATATGTTAATGAAAACTTACCCTTTTTTTTTTTTGGCACAACAAACTTTGGAGGCAGATTAATACAAGTGGTAAAGACACAGAATGGGGTTAGATTTCCTGACAGCTCTGTCAATAAGCTCTGCTCATTATCATTATTAACTACATTACGTGGGCAAGCCACTAATGTTTTCTGTGCCTCAATGTCCTCATTTGGAAAATGGGGCTAATAACAGCATATATTTATAGTGTTTATTATGATGATTCTGTGAATTAGCACATTTGAAGTGCTTTGAAAAGCACTTGGTTCAGACTAATCTTCTGTACTCTTCCACCAAATGTTAGCGTCTTCTCCCTCTCCACAAATTTATATTGTATTTGAGTATACAAGAGGATGTCTGTGTGATGCAAAAGCAAGCAGAGATGGTAACTACATGATACAAATCCTATCACATCCCACTCTATTGCCATGATAGATACTGTCTTCTAACATGCCACTAAATCCCACTGCACTTAAATGTGACCTCAGCATCCTTCTCAAAGCAGAGATCTAGAGTAGACAATGAAAAGAAACCTACTTGTCATTTCTGCTTTTGTAAGTTTGTTTAAGAAATTTGGATTTAAACTTTAACTGTTAAACTTGTCAGGGTCAGAGATTAAGCCTTCCATTGCTATATGTACTCCACTTTTTGCTTTGCTGTGACATTTCACATGGGTTTGTCAAATTACTACAAGACTGCTTTTGTCTGTTTATTTTTTTATATGAGAAGTTGTTATCATGAAAATTAGTGTATAAAATATGCCTTGTTGGAAACATCATTTCTATTACAAGTCATGTGTTAGACAATATATTTATTTCTCATGAAATTCTATTTCCTAGAGTTTGGCAAGTAAGGTTTTCAACACTTGCTAGAATATATCTGTTTCTATTCCTTATAGAATAAGAATCATCTTACATATGCAAACTTTCCTTGAAGAAAGGAAAGGGATCAAAGAAGATAAAAGCTAGACAGCATGAGTGACCTCAATGATTAACACTCAATGATTAACACCTCAATGATTAACACCTCAAAGTTAACACTGTCATAATTCATTTCCAACAAGGGATTTATACTGATCACAACCCTTTCTGGTTGTGAGAACAAGGTAGCTAAACCTACGGAAGGGAGAGATGAGAAAGGACTATAGCAATATAGAGTCCAGCAATAGCACACTGGGAAGAGCAGAAAGTTTAAGACCCATTAGCAGGCTTATTTCCAGTTTAATCTAAGCACTATGTTCCAAAGGGAAGTCCCATTTTCCAGGATGGGATAAATGCAGAATTCTGAAGGTAAAGATGATAGATGTTCAAATTGCCAGGCCATATATATATTATATGTACATGTCATTTTAGAAAGTACACAATATCATTATTTGAGCACTTATTCTGCACTAATCATGTGCTGAGAACCTTACTCATTCAGTCTTTATTGACACAGTAACTCTGAGAGCTAGGATCGTCCCTATTGATTATGTGAGAAAATTGAAGCATGAGAAAATCAATTTGTTTTTTTGCAGGCCATGTTTGCAGTAACTAGCAAGACCAAGACTTGATCTTAGAATCTCTGACTCCAGAGTCTGTGTACTGAACTGCTACACTGAGGGGACTGGTGGTGCTGGTTACAGGGAATTGTCAGGTTCCATCTCCCTTGGGCTTGAGGGCTGCTGGGAACTTCTGTGTAGGCAGGTCGCAGCCAGATGACAGGGGATGTCAAACAGACATACTACTCATGTGTCAGTCCTCTGCACAGCACTGGAGAACTCCTTGGATGAATAAAAGGAGGTCAGGATTTGGTAGCTGAAAGGGGACTTTTATCTGATCATGCTTCAGCAATGCCCTATCATTTCTGTGCTTGAAACAGTGTGGGTACAGTTAATGCAGAGTCCTGAGGGACTATGGGTATGCTAGAAAAAGACTGACTTATTACTCTCAAACTAGCTATAGGGAAGAAATAACAAGCCTGCATACTCCTGGGGTCATCTGGAATAGACAGGAAAGGACTAGGGTTAGCAGCCAAAATGAATTTGATAGTGGTTTAAACTGCAAAAAGTCACTTATGGAGAAGGAAACAAAACAAAACAAAACAAAACAAGAACAACAAAAAAACCTAAGCATTTTGAATGATGTCTACCTTCCAGTTGTTTTGAAAGGATTTAACCTTTCAAACATTTATCAAATGGGAAACATTGAATTCCAAACTTGGTAAATAGTTTATTGGTACAGTCCAGCAATTACTCAAAGTGGCATAGATTAAGCACAGCACTGAGTTTATCATATGTTTATTAAAACACGTAGAAACATAAAGCTAACATATAATCTGAAATCATGTTTTTAAAAACAGGTCTTAATAAACAAGAACTTGATAGGAAGGAAACTATACTTGGGATAATCAGTGGACAGATATTTATTGCATTTATGAATGAACAAGTTTTTCTGCTCTATTTTTATTGTAATGAAAACACTCATGTTCACTGAGGTCTTTTAGAACAACAATGAAAAGAGTAAAGCTCTTCTGTAACACTGAGGTGACTCAAATAGCAATTGCTTGGGACAGATATTTCACACTGTGTGGCTTCCCTTAACCAAACACGGCATCCTGCAAAGAGTTCCTAAATGAATATGGCCATGGAATTATTTCTGAATCCATTAAGGTTACCTTTAAGTCATCAAGATACTTGGGGATACTTGAATTTTTTTCCCCGGGGCAAGTGTTTGCTTAAAAACAGTAGAGTAGGGATGCAGAAAGAAAACAAATGGAATTTGGATGGACCTTATTGTCAGTGGCCTGATATTGGCATGAAAGCAAAGCCTGACACTAAAGGGCACTGATACTCTTGAGTCACATATAAGTGAGAAGTATTTTCCCAATATTCTGAGATCCTGTTCAAGAACAACTGGTCTACAGTGTTTGAGTTCAAATGTCTTTAAATGTCTTTCACTTTTTCATTAAAATTTGCTTTAAAATATTTTCCATTATATATTTTTTTCTGATTACCTTTAACAAAATATGTATTTTAAATTATGAAATCTAAACTGGAGATAACTTTTGTTTTGTAATTTATTTTATGTGTAAAAGTTTTCCCTCATACCCATTCTACATCTCCCACGTAACTCCTCAGAAGTAGAAACAGTTAACAATTTGAGGTTTACCATTCTAGATATTTTTCTGTGCACATAGGCATATGTAGAATGTATAATTTTATACAACAGGATCTTTTTTGTCTCTCTCTATATATTGTCCTGAAACTTTCTTTTTACTTATATATGATGACCATATTTTCATGTCAGTACATATAGATCTGCCTCATTCTTTTAAAATAGGTGTATGACATAATACATTTGAGTATTTCCCTATTGATTGGCATTTAGGCAATATCCATCTTTGAAATACTACAAATGATACTGCAAAGAACATTCTAGATGCACCTAAAGATAAGTACAGAAAGACTCGCATTTCTGTAGGGTAGAAAATATGTAGAAATGCTGGGCCGAAGCATTTAAGATTTGTAATTTTCACAAGCAATACTAAATTTTCTGCTTCTCTTTGATTATTAGTGAGGCTAAATGTCTTATCATAACTACCTTGGCCATTTGGTTCATCTTCCATGACTTCCTACTTTTTGTCCTTTTTATTTTGAATTTGTAGAAACTCTTTTTACCTCTGCGTTTAATAACTTTGGAATCAGAGAGATCTGAATTTGAATCCCAGTTTTGCCTCTTTCTTGCTAGATGACTGGCACTTTACCAAATGTCTCCAATTCTCAGACTGCTTATGTATAAAACGAGGATAATAAAAGTACACATCTGATAGTTTTTATCTCTTTAAAAAATTTTTAAATTGACAAATTAATATTATATATATATTTATAGTATGCAACTTTATGTTTGGATATATGTATACATTGTGGAATGGCTAAATCAAGCTAATTAACATATGCAAGAAAAAATGGTAGTTTTTTTCTTAAGTCTTAAAAATAACACGGTGATTGTAAATTTTTAGAATGGTGCTTGGTACAGAATATGTGTTCAATGAATATTATTTGTTCTATACATTGTGAATACTTTTTCTATGCTGTTAGTTGGCATATTACTATTTTCAGAAATTATCACCATATAGAAATTTTATATTTAGATATAGTCAAGTCTTTCATTCTCTCTTTATCTTTTGGCTTTTGGGTTTTGTGTTATGTTTATGATTATAACACCTAGATTATAACAAATATATCATCTTGTATTTCTCCTAGTATATCAATATTTGTTTCTGAGTATGATAGAAGGTAGATATCTGTTTTGAATTTTCTGTCATTTTGACACTGATTTAAAATGCCAATGTTATCATATACTAAATTCTGATATGTTCCTAGACTCTTTATTTTGTTTCCTTAATATATTTATCCCTTTCTGTGTCAGTACTGTAGTACTTTAGCTATTTCAGCTTCATGGTATGTTTTGACCCTTGAAAAAGCAAGACCCTAACTCCTTTTAATCTTTTAGTTATATTTGTTTATTTGCTTATTACCTAGTTTGTGCTTTAGAGGCTTTCAGGGAAATGTCACCTTGTCTTTATTATAATTGCCTAAAATAATACTTAGCTCAGACTAGGCACTCAATTTAGGTGAGTTGAATAAACAAACTTAAATCTCATAGTCTTTTTTAACACCTATTTTTTTTGCTGTTTCTTAAAAATTCTTATTGATGAAATTAATCACGAATACAGAAAATAATATAAAACAAAAATATAAATACCCTTCTACCTACCACCCTGTATCCAATTTTCAGAAAGAAATACAATTCTTGTGCTTTATAAAATTATTTTTCCAGTAGTAGTAGCTTTCAAAGCAGTCACATTGGTAGAATCTTTATTTCTTTGTATACCATGGTTTGATAATGTTTATTTATATATACTATTTAAAATGACATTATTTACTCTGCTATTTGTTTTAGAAAGAAAAAATATTTCCTGGAACTTGCACCTTTAGTGAGTTAGAAGAATGCCATTTGAAGAAAATAGAGCTTCATTATTTCTCTGTATCTCTCAAAGAATCAGTAGAGATATTGAGAGGAAAAAGGTAGGTTTCACATGTCTTGCTGTTCTTGATAGTCGTTTAAATAAAGACTCTTTTTATTGTATTTATCATCATTTAACTGGAATGAAAAAAAGCAACTTTTTTCCCCTTATTTATACAGTTCTGTCTCATATAAATTTGGAATATTGGAAAGAAATTACTGGAAGAAAAGAAAATACTAGAAACATGGGTAGTGATGAAGCAAAGAATTTGAAATGCTTCACTCAAAACCCCTTGAACTGTGGAAAGGATGGGGAAGACAGTATGTCAAATGAAATCCCTAGGAAGGAATGTGAGTTTGATAGCTTGACCAACAGCATCAAAATGACCTGAGAACTTACTAGAAATGCAAATCCTTGGGCCTCACCTTAGACTGAATCAGAAACTCTGGGAGTGGGGCCAGCAATCTGTTTTGACAAGCTCTTCGGGTGATTCCATTGCTGATTAAAGTGAGAAAACCACCACTTGAGTACAGCAAGGAAAGCAGTGTGTTGGGATGACATGGAAGGTTTAAAAATCTGTCAAATAACAAAAAATCCTTGTCCCTGTCATCAACTTCCATGTCATGAGGATAAAAGGGAAGTGGGAAAAATTATTTGAGAAAATATAGTAAGACTGGCAGCAAATTGTAACTTTAAAAATTAGTAGGCACATTAGGCAAGCTTCTACCACACCTCTTTCTTACCCAGATTCATGCACAGAAACCAGGCTGTCCAAAGGACAGCCCTGCTTAATTAGATACTGAGGAACCAAAATTTTTCCACTCCCTCCCATCAGTCCCTAAGATGCAACAAATCAGTTTACATGATTGCTGTTCGGCAGAACCAGGCCAATCTGGTTTTCTACAGCTTGCCTATTAAAAAGTGCCTTTCACACCCTCCTGGGTTATGTACAAAGACCTTTGACCTTTTGTAGCTTAGCAGAATGATTTATTTGTGTCATTAGTCAATCTCTTATTTCATCCAAAATATTTCCATTACCTGAAATAAACCTGCAGTCCCAATGATGAAAGCTGTGTCTCTCCTCACTTTTAACAGTGGTGTTAAGTTGCTGGCAAGATACTCAGGTACTTAAAATTTTTTTTTTTTTTAAATATTTCTACTCATTACTTTTAATGGAGCAAAGCTAATCTTTGAGGAAATATTTCGGTCTTTTACTGTAAATATTTTCAAGCCATTTTCATAAATTGGGGGCAGCAAAAGAGATTCTCAAACATTATCTCCCACCCACTCTCTCATACTTCTCACTGGTATTCCAGTCTCTTATAACTCAACTTCCCTTTGGAGATCGGGGCTTTGTAATCCTTTCTGGTGGCTGACAAAACATGTAACAATCTCTCTGCTGCAAATTTGCACCCTAAATAACAGTAAGGTATGAAACTTAATAACTGTTAAATCCTTTAAGTTTGTGATGCTCATTCTCACAACACCATGTATATTCAGTATTTACTTGTCTCTGAATATATTAGAAACAACTATTTAAAATCCAAATCTCTGATGAGCTCAAAACAAGAGATGGGACCCTAATAAGTAAGTTACAG
This sequence comes from Mandrillus leucophaeus, assembly GCF_000951045.1. Taxonomy (NCBI): domain Eukaryota; kingdom Metazoa; phylum Chordata; class Mammalia; order Primates; family Cercopithecidae; genus Mandrillus; species Mandrillus leucophaeus. The sequence continues at coordinate 165,416 of NW_012106086.1, read as the reverse complement.
TAAGATAAAAATAAAGCCCTCTGAAAGAAAGGAAAAGAGATTGTTTTTCCTTCCTCATTTTCTCCCTCTGAGAACTGAACTATGTCATACTTCTGCTTTCTCTTTAAAAAGACAGAAACTCTTTATTCTTTAGAATTATGATGAAAATAAAGTTTTTAACTAAGGAACCAGTGACATGTCCACTTTTTCTAATTTTCCATTGACAATTAAAACAATGTTCTACCCTAGAGAGATGATGTCACTCTCCAGGTAATTTAAACCAAAAACAAAATAAACATAAATAAGCACACTGACTATTGGTATCTAACAATTTTGAAAAATATATCTGCTGGTATGCACCTATTATACATTGAAGTATCTTTTATAGATATAAAAATTATTGGTCCACCTTCAAATTTTATCTTCCCTTAAACTGGTGACCTTCAGCCACAGCCTCCTTTATGCACTGTAGGATCCTACTTTTCAGATCATCTGAAAAGCTTTACAAATTTAATTTATACTTCTATTTGTTCTAATGCAACTTTTATTGGATTGATATGTACAATGAATCATTTTAAATTTTATTTGATTTTTCTACTGAAAAGTTTATTTGCTGTGACCATGTGGACAAAGACATGAAAGACACATATCTACAGAATGGTGGAGGCACATTTAGATCAGTGGCATTTCTCAGCTTCTAACCATTACTAAAATTGTTGTGTGGGATAGTGAAGAGAAGGTTTGGGATTCATATAGAACTGTGGGTGAGTGATAACCAAAAGAAACTTGGGGGATGCAGATAGAATTCGTCTCAAGCTCCAACTTCATCACTTAACCAGATGAACTACTTTAACTCATGCTTTAATCTGAGTTGTAGTTTTCTCATTTGTAAAATGAGGATCATAATAATTGCAACAATAGATAGCAGTTATTGACTGCTATAAGCTTTGTGCCATGACTAAAGTTTTCCTACATTATTTAAAATCCATGAAATAATCCTTTAAGATAGAAACAATTCATTCCTAAAAGGAAACTGAGGCTAAGAGAGGTTGAATAATACTAATAAGAAGTATGTCCTGTTGCATTTCCTTTCTGTTACAGTAGCACTGTGTCACGGAATGTTGGGTGCAGATCCAATGAGATGCTGAATGTGAAAGCACTTAGTAGGTTGCAGGCACATGACTCAGCCAAAACTTAAGTGTTTTGTATTTGAACAGTGCTATTCTGTAAAAAATATGTTTATACACTAATAACATCATTTTCTTTCAAGTGTAACCTGCATCATTGAAAATTCCTTAAAAACCATAAAATGGTACTGAGTAGCATAAGGCTTAACCTTGGACACTCTTACAGAGGTTGCTTTGGGTACCACCCTTCATTCCCTAAGAGCATTTTTGCTTTTTCAAAAGAGCCCAGATTTTTAAATTTTCCAATTAATAAATACAATTCCTTCTCCGTTGTCCACAGTGTGAGGCAGGGGACATATGGTTAAGAAAGTTATAATTTTTAATTAAAAAAGTTTAAAACTATACTATCATCAACTATCACCGTCATTAGATAAAAAGAAGGGATATTTTTGATCCAGAAAAGAAAGGATATAATCCCAGAAACAAGTGTGATTCTTTAAATTGAACATACTTAATGGTAAGAAAAACTCTTAAAATTATCTTCTATCTTTTTATTTTGCTGCCAGACAGTGAAATCTCGAAACCCTGTCATGGATCAGCATGGATCATTAGACCACATTTGAGAACCACTGTTTTAGATTAAAAGCTGTTTGAGACCCTGAAAAATCACAGGCTGTTCAGCAAACAGGCCCTGAATAAGAATGTGTGCTCTGTCTTTAGTAGGAGTATAGGACTGCGATTCAGACCGTGAGCTCTGTAGTTAGGTATTTTAGGTTTAAATCCTACCTCTGCTTCTGCTTGTATGATCTTTATGTCTCTAAGCCTCATCATTTCCTGGAGTTAAAATGGATATAACAATAAATCAGGTAAGTCTCATAATAATGTGATTATTATGAAAATTAAATGGAATGATTCATCCAAGAAGCTTTATATTAAGTCCTCAATAAATGTTAGTTTTAAATTTAACTTAACACTATTATTAGTAATTATTATTTTTATTCTTATTTCATACGATTATTAATTTATTTAGCTTCTTTGATTTTCAGTCTTCATATTCTGTAAAATTGAGATAAAGTACCTAGTTTTCAGAGTTGCTGTGGAGCCTAAATGAGGTAATGCATGTTTGTACATAACTTGGCATGTATCAAAAGCCTGATAATAGTGTTAAAAGCAAAACATATACATGATTTTCACTTAAAGACTGACCAATATCTATTCTGAAGCTCTACTTACAAGTATTATAAAAAGGAACAACAGCAACAAAAAATAAATAAATGAAGACATTATAATTTTAAAAACACCTTCAGCTTGGATATGAATGATGGTAAGACCAGATATACTTGCTTTCTCTCCTGCATAAGCTCATATTTTCAGGTGTCCTGGACAATTCTAGGAGTCAACCATGGTGCATTTATCTCCCACACCTATTGCCCACTAGTCATCACTGCGGTTATATCTGGAACCCAAACCTCCCTTTTATTTAATGTGGGGCAAAATCTGGCCTGTTGGAAGATTCTAGACAGTGATGGAATGAAACAAACAGATAAAATCAGCCTGTATTACTCTAATCTTGGTTCTTCAATAAAGAATATCCTAACAATTTTCTAATTCATGGGGAAATTGGATAATCTAATGTAAGCAGTTAAGGTTTGAGATCAATATTCTTTCTTTTATTATTCTTAAAATGAGCTGGAGCAATGAAAGGGAAAGAGCTTTAGACTAAAGCATGTGCAAATATAGAACGTATGAAAAATTTAAAAACAGTAAACAAAAGAGCTAAAATTAAATTAGAAAAGAAAATAACCTCAAATATGGTAAATAAATTTAAAAATATCAGAGATAGTAAATAAAAGTCACTTGCAAAAGGCTGTGTAGCCTGAACATGGAAGTACACACAAAGTTTCCTTTGAGTATCAGAACAGATCCCTCCCATTGCACAAGTACACAGACTGCCAAGGTAGTCATCATATAGGGAAATGAGACCATTTCGAACACATGGAAAAGAGTCGCCATGCTCCAAAATAGATCTTGGAAAGTTTATCATTTCCAAGTGAGTGAATAGGAAACTGGACTATTTTTAGCCTAATTAAAATTCAATGTATTTTTTTCTTGCCATTTTTAGACCACTCTTTTTCTCTCCACATTATTAAAACCACACATACCATGGGTTTCTGACTAATTTTCATGTAAGTAATCAAAGTATAGTTTTGAAATTCTATTTAAAGCCATGTTTTGCTAAGAGTTGTATTTTGCATTTTGTTAGTAGAAATTGCACCTTTAAAACAGTAAAGTAGATTAGGTTTTTGCATTTGACTCTAATTTTTATGAATGGGATGTCAACCTGGCAAAGCACAATTTCCCTTTTGTGTAAACCACAATGCAGAGTGGAATATTATAAGCCTGAGTATATCCCATGACAGCTGCAGAGGTTAATATTTAGAATAAATAAGAAAAATCACTATTTAATTTTCTTGACTTTCTATCCACGGATCTGCTGCTCAAAGGCACACAAAATGCAAAACTGAAAGACATTTTATATCCTAACAACAGAGCTTTGGCTGTCATGCATTTATAATGAGCACACTTCCCTTTTCTGATCTACTTACATACTGGAGTCAGACCTCCTTGGTTCATTTCCGAATCCATCTTATTAGTTGCGTGTTCTTCCGTAGGTTACTTACCTCTCTGTTCTTCAGTTTCCTTGTGAGTAAAAGCATGCAATAGTACTTACCTCAGAGGGTGGCTGTGAAATTAAAATATATTAAAATCGATAAAAGGCATAGAAAATTACTGGCTCATAGTAAGTACTCTGTGTTAGCTATTATTACCATTATTGCTATTATTGAAATATTTCAATGTCTATTTCATATCCGAGTTTTCTAGAAAGTTTTCACAATTTACTTTTTTTTAGAAAGTAGAAATTATACATTTCTGGGAATCAGGGATTGATCAAAGTTTCACACTGGTGTCTGTTTAGATTATATTCCAATCAGTGTCAACACTATCATTTAATTTCCGAGAATCTACCAGAAAGAGAGTACTTTAGGTACTAAGTGGTGAATGTGTGGGGAGGGCACAATGCTGGCGAGCAGGTCAGATGGAAGGTTGTTGGAGTAGTCCAAGTGATAGATGACAGTGGTCTGCCTACCTTAGAGGCAGTGGATATTAAACTTTTAACATGCTAAAGTTTAGTATAAAGCTTCTTCAAGTTTAGGAATAAAGACTCAAACACATTTGATCAAAGAACATATCATTAATATTGATAATACACTTTTTTTTTTTTGAGATGGAGGTTTGCTCTTGTTGCCCAGGCTGGAGTGCAATGGCACTATCTTGGCTCACTGCAACTTCCACCTCCCAGGTTCAAGCAATTATCCTGCCTCAGCCTCCCAAGTAGCTGGGATTACAGGCACACACCACCACCCCTAGCTAATTTTTTGTATTTTTAGTAGAGACGGGGTTTCACTATGTTGGCCAGGCTGATCTCGAACTCCTGACCTCAGGCAATCCACCTGCCTCAGCCTCCCAAAGTGCTGGGATTACAGGAGTGGGCCACTGCACAGCCATTTTTTTTTTTTTTTTTTTTTTTCCTGAAGGTAATCAGTGTTTACTTCACTATGTCCTACTTTGCAGAAAGGCGTTTTAGGAATAGGGTAAAATAAAAGTAATTAATTTTGAAGTAGGGGCAATGGGGGTTGAGAGAGATATTGTGGAACGATTCAAACAATGAGGCTTTTCCTTGGGAAGGCCAACTTCTAGAATAAATGTGAATGCTATATAAAATGGTAGGTGTGGGACAAACTAGGAGAAGGGGAGGGGACATGAGAGACAAGTTCTGCCTCTTATACAATGTAATGCAGAGCCACTCTTATTCATGTGTTTAACTGTCTTTGAGGTCATCTATAAGTACATTAATGCACATATTTTTCTGCATTCACTTATGGCTCCCTGCAGCTTTGTAGTTCCTTTAAGGAGAGCACTAGATGTGGAGTCAGAAGGCTGGAGTTCTCATGGCAGAAGTATTACCTCCTGGTTGGAAAATACGTCATCTCTGCCATGGTCTCCTCTTTAATGAATGCATTGGGCTCCTGAATAATAATAAGGGTAAAATATTAGTTATCAAGAAGATATATGGCATTACTTCAAATACTAGAAATGCCTCTTTAACAAATTAAAATGCAGACCATAGCTTCCAGTTTTGATATTTGTGGACTCCACATTGCTACTCTTCAAATATGCCCAGATATTAATATTTCAGTAGCTGAGAAGAAACGTTAAGTTTCTCATTGACCTTGTATTCACTAAAATAACACATCTAATTTGAAGAATATGTATTTTCCTCATGGGATGCAATACAATCGTTTTCATTTTGAATGGGAAAAGAAGCAACCCAGTAAATTCTTATTTTTTTCTAAATTGGCCCTCGAGCAAGGATCATTCACCACTTTGCTGGGATTTTGCTTTAGTGCCACCTTTGCAGTCTATGTGATGTTAGTAATGAAAAAGTGGTCTAATATCATTCTGTCCTTTCAGTCCTGTAGTAGGCCCAGGGAAGAAGGTGCTAAAACAATTTGCATTGCTATGTACCCTGTGCCATGAACTTCTGTGAATCTTGGACTAAAGAGATTCCATTCCAATGTCCATAAACACCAATGTTTTCTATGATACATCCTTATACTTGAAAGAATTCTGTCAGTCAGACTTAAGGTTAGAAACAAATAATTAGGCTGGAAGTTGGATTAATTAATGGATGAGTCAAGTCAATTTAAAATTTAAATTTGGCAGCAGTACAATTTTCCTTTGTTTTTCCCTTGTTGCCTGTGTTGACTTTATGAACACCTCACTGGAGAAGAAATCTCAAAAAGCAACGCTTTCTTTAAAAATTATTAATATTTGTGAACTTGATTCCTTCTTTTTCCCTTGTTACCTGTGTTGACTTTATGAACACCTCACTAGAGAAGAAATTAGCTACTCAAACAATTTAGGATTAATTGCTTTCAGGGCTTGGATCCACATTGGGAAAATGAGAAGGAAAAATGTTTTTTGGGTTTTTTTTTTTCTTGCCTCTAAGAGGCATAAATACCACCTAAGTAGCTCCAGCCTAGTCCTAGAAGCAGAGGAGAAATAGAGGCATGACTTTGTGATTAAGAGAGCAGAGGGCTGTAACAGTTCTGCATGATTAAACTGAATGCTATGTTCCGAATATGCGTGCTATGTTTTAAATGCTCACTAAAGAAAACCAACTCAAACCCAAAATAGAAGAATGGATGTTAAGAATATGAATGAATTATTGGTTTGGAGGAAGTACTACAGATAAATAGCTTAAAGCTCTGGGGAAACAGCTAGTTGATACCTTAAAACAAGAAAACTTTAAGCCTCAGTGTGGCAAGAATCACTGCAGGAGAAAAAAAGAACTCTATTTACGGACACATTTAGGGAAGTTTTAATTCATTTCTCTAAGAGAAGAGAGAGTCTCCTGGATGTGCTGGGACAAAGAAATAAATGATAACTGTGTCCTTTGTAATCTGGTAGAGAAATAAGAAAAAATAGCAGGTAGCTATCTACAATACAAAAGGGAGATTAAACCACCATAAAACAAGTATAAAATGGTATAATGTGTGATTCAAAAATTGCTATATTTGTCCTGAAAAATTTATCGATGCAACTTTTTTTTATAACAAGGTTTTTCTTTTTTAATTATACTTTAAGTTCTAGGGTACATGTGCACAACATGCAGGTTTGTTACATAGGTATACATTTGCCGTGTTGGTTTCCTGCACCCATCAACTCATCATTTACATTAGGTATGTCTTCTGATGCTATCCCTCCCCCAGCCCCCAGCCCCCGGGCAGGCCCAGGTGTGTGATGTTCCCCGCCCTGTGTCCAAGTGTTCTCATTGTTCAATTCCCACCTATGAGTGAGAACTTGCCGTGTTTAGTTTTCTGTCCTTGTGATAGTTTGCTGAGAATGAAGGTTTCCAGCTTCATCCGTGTCCCTGCAAAGGATATGAACTCATCCTTTTTTTGTGACTGTTCTATGCAACTTTTAAGTACACAAACAGTCTGGGAAATATTTGGTATATGCATAAATACTAGAATTTCCAGATCATTATTCTTGAGGGCAGGGGCTTAGAAACTCATTTTTTTCCCCAATACACTGTCATAATAAAGAGATTGAGAAAATTATGTCAATGAATGCATAGCAACAGAGAAGAATACTTTACATAATACATGAGTATTTAATATATACCTATATATTCATACATACAAAAACACACAGCTCACATGCGCAGGACCTCTGGAAACTCTAAAATAAGAGATATCCATCATGATATAATATGACATCTTGGTTGCGGGAATTAAACGCTGTCCAGGAAAGGCTAAAAAGAAGGAAGCAGCATGTAAGTTAAGCTTTAGGAGACTGTACCTTTCAAAAAGGGAAAGTAAAGTAAGGCAGGTGTCTCAAACTGATTGAAATTATTGTGTACAATCAGTGTCTCCATTTCCTCACTTCACATTTATTTCTCGACCCCCACCCAACTCACGATTAAAATTGCTCTCAATTAACTCCAATTGTGAGCTCTCAGTCCTTGTCCCAGTTGATGATCTACTGGTAACATCCCGCATGAGTGCTCGCTTTCTCCTCCTTGACTTCCATAAAATTACATTCTCTCTCCCTCTCTCTCTCCCTCTCTCTCTCTCTCTCTCTCTCTCCTGTAGTCTTTCACCTCTGTCTTTTTTTACAGGATTATTTCCCATTTCCCTTTAAATATTTGTGTTTTCCAGGATGTTTTACTTTTCTTTTAATTTTCTACCTTTTTTTTCCTGTATGTTTTCTTTCTTTATTCCCTGTTTTTACTTCTCCAGAGATAATATGCTTTATTCCTATGCTGTCAGCTGAAGTAGATTCACTATGTCTGTTAAATTTATATTTCTAGAACGAAATTCTCTCTTGAGGCACTAATTTCTATATCTACTTCTACTTAACATCATCACATGGATAAGCCAAAGACATTATTTTTTTTTCCTCCAAATTCAACTATTTATCTTCCCTCTCCAAAATATTCCTCGTCCCGACTTGGTGAATGACATTACATCTCTCTTATTATCTATGAAAGAGGCCTGGAATTCATCATACAATTTTTCTCTTTCATCTCACCTCTAATTTCCATAGTTCACCAAATCCTACAAAATCTACCTTTAAAATAATTTCCTGATTTTTTTTTCCCTTTTCTATCTCCAACAAGGAGGCCTAATTGATTCTTCCCTCTGTCACTGCAGCAAGACTGCAGGTGTCCAGTTAATCTGTATCCTTCCTTTTTTCAATCTAATATGCCTCTTATTTTTCCACCAGAGTGATCTAACAAAATGGCAAATCTGATTATTTCAGAAACCTATATTAACTCCTTCAAGGACCCCTATCTACTATCTTCCCAATAAAATGCAAACCCTTTAGTATGGTAGGCATGCAAGCTTCCTTGTGTATAATCTGTGTCCTTTAGACCCTGCTGGGGCAACCAAAATACCTGTGGTTTCCCCAAGTCACCATGTTGTTTGAAGCCACAATCTAGTGTCCTGCCTGTAACACTTCATTTTTTCCCCTCCTTATCTAGCTCATTCTGTTCTGTCATTTCAATGCTGAATCATATCCCCTTTAGGGTAACCTCCCTAGAAAATTTCCCTGATGCCCGGGTTAGGTGTCCGGTTAGACACCCTCACGGCATTTCTCTACTGGAATACATACTACAGGGCTGTATAATGTTTGTTGGTTTGTCTGCCTCTTCCAGTCCCCATGAAAGCAGGATCTGTAATCTGTCACAATATCCTCTGACTAGGACATAATAGGCACTTAGTGCATATGTATTGAGTTTTAAAATACGAGTTTTAAAAGCTATTCAGACGGAAATTTGTTAGATGTGTTACGGGAGAATGATTAATACATTTTAAGGATGGAAGAAGGTAAGATTTGAAATGATGAATTCTGAACTACCGGAAAAATAAAGGGCAGGGAGTGAGACTAGGGTTGCAGCGAGACATGAAAACCAAAGAAAAGCAGCTCTGCAATGGAACCATTGATGTAAAGGGACACACACACACACACACACACACACATCGATTTTGAGGCAGAAGAATATAGACTGAGGTTGACACGCAAGGGCACAGGGTTGAAAGTAAAGAATGGACTCCAAATCAGGAGTCAGTTTTTCTAGTGTAACTACAGCTTCAGAACTAAAATTAAGGAGTTGTTGAGGTTTTCTACCTGACTTGGATAGGAAAGCTAAGCTAGGATTATACCATGAAACATCTTAAATACTGGGCTGAAGAGGAGTTCTAAGTCTTGCCGTCCTTGGACAATCACTGAACAATTATGGACAGAAGGGGACAAAATTAGAGATTAGAAAGCAAGTCTAACCATGTTGTATAATACTGAATTCAGCACAAAAAAACTTAATGTGACTGAATATCAGGAGAATAAGTATTTTATTAATGATAACAAAAACTTAAACTAGAGGTGTGGCAGTGATACTTAGAGGAAGAAATATGTAGCATCCATGGGAAAATCTGGAAGTAGCCTGAGACTTGATAAGAGAGAGGAAAAGACATAAATTTTACTGAAATAGTTAAACATAAATTTTAGTGAAATGGAATAGTCAAATATTTCGCTGAATCAGGTACTTTATTTCTTTGAGAAATAACTCCTTGGGTTTAGATTATATGTGTTATTCTGGTACAAAGAATACCAATTTATATGCTATTTTTTCAAATAAAGCAAGACTTTAATTTTTAACAAAGACAGAATCTTATACCTCAGGTATCCCCTGGTACCCCGGAGGTACCAGGCAGCTGTGCAGAGCTGCAGGCATAGGCTAGGAAGTGCCGCCAGCTTCAGTGAGATGTATGTTGCCTTGCCAACTTGTATTATAGATATTTTTCTGTATTCTGTGATCCACACTTTCTTCCCTGAAACATTTTTTTTTCTTAAAAACCAAAACAAAACTACATTCTAATCAGACAACACTGTTTCTGAAAAGTCAATTCCAGAAAATTACTGTTAGAAGTATTGAACAACAGATACTGATAACATTTTTTCTACTGATTCTTCTCCAATGTTCTATCTTCATGATTCACTTTTAACATAAAAATTTAAAGACCTCAAACCTCTCCATATTGCTGTTTTTCTAAACATATAAGGGAAGCCAGAAACATATGTTAATATGATTTTCTGTGTTTTGATACCAGAATTGCAAACAAGTTAGTATCATTATGAAAACACAAAATCTTATCACTTGGTTTTATAACACTCATTATATGAAGCTCTAGAAGATCACATTCACACTGAAAAGCACGTAGTTGTCACATAAATGATGCTTTTAATTAAGTGAAAGATCCATACCTGATTGGGATGATTACTTATGTATTTCTCATTCTCTACCAGACACGACATCCTTGAGGATGGGGATATGACTTATTTGTCTATGTCTCTTCAGGCTTAGTGCAATGCTCGGCATATAACAATCAAAATTTTTTTGAATGAATGACATTATAAAATATATAACACTTATATAGAATTTACCATGCACCAGACACCTACCCAAATACTTTACAAATATTAACTTATTTAATTCTTATTCTACAAAGAAAATTGAGGCACGGAGACGTTACATTATGTGCCCAAATCACACAGATAGAAAGTTATGGAGCCAGAAGTCAAACTCAAGCAGAGCTGTGACAGAATTTGTACTCTTAACTTATATTATCTTTAAATAAATGCTGCTGTTAAGTTGTAAAAAATACAAATATGTATATCAATATGTAATGTAATCCATCATTGAACTTAAAAAGACCTGGGTTCAAATATATTTTTAATTTACTTGGTTCGTGGCTTTGAGCAAGTTCATTAACCTAATGGGTCCTCAGTTTCCTCAAACATAAAATCATAATAATAGCATGTAACTCACAAGGCTACTCTTAGTTTAAAACATAATTTTTATAAAAGTACTAGATTATCATTAGCACCGGGTATATGGTAGTTAGTGTGCCAAGGGGAATGATGCTATTTTTCTCTTTCTTCCCTTTCGAAAGGGTATGTATTTGTACCTTACACATCATACAGATCTTAAGCAAAAGGAGATGAAATTGTACGTTTCATCAAGTATTATTTTCAACATCTCTCAAAGCTAGAGTTCATTTACTAAAGCATTTTCTGGTTGGGCAGATCAACTTCAAACTCAATAGCTTGTTTTCTGGATAAAAAATGTTTTTCCGAGAAGCTGTTATGGTCTAAATATCTAACATCAAATATTAAAATATTTTTCTTCTAATTGTAAGATCAAGTTATACATATATATATATGTTTATACATACATGTTTCTTTTTTAAAAAGAAAAAACTATTTGATCAGCAATATAACAAACAGCATTTATTTTTATCAAGAGCCTCCAACATCAGTGAGTTCTACCAAGTCTGGTGGAAACCCTCTTGGTCAGAGGCTCTCAGTCCTGGTTGCGTACTACAATCACCTAAAGAAATACATCAAATTGCAGACCCTTTCCACAGATACTCTGATTTAATTGCATTGGGATAAGGTTAGGCATCCGTATTTTTTGAAAGTTCTCCTATTAACCCTAATTTGCAGCCCGAGTTGAGAATACTGGTTTAGATTATCATTGAAAACATTACCCGTCTCCTATTTCCATCTCACTTGGACTCTAATAAAAACCAACAATAGATATTATTTTCATTCATGTTAACATTGACAGAGTCTGAGAGGTTCATCAAGAACAGAATTGCCATGGCACAACTAAACTAATAGTTAGCTCCCTTTCTTTAACTGATTAGAGCAAATGCTCTCCATCCACCATCAATCATTACCTCCGGTTTCAAAATGAGAAACAGAAGCTGTATTTATATCAGCTATTTCTTTTTAACTTTGAGAATCATGAAACAAAACAACTCCAAGATTATTTATATGTTCTTATAAACTAGTTATAATGAAGATTACTTGTTTACTTATTGTGTTGATGTAGTCAGTGAATAAACTTAGAACATTTTAAAATATGACCAGATATTAGTCTTGGGCTATAGTTCATAAAATAAGCTACAGGTTAGAGGCATTCAACCAGAACAAATCCCGGCTAATGGATGTTTTGAGCTATGTTGAAATATTGAGTAGAAATGAGTTCCCACTGAGAATATCAACTTAAACTGTAAAAGTTTTACAAATCTAATCACCTTAGTTTCTCTTATAATACTAGTGTATAACCAGCAATCTCAACTTTTTAAAGCTGAGTTCTTGTACTACTGAACTCATAGGCTAGCAATATGCTATTAGAAATTACACTTTATAAATTCCATAACACTAAAAGCATTCCTACTTTGTCCTTAATGGTAAGCCAACTGGTCAAAATACACAAAATATTTGCTTTCTATGATCATTTAATACAGACTTAAACTCAGACACTCTATAATTTAAAGATTAGCTTTAAGAACTACTTTGTAAAACTTTGACTTATTTTGAACATTTCACTTTCAATCACCGAATAATTTAAACAAATAGCCTCACACAGATAACTTGATTCTGGTTAACCACAGCCAGGAAATAGGGTCTCCTGAAGATCAGCAAGTGGAACACTGCCTTCTCTTCTTGCAAATATCACATAATATTAGGTTAAAGCTTTCATATAAAACTTTGCTTAGGTAGATTTGCTAAATAAAGTTGGTATGGTAGTTTACTAATCTCAATTGTATTGTTGATTTTTGGCTTGGACCTCAAGGACAATGAATGTTTTGAGAAAAGGAATTAATTTGTCACAGCTTTTCTTGATGTCTTTCACCCAGACTTGGGAAGAGCATCATGAAAAATAGTACTCTTTTGGAAACTATGCACACAACATATTTTTCCTAATAGGTGTGAAGAATGGCTGCTATGCATAAATGATTGTTGGAAAATAATTCTCTGTAAAACATGACCTAACAAGCAACTCCATTCACTACTGTGCTCATTTCCAGTATCCAGAACAACCACGACACATCTTATAGATGCCGGTATTATCTGTTTGTCAGTTAATAAACACCCTTTGGGAAAATTCACAACTTTATCCCCCGTAGTTTTCCTACTCAGTAAGTTGGAGAATAAAACTTTTGAGGGAAAATTGATATTAACAACATAGTAAAAGTCACAAGAAATCAAAAGATTCTTCAATACGAAACCATAAGTTGTTGGCTCTTCCCAGGACACCTATTGTTCTTTTTTCTTTATTAAGGGTAAAGTAAAGCGTCTGAGACCTAGCTGACCCTACATGAGAACCTCAAGCACCACAATCAAACCGCAGTTCTATAATTAAAAAGCAAGGTGCCTATCGCCCCTGCACTGTTAAACATCCCTTGGACACCCCAAATCCTTAAGTCCCGCTCATTTCCAGACCCTCCTTACCTGGAATTCTGTCACTGGGCCGCCGGGCACAGCTCAGTAGAAGCGAAGGGCGTTCGCAGGTGTGGCTCCAGGGATTTAGGAGTCCAAGCTTCAGCGCCCGTCTCATGGGCAGAAGATGTCAGCCGCAGGGTGAGGTGCGGACGTGCCCACCTCTCCAACCCGGGAAGGTCGCCAGTCGCGCGGCGCAGCCCACCCAGAGACTGGGCGGCTGGCTTTCCTAGTTTGACGTGAGAGTAAACTGCGTTAGTCTCTGTCCTCCCTCTCCGCCCCTCTCCTGGTTTTTTGACACTTTAAATCTGTCTTAGTTGGTTCAGACCCAAGTCTAGGTTGTATTATCAGCTAAAAGACCACTGTTCTTTCCCCAGGCTTGCTTTCTCCCTTCCTAAAGTCCGGGAGGCTCACCTTCCCGGCGCCTTCCTGCGCTCGCCCAGCTGTGAAGCTGTGCGCAAACTTCTCCTGACTTAAGTCTCAATCCTCGCCTGCGCTCCCGCCCCACCCCCGCCCGCCTCCCGACAGGCGGCAGACTAGGTGGCAGCAGAATTGATGAGAGTCAGCCCCGCCACTCCCGGACCCCGCCGCCCCAGTCAGCCCCCTCCTGTCCCAGGAGAGGGAGGGGAGAGCTGGTGAGCTCCGTGCGCCTCGCGCCAGCCCCCGTCGCCCCAGCCCGCGAGTGGGGTTGCGCTCGCGGCTGCTGCCTCGCTCCAGTCGGGGCTGGAGCTCACTCTGCGAGTCCGGGAGACTAAAGCGCCGCGTAAACACAGGAAGCAGGCGAGGGACCCGAGTTAGACCTTGAGTAGGGAGGGAGAGGGGGTCGACAGCCTGGGCTGGGAGACAGCTTTCTGGGAGCCCTGTCCCCTCCCCGGAGGATGTGAGTTTCCACAAGAACCTTACCCCAGAGACAGTGTGACCCTGGCTTCTTCAGCCGCCACTCCGGGGATAGCACTGGGGAGCCTGTGGAGGAAGGGTCGGTAGTGGGCTAGGTAGTGAAAGTGGGGTGAGGGCGTGGGAAGACGGCTGGCTAAGAGCCGGGGTGCTAAAAGGAAAAAAGAGCTGAGAGGAAGGAGATGAGAAGAGACACCTTGGGGATCACGCAAACCCTGGGAGAGCGTCCGGAGTTGGGCGACTGTAGGTTGGGGGCACAACTTGGATTTGGAGAAAGAGTGCCCTCCGTGCAGGGGACTACTGGTGGGCACAGTGTTTTAGGGTGAATGAAAACAGAGAGGACGGCGAGGGAAGACGGGGATATGGGGTGCCTGACTTGGTGTCGGACACTGCGACTCCTCTTCTTTCCCCCTAAAACCCTCGATGTCAGCAGGAGTCCGGGACAATCCAATTCCAGGCGGGGCGCAGCGGAGGCTGGCAGGCGAGCTCTGGGAGGCAGGCAAGTTGATTCCAAGGACGAGTCACCCTCAACCTCTTTTAGCCCACAACTGGGTGGAGCAAGGCAGGAGTCAACACTTTTTTCCTAACTCTGTTTAGGCGGTGTTGGACTAAGAAAGCAGCATCCGGTGCGTCCCGGGACCACAAGGTGGCTGTGCACCGTTGAGGTTACTAAACACTGTCTCCTTGGCAAAATAAATAATAGCAATAATTTAATAGGAGGGGAAGAAAGCCAGACGGGAACAGCACACTTTCCCTGGTGGTCTTAGGTTCTCATAAGCACACGGGACACCACCAGGTGACAGAGAAGGAGGTGTCCTGTGAATGGAACTGCAGCCCTCACCCGACCATCCTTGGAGCTCTTCCATGGAAACATCAGTGACTGTAGGCAAAAGATGTGCCCGTTTTATTTTGCATGCTCCTGTTTATTTTGAATCCTCATGCCCCACACCAGAGAGACAACAGGGACCCCTAATTTGTGTGGTTGAGGCAGGAGATCCAGTGGAGGACAGACTCCAGGATGAGATCAGCTCTCATACCCAACATTCCAGGGATTTTGTTTTTCCAGGCTCCCTCCTCTATATGCTCCCCCCCTTCCCTGCCATCTCCTGTCTGGTGACCCAGAGCGCTGTGTGTGACTCACTGTGCATTCAAACCCTAAGGCACGGACTCACTGCAGAGGAAGATTGTACAGTACCTTCATTCCCAGGATAAGTGGGAATGATGTTGTTAGCAGTAAGAAATGTGACTAGGAAAGGAGGCTGGGCAACTGGGAGACAAGGAGGCTTTCACAGGAACACACACACACACACACACACACACACACACACACATATACACACACAGTAACTTAAAAAAAGCCTGTATAAGAAACCCTTCTGAATTCAGAATTTAGATACAAATCTTCACTTCATACTATCTATCTGTCTTGGGTTCAATAGCTCCCTGCTTTCCAACTGCTCCTGACCAGTCAACACTTGACCATGACCTCCTTTAAGAATTCTCTTTTGGAATATTAATTACCTTCTTTTGGTGCAAACAGCAGAGAAATATTAAAGTTGTTTGAGAGTCTCTTTTGGTCAATTGCTGGAGGCCAAACACTGAGAATTTCTCGGGTTGTAGCCCAAGTCGCTGAAATAACAATGATTCAGGGAGATGATTGCCAAGTAGAAAGTGTTGCCGCCCTCAGCATTGTGTGATAGAACAAGTACAAGAAGATTTTTCTGCTGGAGGTTAAATCCTAGGGCAGCCTACCTGATATTGACAGCCAGTATTCTGAAAGCAGGATAGGCTTGATTCTATAAATCTAATGAACATATATAGGATACCAGCCCTTAACCATAATGTAAACAAAGCAAAGTCTAAAAGTTATTGAGAAAAATGGCATGGTGTATTATAAAACTTTAAACTGTGTGTGGTCTAAGCATAAGCAACCTCAGCTGATTAAAGTGTAAACTGTGTTTGATATAATATTGGGGGAAACAATGTGAGTTACCTGTAGGCAGACTATTTCAGGGAAGGTGACACAGCAGAAGCAAGATGAAGCTCTCTGGTCCCCTAAGAAGATTAAATTGACTTTGTCAGTAACAGATATTTATTGAACACCAAAGGGGTTATGTACCTGTTGGAAACACTTGGATTTCACAGAAATTTAACTCTACTGCTTTCTTAATATTATTGCAATATTTTCTACATGGACATAGTGTGGTAAGTTTTTGGAGGATGGATGTTAACATGGGGTGATCTGATAAGAGAAACTGGCGTTGTTTTGAAAATGTTAGGGGACCCATTAATGGATCTTGAAATCAAGTTAGTGGGCATAAGGAACATTTAAAAAATGAAGTGGAATAGGATAGAAAATATCAGAGTTCATTGCCATTTGAAAGCACAAGAGTAGTTTCTTGAAACTTAAGTCTCTCTCTCTCTCTCTCTCTCTGTGTGTGTGTGTGTGTGTGTGTGTGTGTGTGTATTAAATTGCAAAGTAAAATATATTTCTTTCTGTGGATCACAAAAATACCTTAAGACACTTGGTTAGAATAAGCTATTCTTCAAGTAGAATACCTTATATTTTCAAATAAGTTTTCAAATGAAATTAGTCCATCAAAGGGGCATTCAGAAAATAAACATCTTAAAATGTGGCAGTCACACATTCCTGGTACTTTTCTTGATTGTTTATTTTAAAATTCCCTGTCTTTATGAGACTTTGCCCCTTTATCTCTGTCCCTCTTCCTCTTTAGAAAATTTCCCCTTTGGACAATTACTAATTTAGGGAGAAGTATTCTGTGTATCTTGTCTACAGACTTTTCAATGCAAACTCCACTTCAATTCTGAAACCCGCCATCCTCATTGCTGAGGGTGTGAAGTCCTGCCACTAACAAAGGGTTATCTGACCTCCCAACTGTCTTTCCAGACAAGGTTTGCCAGAGTTTGAACCATACATACTACTTTCTGGACACTTACGGTTCGACAATTCGGCGACCTTTCCTTAAAAATCATGAAAGTTTGAATTTCAGTAAAAGGAGGGAAGATTGCCCATTATTAAAGACTAACTCTATTAATACCTGTTCCTGTTAAATATGGTTAATGTGAGGGAGGTCACACTTTGTAGACACTGAAGAAAGTCATTTAGTTCTTCTTGGAAAAAAATTGTTATAAGGTTAAATAGAGTTTATTCTCTTTTTAACAAGAATTTAGAAGAAACATTTCTGGGCTCTCTCAGGAACCCAGTGGTTAACTTGAATAGCTCCCTATCAGCAAAGTTTTCCTTACGTTGAAATCCAGCTCAATACATTATGCTTATGTGTTGGTAATTTAGTACATATTTAACACCACATAATGGCAGAACACACTTGGCTAGCCACTTACGGGGGACCCAAAAAGCACAATATGCAGCTCCTACCCTCAAGAAACCCACAGTCTATTCAAGAACATTTGTTTCTTCCTCTTGTAGCCTCCTTCCAAATAGACAACAGCTGGTAATTATTCTTTATATAATTACTCTACCTAGATTTACAGGTCTCACCATGACAGGGCGAATAGTAATTTGCCTTAGTGAAAAACAAATGTTTTCCTTGGAAAACAATTTAAACTTCAATCTGATAAATCATGCTCTCTTGCAGGAAGTGTCCTGCTTCGATTTTCCACCTCTCTTGCAGAAATAGGAGCTGGGGTACTTGTAAGTCTCTCTTCTGTCTTCATCTTTCCAAAGGTGCGACACAGTTGTGTTTCTCTACAGAACGTGTCTTTTGGCAGGGAAAAAACAAATTCCACTTGAACTAGGAAGTGTCTTTCCAGATTGTACTTACATAAACTTCAGTTGGGTTAACTGTTAACTTAATGTGTAAATAACTCAGAGTGGGAGGAGATGGCGGGGACTTAACACCGTAAAGCAGCAGTGGAAACTAATAGATGCAGCTCTGATGAAGTTCAGAAATATCCATTTCCTATATTTTAAAGAAAATTCTAAAGGGAAACCCAGGAGCCAGAAAAAATACTGCAGAAGCAAATGTATGCAGATATTCATTCATTAATTCATTCAACAAATAAAGAAAAATTGAGGCCCCAAAGCTTATATTCTAGTGGAAAGAGGGAGATAGGTAATAAACAAAATAAGAAATAAATTCTTAATTTCAGATACTGACAATGTTAAAAGATCATTGACAGAAGACTGAGAGGCAGGCATGGGGTAATGCTATTCTAGGATGGCCAGGAAAAGCTCTCTTTGAGCTGTGATGTAAATGAGAAGCCAGTCATCATGAGTTCCCTAGTAAAATTATCATAAAGTGTTGCTTCACCTCCCTTTAAATAAAAATAAATAACATTTGGGTCAGGAATCTACTCTTTTGGGATTGTGATATTGTGTGTGTGTGTGTGTGCATGCACACATGTATGTCTTTGTAAAAGGCTCTTTGTAATTTATTCCTATTTAGTTGACACTCAGAGATCTAGGAGATGAGAGGCATGAGATAGGTAATGATAATTTTCTGTACTTACATGTTGGGCTATATAAAGTTAAATTAGGAAAGAACCCTCACATAGCACTAACTTTTTAGCTTAGATTGTCTCAGGTTATGTTTGCAACGTGCTAAAATGCAAAGAAATATGGAACTTCCTTCAGAACTAAAGCAAAACTTGTCTTTAAAGCCTACAATTCTTACTTTTCTGTTTTCTGATTACAAATCAACAGTTCTATTAATTTTGCCTTACTGAACTTCTACTATGTGCTGAGCATTTTATTAAGCATCTTAATGCATTTTCTTATTTTAGCTCTATGAGGTACGCACAATTATTTGCATTGTACAGATGCAAAGACAACACAATAAATGATTTGACAAAGTATTCAATATTCTAACACAGGCAGTCTAACATATATATTAATACATATCCAACTAATCCTTGTTCAGTTATTACTCAGCACAGATGTAAGTCTACTTATAAGTAAAAAATAGCCAGGCATAAGATTATTTTACTAGGCAATTCTATACGTAGTCACATATTTTTAAATGACAACCAAACAAAAATCTTTCAAACAAGTAATTTCCAATTCAGTCACAAACTAAACACCTAGCCATCTGAATAACAGAGAGTTTTATCTTTTCACCTGAGTATAGGCTAATGAAGGAGGCAAGCCATTTAAACAATTAATAAATAAAATTCAAACATCTGCAGCAGAAGTATTTCCCAGTGCCCTGGGAGCTTAAAACGGAGAGGATTAATTCTGCCGGGAAGATATTTGCTTTTACTAGTTATCGTCTCTCTGAAATCTAATACACCAGCACTAACAGATTCTGGTGTGAGTGAGTGTTAGGAACACAGAGCTATACATGCTCCAGAAATGGACTTTTCCTTTTTTACTCTAAGAGGTGACATTTAAAATTACACAGTAAATATATGTGAATGAAATTGTGTAACAGTGGAATATGTTGTCCACCCAACTTTTCTTTGGATATTACATTTAAACATTTATCACAGATTCTTTCCACTCCATAGTTCAAACAGAAATGTTATTTGGGTGACAATTTGCATGGCTGGGGCATTTAAAGCATAGAAAAGAAAATGAAATCAGTACAAAACACTGAGAAAAGATACCTTTAAGGCAAAACAAAAACGGGAAGTGTAACAACCCAATTGCTAAATTGGAGGCTGAAAACATATGAAAATGTTGTAGAATTTGGGATCTGCTGTCCCATCAACACCAGTCCTGACTGGCAGGAGAAGAAGGAAAGAGAGAACAGAGTGATTAAGTTTAAACCCTCAAGGGCTACAAAATCAGATGAGCTGCTCTACTTTTTGTAGGCTTCTCTAATTTTCAAAAATCTTATTTAGAATCATAGAAGAATAGGCCCATGATAGGCATTTATAAATACTTCAGAAATTGAGTTTAATTACATATGTTACTCAGAAAGGAAGACAATGAGGATGCACAAATATTTCAAAGATAGAAACTGAAAAGAGAAAAGGAATCTTTCACCATAAAGAGAAAGAAATGACCAGGAACGTGGGAAGGACTGGAGAGGAGAAAGGAACTGGAAGAGATGCGGTATTTTATCTCTGGGGTGATTCTTAAACTCCCCTCATCACTGAGGTTGTCATTCTTAAATGTTGATTACAAAGTACTAAATTGATTACAGATTACAATATATATTGTGGGGAAGGAAGTGAAAATCACATCTCCAGAAGCTCAGTAACTGCCTCTATCACTTTAGCTTCAGCTTTTACCAGCTTTCTCTTCTCTACTTCAAAGGGGGGCAGCATTTTCCCATGTCCTCTGTATTCCTGCTCTATTTAAAGAATGTTTTCTCTCTGTTATTGTTCCTTTCAAATGTCTCTTCATATTTTACCTTGTCATTTAACCCTTTCTGGTATTCTTTTCCCATATACTCAAAATCTCTCCTTGTACTTGACGCAGCCTGCCTTCACCCTTCTAAAAAATACCTGTTTCTTTTTTATTACTCAGTGATGAGCCACCTAGATTCCAGCTTTTTGAAAGCAGCTCTATATTAAAATATTATTTAACAGGAAATATTTTTATCTTTATTATGAGTCTGAGTTGAAATCTTCCTAAAAATGGCCAAACCGAAATTACCCACTGTGATGTGCAGAGTGATAGATTTGTTTAAGGGATTTAGGGTGATGTTTTAATGTGCTGCAAATGACCTGGGGATCTTGCTAAAATGCAGATTCTGACTTTCAGGTCAAGAGTGGGGCCTGAGATTCCGCATTTCTAATGAGCTGTCATGCTGATGAAATGTTCATGGGTCTTCTTTTAAGTAGCAAGGCTTTAGAATCATTTTCCACAAATATGGATATCATCTTATACACTTTATTCTTTTAAAATTTGGAAATATACTTTAGTATATAAAATACATTACTGCATGACCATGGAAAGTAGGACTAATTCTGGTTTTCTTTCTCTCCAAAATATCTTCTCAACTATCTGTACTGGGAATATGGAGGACAGCTGCCCTAGGAGAGAGGTGCTGTTGAGGAGGACGTGCCCCTTGTGATTGGGGAAGTTGGGAAATAAATTAATTTGTGGGGGATTTTATGGGTGTGTTTTGTTTTTCCTGGAAGGGAATTTGATTTTAAAAGAACTAATATCCCTGAGAGACAGAAGGGAGTATTGGTGGTGGAGATGGCTGGCATTAGTGGTGAGATTGGCGGTACTGGTGCACAGGTGGTAATGCTGATGGTGGTGGTAGTAGTAATGGGAGAAGTGGTGTGGTAGTGATGGTGGTTGTGGTGTTAGTTATGGTGATGGTGGTGGTGCAATGGTGGCAGTGGAGATGGTTGTGGTGGTGGCAGCATTGGCAGTACTGGTAATGGAAGTAGTGATGATTTGATGGTGATTGTTCCTAGTAAGATAGTGATGGTGGTGGTTGTGCGGTTGTTCTGGTATTGCTGTTGGTGGGATGATGACAGTGGTGGTAATAGACATAATGGAAGCAATGGTGGTGACAGTGATAGTGATGAAGCTGCAGGTGGTAGTATTGACATTTGTGGTAATTTGATTGTGCTGGTGGTGGTCACGTTGATGGTCATGGTAGGGGTAATAGTGTTGGAGATGGTGGTTGTACTAATCATAAAGTAATGGTGGTAGTGCTAATGGTTGTGATGGTGGCAGTGATTCTTGAGATGTAGGTAGAAGTGGTAGTTGTGGCATTAGTGGTAGTAATAGTGGTATTATCAATTTCCACTAAATAATAGAGCAGATGGGTTTTCAATCCTGCTTTAAGTCATCTCCCGTCTTTCTATACTTTGGCAAATTGTTTGTCTCTGAGCCTCAGTTTTCTCCTCTAAAAAGATATTGCTAAAAATTCTGAGGTAGGGCCGGGTGTGGTGGCTTATGCCTGTAATCCCAGCATTTTGTGTGCCCAAGGCGAGTGGATGACCTGGGGTCAGGAGTTTGAGACCAGCCTGGCCTAAATGGTGAAACCCCGTCTCTACTAAAAATACAAAAAGTAACTGGGTGTAGTGGAGCATGCCTGTAATCCCAGCTACTCAAGAGGCTGAGACAGGAGGATCACTTGAGCCTGGGAAGGCGGAGGTTGTAGTGAGCTGAGATTGTGTCATGGCACTCCAGCCTGGGCAGCAGAGTGGGGCTCTGTCTCCAAGGGGGTGAAAAATTATCAGCTGTGAGTATCACCTGAGCCCAGGAAGTCAAGGCTGCAATGAGTCATGTTCATACCACTGCACTCAAGCCTGGGTGACAGAATGAGACTCAGTCTAAACACACACACACACACACACACACACACACACACACACACACACACGAGTATGCTATGGGGATTAAATGAAATAAAGTATGTGAAGCTCTTAGCAAAGTTTAAACAAGTCCTATCAATAAATGATGATTATTTATTGGTGAAATTGCCTAACTCCATATTCACTTTTTTTTTTGGAGACAGGGTCTCACTGTGTCACCCAGGCTGGAGTGCAGTGGTGCCATTTCAGCTCACTGCAGCCTCAGCCTCCTGGGCTTAAGAGATCCTTCCACCTCAGCCTCTGGAGTAGCTGGGATTACAGGAGCATGCCACTATGCCAGGATAATTTGTGTGTGTATGTGTGTGTGTTTTGTTTTTCTAGCAGAGACGAGGTTTCACCATTTTGCCTAGACTGATCTTGAACAAGTAATCCAAAGGGATCCACCTGCCTTGGCCTCCCCGATTGCTAGAATTACAGGCATGAGCCATTGCTCCCGGCTTATCATTCTTAACTTGTAAGTGTCCAACAAGCGTGAATTTGGACATTTTTCTTTTGATTTAGTTTATGCTTTCTTTCTTTCTTTTCTGGACACATTCTCATTTGCTCAGAATGAGAAGTCATAGATTTCATATTGACCTTTGATGGTAAAATGAATAAAGGCAGTTCAATCACTATCC
Source organism: Mandrillus leucophaeus (assembly GCF_000951045.1). Taxonomy (NCBI): domain Eukaryota; kingdom Metazoa; phylum Chordata; class Mammalia; order Primates; family Cercopithecidae; genus Mandrillus; species Mandrillus leucophaeus. The sequence continues at coordinate 142,114 of NW_012106086.1, read as the reverse complement.
TATTTTAAGATTTCCTTATGTAATTTCAGCCTTTTAGAAATTGATACTTCTAGAATTTAATAATGTATTTTTTCTATACAGAAATTTCAGCAATCATAAGCTGGAAGGTCAGAGACAGTGTCTTTGTAAATGAATGTGGGTGACTTTCCCTACATTTTTATATTGCCTGTGATCCTCCCACAGTTCCATCTTCCTCCTGCTCACCAAGTGAGTGCTCAGGAAATTCAAAAAAGCCATACAAAATCCCCTCCTTGAAAACTTTCAGTGACTCCATAGAAAATCCAAACTTGCTGGCCAGGCATTCAAGACCTTCCCAAGATGTATTCTAACAATCTCTGTAGCTAGTTTCTGCCCAGTTTTCTCTTTATCCTAACTTATGTTTTGTCCAAACTAGGCTTTTCCCCCAGTAGTAGAAATTACTTTAATTTATGAGGTGCCTACCATGTGCTAGATGCTGTGTTTAGCATTTTCATGCAGTGTCTTATTTGGTTTTCAACCTAGCAAGGATCATGTTGTTATCCTTACTTTATAGACAATTAAAGCTTAGAGTACTTAAGTAATTTTATTACAGTCACAAAATAAATAAGGATTCAAACTCCTATATTTAGAGTTTACTCTTTCCAGGATAATGTGCTGTCTCTTTAAAGCTCTCTTGCTCACCTACTTCTGTGCCTTTGCTCATGGTGAGCTTCCGTTATGGAAAGCACTCTTTCCTCTATTTGTTCTGTGAAATACTAAAAATCTTTCAAGGGTCCAATCAAATAGTACTGACTGCTTGGGTCTGAATTCTAGTTGTGAGATTTTGGAGAACTTCTTCTCTATGTGCTTCAATTTCTTGGCTAAAAGTTAGAAATGATAATAATTGTTTTGTATCATATAGTTGATACGAGGAATAAATATACACAGATTCTTATAATTGATGCTATACACATATAAGCATATGTGTACACACACACACATATACATTCAATCTTTATTTATAGCTGTACCTATGAAGAAGTTAGAACAGTTTGTGTACCAAGTATTATGTCAGTGTTTGTTATAAAAACAGAAGTTATCTTAGATATCTGGGAAAATCCTCTTAATTGGAAAAATGATAAATCTGAAACTCAGAGAAGGTTTGCAAACCTGTCCTGGGTCACATAGTTGGTGGGACAGCCAACTCTGGAATTCAGAATTATCACTTCCTGTAACAGAATGTTTCTTTACATCTTTACACTAGACTGCTCTGCCTTGTAAAACCTTTCTATCTTGCCTCTGAACATTCTTGTTCATTTTTCCTCTCTCACGAGGAACATTGCATTATAACTGTTTGAGTATGTGTCTTATCACTCAAACTCAATTGCGAGGTCCTTACATGCAGGGTGGCTTTCTCATTCATCTTTGTTTTCCACACAATATTGATGCCCACAAATGTGCACTCACATAGCATTTCATGAATTGATTGAACATCTGCTATTACAATAATATGAACTGATTATTCATCTGCTAGAAATTGAAATTGAGGTGCTTTCACATCAATTTTCAGTTTTCTCAGCAGCTCTGAGGGATGGGTACAATTTTACAGAGGAGGCAAATGAGGTTTAAAGGTTCAGAGAGGAAATTACTGGAAGGTTAATTACACAGGTGTTTCAGAACCAACCAAAGCAAAATGGATCATTGGGTCATTTGCTCTTTGGAATAGCTATGCCTTTGTTGGCTTCTTTGAGCACAGATAAATAAGAACTTTTGGTCTATAATTTACTTTTAATTTCAACACCATGTCGATTTTCCTAATACTTTTTATTCTCACATGTGTTTTCTTTATTTAATCAAGTGTTTCAGGAACTTGGGTTGTACATTTTTTTTCTGCTCTCAAAAGTAATGTTTGTTGTAGAATATTTAGAAAATAAAAAGAAAGAAAGAAATCACTCATAACTTAGAGATAAGCAACATCAACATTCTGGCTCTTCCTGGTAATTTTTTCATGTTAGAAACATTATTTGTATCTGCTTCTCTTTCTCTTATTTTAAATAATATTTAAATTGAGATTGTAATTTATTTTACAACTTACCTTTTCTATTCATCATCTAGAATCTAATTAATAAAAGTGCTATACATAAAAATAGTATGAAATAAATTACTTCAAACCCAAGATGTTATATCTAAGGGCATATAAGATAAGAAATTCAAAGAAATATAGAATACTTGGTTTCCATGCACTGGAGTAACTCTTTTCAGATATTTCCCAGTCTGAAATCTATTTACTTCTAGCTGCAACTATAGCAGCACAAATAACAACTGAAACTGCTATTGTGGTGGCACCTGTGTAGAGACAACTTTTGGCAGTATAGCTAAAGAGAATACATTCTCCAGAGTAATAGCCATCAGTATTTAGAACAAAGCACATTGAACTTTTCAACTAGAATTAGGGGAATGCATGAGATAAAGTCTCTGTATAGTATTTTAGGTTTATACTTTGGACAGTTGTAGACAGAAGATTGATACTTCTGTACATTTTGTATAACCTTCCTAATGTAAGTAAATAATAGTTAATTCCCCAGAAGATCCCATGATGAACACAAGTGAGCAATGCAGAATGTGGATGAGGAGGGAGGAGATTCCACTAGACCAGAATATTGATGTTGGGTGGACCTGAGCATTTGCCTATTGCCTATTGAGTGAGGCCTAAGAGTTATGTCAGTATGAATTAGGTATGACTGACAGTAACAGAGGAACTAAAAAGCCCCTCCTAGTTTAATAATATGGAAGTTTATTTCTATTTTCAAAAAGTTGATGGAGGTAGATATTTGAAGGATAATATGGCTAATAGGATCTGTCTCTACTGAGTCCCCGAAAACCTGGATTCCTTCCAGCTCACTGCTCCTCCAGTTTTTGGGTGAAGCCCATGTCCTCATAAACAAGGATAGAGTTCCAGTAACTGAAACCACATTTCCAGCAGCAGGAAAGCAATTTCACATTGCTTTCGTAGTGTGAAAGCAGTGTTGAGTAGTTGCAACAGAGACCTCAAATATTCGCTATCTCATCTTTTACAGAAAAAGTTTGCCAACTCATGCTCTGGAATTGAGACTATGGTTTCACAAATTTTCAATTAATCCATTCTTTTTTGTAATTGTCAGGTTGCTAGTTTGAATAAAATGGTCTTTATGAATTTGTATTACATTTGGATGTATCAAAAATAAGATTTAATACTATTTTGTATATTGTTACTTGGATAAGAAAGAGGAAGAAAGGATGGGGAGTGAGACTTAAAATGACACAGATTTATTTCTTTACAAATTCTGAAGTAAATTGTGGCAAAATATTAGTGCCTATTAAATATTAGTGATGGACATGTGGAAGTCTGTTATTTCTGTATTTCTTTGGTATGTTGAAAACTTCCATAATTAAATACTTTAAACAGTTTAAAAGAGAGATGATTATGAGTTCCCTTAAAAATAAAAAAAGAACTGTAGTCAAGTTTCAAAGCCATTCCAATTTGGATGTCCTGAGGAAGCTCCTTACAGAATGGTATGTGGAGAAGGTTGACTCCTATTGTGGTGTGATATTTTTTGTGATCGAACCTCCAGAATCATATCAGCAGTTCCTGAGACTCTGCATATCTGTAAAACGTGTCTGCCTCTGCCTGTGCACTACAAAAAGAGCACCTGCATCCAAAACCAGAAAAGAAGGCAAATGTGTCCTAGAAAAGTAACAGACTGTGTTAGAATTGGTACATTTCTGAGATGAGAAAGTACTAAGAGCTTTCTACTTTTTGTTGGCATAAAATCTAGATCATTTACTCATAGTAAGATAAATTATTTAGGAAGACCAAAAGCCTTTAATATTTAAGCTTTTTAAAAATGGGTATTTGTAACCTATAAGCATATAGATATATAAGAAAAAAAAACTCTCTAAATTATTTAAGATTTTCTCCTTAGAGACAATAGGTTATCTCACAATAGATTGAACCTTTCTATATTAAAGAAGTAATGTTGCCGTGTATTTAAGTAAGAAGAGAAATTTCAAAACCTTTAGCGCTGTAAAATTGTATCCAGTCAGCCTCTAGCAACATACATAATCATAAGAAAGCTGCTCATCTGCCAAAATTGGACAGCTTTACCAAATGCAAGTTTAATTAACTGGAAAAAAATTAAATTTTAATAAATAATTAGGGTGATTATTAAGCATTATGGTGCACTTAAAATGTGTTGTGTAAACACTAGTGCAAATATCTTCCAAGTTTGATTTCCTACTCATTTTAAGTCATTATCTTTTGAGAATAAAACTAAAGCAATGGATAACTTTTTAAGGAAAAGGAAAAATATATAAAACAAGAAACAACCTTTATTTGGATAATGTGACAGTACATTTTACGTCAATTCTCAAAAAGCAAGCATTTACTTTGCACAAGGCCGAGTGTTATATGCTGAAGATATAAAAATGGATAAAATATGGTCTAAGAACTCACAGGCTAGTGATAGAATGAGGATTAGAAATGTAAGTACCATACAGTAGATACACGTTTTAATAGAGGTGTATTACAAATGCTTTAAGAGCACCAAGGAGAGAGAGAATTCATTCTGATAGGAAGGTCACAGCAGGTAACACAGATGTACACATACAGGTAATGTAAACAGGCAGAGAGAGAAGTAGAGAAGGTATCTCATGCAGAGGAAAGAGCACCAGGAAGTCATCCAGGCACAAAGTGCATACCTTGTTTGAAGAAATGTGAATTGCTTCATCTTGCCAGAATACAAGTTTATGGGAAATAAATGACCAGAGGTGAAAATATAAAGGTGGTTAGGGACAGATTTTCATCGAAGGCTCTCATTAATTATTATTTTTCTAAAAATTTTTCAATTAACAGAAGATTTTTAAAGGATGCATGGTGCCCTACTTAGTACTGTTTCATGGCCCTTCCTTTCTTTCTTACTTCTGGAAGCCTCCAGTTCTGTGATCAATTTCCCAATGACTTTTATTGGCCTATAGTTACCTGGGTAGATAAGGAAGCCAAATTATAGCAAAATTTTGGGAAGACCTTCTAGCATGACCCTTCCACAATCTGTTATTTCTTTTATTACTAATTTTATGTGTATTAGATTATCATAAGATTTATACATAAGAATCATGTTACTTTTAAATAGCACATTTTCTTTAATAATGTAACAGTAGAAAAGTATATATATTTCAGTGAAATGGGAGATTAAAATCAATTCCTGCCTTTCTGTTGCATTTTAACATTTTCCTTTTTATTATAGAACATTAATTATGTATGGAAATGGTTCAACAACTTTGTTGTCTTAGTTGCCTGCTCTCTGTGAAATACTAGAAATGTGGGAAAAATTCAAGACAATTTTTACCTGTTACCATCTAACTCTGACGAATTCCTCCTAAATCAATGTTCAAATAATTATCATATTTGATACTTATGGACCTAACTTAGCTAAAACTTCATGTGTAAATTTTGAATTATTTGGATTTTTTTTGATAAATAGATAAATTTACATCTATTTTAATTTAAGATTATCTAGCTTTTAAAGCAATGATCATTCAATCCAAGTAGTCCTGTATTTTAGGATCAGATTTGACTAAATAAAATGGGAAAACCCAAAGTAAAAGGTTAACACACAAGGAAAGTCTTTACTCCTAGAGGTAGGGTCAGATTTGACCAAATAAAATGGGAAAACCCAAAGTGATGTGTTAACACACAAGGAAAGTCTTTACTCACTCCTAGGGAAGTCCAGAGATAGGCAGTCTTCGGTGTCGTTGGCTCCAGGGTTATCAGAGATGCCATCTCCCTTTGTCTTGCTGCTCTGCCATCTTTACAGTTTTCAGAGGCAACCTATGCTTTCTTAGAAATCTTACACAAGTCTTCCACTCACATCTCATTGACTGAAGCTGTACCTTTACATAAGAAAATCTGTGAAATGTAGTCTTTTAGCTAGTATCCTTCATCCAAATAAAACTGGGTTTTGTTATGGTGGTGAATGAAGAGAACAGATTTGGGGGAAGACAGTAAGCTATCCTATTACGATCAGTACAATGTCACAATGTTGTTTTAATAGAAAATATTTTAAAACTTACTAGGTTAATATCTAAGCCCAGTGATGGAAATTTATAACATTCTCTTTTCCAACTCATCCTTTTAGATTTAAATTTATAAAATAATATATATTCTGGTTTCCCAATGGCAGAAACTCACTGTAATATAATCTATAAAGCCATTTAATTCAGAAAATAGGGCATTTATTAAATGTCATGTGGTAAGAAATCTCTAACTCTTTTGATGTCAGACGTCAAGAAAATTAATTCCTCTTTGAAATCTCACTATTAACTTATGAAACCATCTGCGAAGCCTGACTGCCTTTATTGATTTTTTCTTTTTTAAATATTTAATTTTTAAAATAGATTTAGGGGGTACAAGTGCATTTTTATTACATGATATATTGTGTAGTGATGAAGTTTTCCTGATTACATACTCCACCTTCTCTCACACAGACTCATCCCTGTGCTTTTAATAACTGGTACTTGACCCACGTCTGCTGACTTTCATGACAACTGCTGCCTTTTTCCTCTGGATTTTCATTATCTATTTTCTAATCTCCTGCCATTATCAATTTCTGATCTCTTCAGTTGCAAAGTTCTCAGTCTTCACTCTACAGAGGTCTGTATTCATCTGAATGTGTTTTAGAATTTGTGATCTCATTTCCAACCTCTCAAACTCTGAAGAAGTGTGAAATTTCGTATCAGGCAGATACAGGTCCAAATCTCAGCTTTATCATTTACTCCTGTGACTACGGATAAGTAGATTAATTTCTTTCAGCCTAGTTTTCCTCATCTGGAAAATTATAAAGAACATGTCTACTTCATTGGGTTGCTGAGAAAATTAACCAGGATACCACATGAAGATTTAGATGTCCAATATTATCCTATCCCAACTATCACTATAATTGTCTTCAGAGCAGGTAAAATGTCTATGTAATGACTCTCTGGGAGATTTTCTGGAAACTGAGTGGGGTCTTCATAAATGATGTATGAAGGAAACTCCTATTGTCTGTCACATCTCATTGCAATGTGCATGCTTGTACCTAGGGGCATGTCTAAGTTCGTAGATCAAGACCTGACACTGGCATCAAGAGATCATGGTTCCAATCTTAGAATCCACTCCTGCCAGTAGACCTTAGAGAGGGCAAATCAGTCTGTTCTACAATGTTTCCTTAATTTAGAGCTTTGGAAAGCAGAGGTTAGACTCTCAAGTTTTTTCCCAAAAGTTGTTAGGTTTCTTAGGCTTTTTGTCCATTCTTCACATGATGAGCTTTACCTACAATGGATCTCAGAAAAGATAGCTTGGAGATTCACAAAAGGTTATTTTACACCATTGTCACAAGAACTTGCCCTGCAAAATTAAGCCTAGTTGTTACCTTAATTTTCATAACAAAAGTTTATTCTAGTGGCTTTTTTTTTTTTTTTTTTTCTGAACCCAGAACTTATCAGGACCTTATCAATTCTGCCTCTATTATTAGACATCCTTTTATACCTCAAATGACATGCAGATATACTGAAATATATTTTATAACATATTGATAGTGCATTGAAATTGGAAGTTTTCCAAAATCTAAGGATTGTAAGTTACATAGAATAGTTGAGTTTCTAGTTTAATCATAAATAAAGTACTTACCAATGTTTTCACAAACTATTTAAGTTCCAGCTAGAGCATGCATTTCAAAAATTCATACTTAGGCCGGGCTCAGTGGCTCATGCCTGTAATCCCAGAACTTTGGGAGGCTGAGGCCGGTGGATCACCTGAGATCAGGAGTTTGAGACCAGCCTGGCCAACGTGGTGAAGCCCCGTCTCTACTAAAAATACAAAAGTTAGTTGGGTATGATGGCAGGCACCTGTAATCCCAGCTACTTGGGAGGGTGAGGCAGGAGAGTCGCTTGAACCTGGAAGCAGAGGTTGCAGTGAGCCGAGATCGTGCCATTGCACTCCAGCCTGGGCAACAAGGGCAAGACTCCACGTAAAAAAAAAAAAAAAAAAAAAGATACTTGTTTGAGTAGCTTTTAATATGTTGGATATCCTAATGCTAAGTGATGATGGGTTTCTGCCAATGTATACAGAATGCTAAAATGATGCCCAAACCCTGTATCTTGTAGATTCAGATTCATCTGGTCATGTTTTGAAAGTTGACTAGTGGAGCTGCCGGTGGCCATTTTTATGAGGAGCCATTGGAGCCTGACGGAGAGAAAACAAAGGCAGATTTGGGGCTGACAGCTAGTCCTGCTCAACTAACCCTCGTTAGCAAAAGGACCGGGGGTAGAAATGTCTTCATGACATTTTATTTGTGTCATAAGGAGAGCACACTTTCGTTTAGTCATGGTAAACTAGTACTCAGATTGTTCAGCTCAGCTCCCTTAGGCTGAATGCCAGAGTTCTCAAGTGAGGGGGAGATAATAGAGTCAAACAGCAGGTGTCGCTAATATTCCTGTACAAAGCTGAGGACTCAGAGCAGTGTTCTCTGTGGATTCAGCATCAGGAGAGTTGAAGTGGATAGGAAAGCCATCTGTTCAATGATGCAGGTAACAGAAGAACATTTTACAATGGCTTCACTGGGCAACAGCAAGGGAGCAGCCTATAGATTTTTCTTTAGGATGCTAGGCGCGGTTTGGTACAGTGAGCCGGCACTGATTAGGCTGTTTAGAGTGTGGAAGAAAGTGGTAATTTTGAGCTACACAAAGAATATCTTCTAGATACCCAGATATGAGTCAGAGAGATAGAATTAGAAATTCCTGGGATATTCAAATAAGAGAGAGAGAGAGAGAGAGAGAGAGAGAGAGAGAAATAATGAAGAGAAAGAAAGCGGCGGGGGGCGGGCTATGAAGAAAGACAGAAACTGTAATATTACTAGGCTGACAGTGATAGCCAGGAAAAGACATAACAGGAAAAGACATTTTTCACCTTTGCAATAATCAGGGTTCACATATTTATATGAGTGAGAGCTCATAATCCTGTATCAGAATATGATGATATTTGATAATACTTCAGTATTTTCAGCGTCCTTTCCTGTTAGGGATACTACAGTGAGGTGGTTACAAATGGACATTGTGAGGCCAGCCTACCTGTATTTGCCTCCTGACTCTTTGTATGATCATGAACAACACATTTAAATTCCTTAAGTCTCAGTTTCTCTATCTGTAAAATAGAGATGATAATAGCACTGCCCTCACAGGCATTTTTAAGAAAAATTAAGATAATCATATGATAAATTTGGTGTATACCAGAACTCAATGCATGTTTTTAATATATAATATTTACCTTCTTAGACTAACTAAAGTTTTGCTTTGTAAGGTTCTTTTCACACCAAATAGAAGACTTTGTTAATCTGTTATGACAATAACTCTTGGAAATTTTTAGTTCTTCCTTCTCATGGTGGTTAAATTATTTCACAGTATATCAGCTATGATCCAATTCCACAGTTCATACTCAGGCAAAACTGCCTTCTTAAATAATGGGAGTTTGGTACAGAGACTACAAAACCAGGGCAAAGGATGTTAAATTGATACTTCAAATGTGCCTTACTTTGAGTCTGATACTATGGAATTTTGCCTGCTATTGGAGCACCCAACTATTGCTTGGAATAATTTTGCATTCCCTCGCATTTTACAGAGCATTGGCTTGACTGACAACTTGACAGTCAGATAGCCTAGGCTGATGCCATTGTATCTATTTAATAATTTTGTTAACCAATTAATGCAAGCAGACAATTCCCATATTTCATGTAATAATTGAATATTAAAAAGAACAACAACAAATAAACAGTGGACACTCAGAACTAACATCTGAATACTGTTTTATCCCAGTTGCCCTCTTTTCCTGAACGCTCCAAAGACACACACACACACACATACACACATACATACACACATGCACACACACACATGAAGAAGCACAAAGAAGGCAAAGGACATTTCATTTTGGGGTTGAATTTTTGCTCTGGAACCCAGTATAAAGCTCTAGTAGGTAGATTGGTCTTCAAGGAAAGGCTCTTTTTCTCTATATATGGTAGGCTACTTCCCTTCAAGACCCCTATATGAATCTAGAATCTAAACCATGCATGGCAGGATGGCGACACCTGTGCTGATGTTTGAGAAAAGTGGTAAAAGAAGGAGAGAGAGAGAGAGAGAGAGAGAGAGAGAGAGAGAGAGAGAGAGAGACAAAGATACAGATCTATTTATCTGTATCTATCTCTATCTCTCTGAGAGAGAGACAGAGATACAGATATAGATACAGATCTATCTATTTGTCTAACTATCTACTGAGAGACAGAGAGAGAGAGAGAGAGAGAGAGAGAGAGAGAGAGAATTTGCCTCTATTGCCCAAAATGGAACTGTATTAAGTTGTATGCTCCAAAAGTCTAGTCCTAGCTCCCAGGAAGGAGAAGAGAAGAGAGAAAGAAACAGCCAGTGTTTTTTTGAGAAAAAAAAAAAAAAAATTCTGGGCTTTTCTAGCAGACTTGTGGATAGAAGAGGAAAAAAGTAGAAAGAGAGAAGATTGTATAGACTTACTTTATAGTGGGAACCTCAGAGTCTTCACCATCTAGGCTTCATGAGAGTTGCTAAATGTGACTAGACTTGTTAACCCATAGCTCCTCCCCAAGAAATTCAGTATAGTACATGCTCTTCCTTGGTGTTAGAATGTTTTTCACCAGATTCTTGTTCCTCCTTGAGGTATAGTAAGAGGGAGAGGAGTTGAAGGAAGGAGTTTTAGTTTCTTTCTCCATAGACCAAAATTGTACTAATTTTGTTCTTTCTCCTCTTGATTAAATGGAGTGAAATGTCAGGTCTATCAGCTAAGGGTGAGGCTGTTCCTTTCGAGGGAAGATGTCTGCAGACATCAGTTAAGTCCTCCCTGCACCATTGGAGTGCTTTTCTTGGGAACTTTCAGCACTCTGTTTTGTACATCTGGTATTAATCCTACAAGCCGTTAAGCTCCTGTGTTCTTACTATCTATTACAGGGTAACACATTACCCTAAAACTTAACAACTTAAAACAACAAATGTTTATTATCTACAAATGGCTATTCTGGGTGGTTCTGGTTCTGAGTTTCTCATGAGGTGGTCCATAAGGTGTCAACTGGTGCTCCAATTGTTGGAAGGTTTGATTGGATTGGAGAATTTGCTTCCGTGATGGCTCACTCACAAGGTTGTTGTCTGGAAGCCCCAGTTCTTCCAATGGACTTCTCTCTGGAGCTCCTTCAGTGTCCTTATGACATTGCAGCTGCTTCCTTGGGAGAGTGCAATCCAAGAGGACAGACCAAGGAGAAAGGCGAAATATCTTTTATGTCCTAATCTTGTATGCCATAACTCTCACTTCTGCCACACACTATTCTTTAGAAGTGAGTCGTTAAATCCAGGCAACACTCAAGAGGCAGGAAATAAAACATTGCCACTTCAAAGAAAGGGTATCAAAGAATTTGTGGATGTATTTAAAAGCTGTGCCACCCTCAAATCTTTTATAAATCCACTAGGAGCTTCCACAAATGGTCCAGATAAAACATTAATTTATGCTATCTAAGGCCATACCAAGTCAATGATTTGCCATTTCTTTTATTCCCTACCTTAAATACTTCTTCTTTTTGTCCAATTGCACTCATCAAACAGCATTATACACTGAAATGGATAGAACTATAGACCAATTAATGCAATTAAACCCCTTTAATTATCAAGAAAATGTTTATTTCCACTGAAAAAGGCAACTTACTTTTCTTAATTATTGACTCACAAATGGATCACTCTTTTTTCCTTATAGTGGAATTAAAATTCAAAGGTTTACTCTTTAACATTTCTTCTTATTCTGTTTGGCCCTGCCTAAAAAGTTTCACTCAGCAACAGAGTGCCTTTGCATACGTGTGTGCGTATGTGTGTTTAGCCCACGCTATTTTGTACAGAACTAACATAGATTTTTTTGGTATCACTACAGAGGGATTATTCTCACCACAACTGTGACATATTATGTTAATGATTCCAATGAGACATGACCCTCTGATGGGTCCCAGTGTGTGTTGTTCCCCTTTATGTGTCCATGTGTTCTCATCGTTTAGCTCCTACTCATAAGTGAGAACATGTGGTATTTGGTTTTCTCTTCCTGTATTAGTTTGCTAACGTCCTCCAGCTCCATCCATGTTCCTGCAAAGGATATAACCTCTTCCTTTTTTATGACTGCATAGTAACCCATGGTATATATGTACCACATTTTCTTTATCCAGTCTGTCATTGATGGACATTTAGGTTGATTGCATGTGTTTGGTATTGTAAAAAGCACTGCAGTGAATATACATGTGCATGTGACTTTACGATAGAACAATTTATATTGCTTTGCGTATATACTCAGTAATAGGATTGCTGGGTCAAACGGTATTTCTGTCTTCCACAATGGTTGAACTAATTTACACTCCCACCAACTGTGTATAAGCGTTCCTTTTTCTCTGCAACCTCAACAGCATCTGTTGCTTTATGACTTTTTGATTAATAGCTATTCTGACTGATGAGATCGTATCTCATTGTGGTTTTGATTTGCATTTCTCTAATTATCAGTGATGTTGAGCTTTCCCTCAAACGATTGTTGGCCACATGTATGCCATCTTTTGAAAAGTGTCTATTCATGTCCTTTTTCCTGCTTTTTAATGGGGTTGTTGTTCACTTGAATATTTGTTTAAGTTCCTTATAAATGTTGGATATTAGACCTTTGTCAGATGCATAGTTTGCAAAAACTTTCTCCCAGCAAATGACATGTTTTTATTAATGCTTCCTGTCCACTCAGTGGATGTCTTCTCATGACACTAAAACAGTATGGTTTATATAGTCTATGAAAGTGAGCAGAAATTCCATAGTTAAATTAAAAAAAAAAAAAAACTGTTGTAACAACAAAGAGCAAACTCAGGTTTTCTAACAAACTTGTAACGCAAATATTTGCTAATGATTAAAGATAAAGATTTTTAGTTGGAAGGCTTTTAATCCTCATTTTTAGTCTAGCAGTCAAAGATTAATAATATAGACCTATAGTATTTGGAACCAAGTCACACATGACTTGAAGTGTCTTTGTGAGAAATTATGTAGAGTCTCTTTTAAGACTAAAGTAATTAAGTTTTTTTTTCAATATCTAGCTAATTTTAAGACTCTCAATATTACTATTGTGAAGATTTAACTTCAGCAGTATTACAATTGCTAATGCTATATTTAACTAAATATTGCTTATTTATGCTAAAAAGAAAAATAATAGTGTCACCATAAGCATACACATACACACATTACAATAGAATACATATTTAGAGTTCCATTAACATCAAATACATATTTTTCCTATTCAGATTAATTCTACATAAGTATTTGCTGCTAGAAGCAATACTTATATACCTAAACAAACCCAATATTATTAGACTATCAAGTAGCTTTTATTTAAATATGTAATAAACATTTGAATATGAGAGGATATAAGATAAATATCATGTTACTTGTTGAATAAGTAATTATTGAAAATGTGCTGTGGGCAGATTTGAGCAAATTATACTCTATTGAACACATGAACACAAAATTTTAGTCATAAATAAATCATACTTCCAGCTGAAGTAGTCTTTTACAATTCTTTAGAAAACAGCAAAATGAGCTTTTCTTTTTTTTTTTTTTTTTGCATCTTGTTGAGAAGTGAGGGTACAATTATACCCTATCTATATGTATGTCTTTTTTTTTTTTAATACTTTCCTGTTTTGTGCCAAAGAGAACATAAGACTTCATGCAATAAGATGACTGGTGTTTGTGTAAATGTTTTCAGTTGATTAGAATTTCAGGGTGTATCAAATGTACTTGTTTGGGATAACTGGACATGTTTGTATTAAATTTAGTGTAGCCTGTTTTTTTTTTTTTTTTTCTTGTCTCTTGGTCTTTTTTATTCCCACGTTAGGTTGACTGGGAAAAAGAGACTCTCTTCTTTATTTAATATGGGTGCATTAAACCTTTGGGGATCCTAAGCTCTCTCTTCAATATGCATAGACACTTCAAAAGCCTGAATAAGATAATGTGGTCCTAAAAAGTGATTTTTTTACCACCTTTTTGCTAGAATATAATCCATAGTCAGAGATAATGAATAATGCCAGTTAATGGACTCTTATCAAGTAAGGCATGCCACTAGGTTCTTACACTAACCCTACAAATATTTTCCCAGAAAAAATATTTTATATGAGGAAAAATCTTCTAGTCATGCTGTTTTGTTGCCCTTGTTTAGTAAGAGAACAATAACGTCATCTGCTGTGTAGGTTTTTTTCTTTTGACAAGCTTCAGGGGCCATGCACTTTAATGTATTATTAAAAAGAATATATATATGTATATCATATATATATGATTAAAATAGAAGAAGCATGCCTGGGAACTTGTGGTTTAAGAAAACTGCAGAATATTTTAAAAAAGCAAATGCAAATTTAAATGAAATAAATGCTAACTAATTGTAGGCACTAGGAAAATGCCTCAAAACTTTTTTTGTAATAAAGATACTAAATATATCCTGGTAGGCTTATAGAACTATGGGACCGTTTTGTGTGGCATTTGCCTTCATTAGCCATCTATCATAATATCCACCCTATTTGACATTGATATACTATCACTATGCTGAAAATAATGTTGCAATATCAGGTTCACACTGACATCTCACAGTCCTTAAGATGCCCTCTTGGTCTCCCTCATGACCTTATTCCAAAGAAAGAGACAACTGGCTCCTTTGGTGCTTCCACATTTAATGCATAACTCCATCTCTGGAAGAAATACGGGGGGACTACAGGGTGAATTCAAACATATTACTGTAGATTTCCCACAATGTTGTGAGATTTTGGGCTTTTACCATCAAGCTTTAGCAATTGTTTAAAGGCATTTAGTAAGACAGATCCTTATGCCTGAAACAGTTTCCTACCTCACTTGTCTTAGTCTTCCAGAGGAAGGAGGATTTGTTTGTTTGTTTGTTTGTTTGTAGAGAACTTATTATCTCTAAGAGAAAGCCCGATTTCTTGAATTTCTTCCCATTTGGATCAGAGAATAATATTTTGAGATCTTTACAGTGGTGTTCCCCAAATTGAAAAATACAACTTATAAATGGGTTGTGATACTGATTTAATAGGTCTAGACAAGAAATTATGATTAAAACACAAAATATAGCAGGTTAAGAGTGACCTAACTATATCAGAATAGAGGATATCAGCCTTCATTGCATAGTAAAGGTCTTCATTTCAATTACATATATATGTAAGCATATGAATATGTTTACTGGGCCATGGTGGAAAAAATATATTTTTTAAAATGAATTTTGATGAAAAATACTTGAAAAAAGTAGTCATGTATAAAAATATAATTTCATAAATGTTATGCTTTACAAAAGATTCAATGACTCAACTCAAGGAAATTGCCGTCTTTATGGATAGGAGCACATCTATGTAGCAAGAGAGTTGTAAATATTAATTTCTTATCTAGAAAGAGTTTGATACACCAAAGAGTGTTATCAAAGTTAACAATAAGGGGAAAAGAAAATATGCCATTATTCAGAATACATACTCCTCAGTCTCCTAAAAGCCTATTGGTTACAAAAGTGTTGTTTAGGATCTCAGAAAGAGAAAGTTTGTTTTAGATGAAACACATTCTCTTGTAGGCATCTAAAGAGTGACCAGGAGTGACAGACAGTCAAAAAAGTTTTCTACTTTCTCAAACAAGAATTTAAACTGTCAGTGGTTCACTGAGTGATTATTTTCATGTCTTGTCCATTTTTCCTTTGCAATCTTGTTTTTATGTAATGAAAGCTTTAAACATTCTATAGAATTCTTTTTATTTTTGAGGACACAAAAGAAAGCTTAGGGCATTTACCCTTCTGAAATAACTTCAAAATATATCTTCCTCCTCCATGGTCACCCTATTTTTTTTTTTATTTTGAAATTTGGACAGTTTCTTAGAATTGCTCGGCATCCCATGCACTGTCAGGGGGCATTAATCAGCCCCTTTCATCATGGGTGGCTCCTTTGGATAGTTGGAGACTTCACCAAATTATCTATTGCTAACAATATACCAAAAACAGTTTTCACATGAAACTCGTCTTTATGCAAATTCTGTTATCTGATAGAGAAATGGTTACTGATGTGGGGCATGAATTCATTCGTGTATGCACTGCATATATAACAAAATATTTTAATATAAATTAAAGAAAAATAAAAATGGCATCTATTTTCCATGTTAGCATTTATATAACATCTTTCTACATTCAAATAAAGTCATATATCTTGATAGCTTAAGATTGTTTCTCTGTTTTCATTTTCATTTTTTTGTGTGTGTCGGGGGGCAGGAGTCGATGAGGATGGTAAAATCAGTTACCATACTTTAAAATTTTACATTATGCCAACTTTTCTATTATGTTTAAAGAAATACAAACATGCCTTCATTGTTATTCCTACATTCTAAAATCTATCCTGGTGATCTGCATCTTCAGGTTGTATAGTCTGCATTCGGCACAGATAAAGATGCACTAATTGTGGACAGTGTTCTTATTAGTCATAATATCCATTCTGATTGGTTGGAACAGAGGCTATGTTATTTACCATATATTTTCAGCATCTTCTGTTCTTATACTTTCACTCTCACTTTTTGAAAAGTATGTTGACCCATGCAGAGAATATTCACAATACTGTCAGCAGGGGCTCTAAAGCCAATTTTAGACACATGTCACCGAATTACCTTTCTAAACAGTTATACTCTCTGGAAGGCTTGCAGGAAACAAAAAGAAAAGTGAAGTCTTATTAATAAAATGTAAATACAAGGTGAATTTAATGATATATGAGGGAAAATTTTCTGTGGTTAATATCTAATATCCATACTTTCAATATCTCTTCTTTCTGTGCCATATGTCGTGAACTAAGACACAGAATACCACCTCTAAATGTGATGAATAATATTGAAAAATCAAATAATAGTGTGAAGAATAACAGGGAGAGTTGGGATTGATATGAATTTTACTTTCTCAGAAAGAAACTTTCTCTTAGTAGAAAATTTTTGTTTAGATAAAATCTGAAAACTCTGAGGTAAGTTCAGAAATAGAGTCAGTTTTCTGCCTGGTCCCATTACTCTGTCTTTAAAAGTTTACTCTGCTTTTATTAGAGGAATATCTTCCCTGGGCATTTCAGGTCTTTAAATAACATTCCAAGAAGCCTGCAATATTTCACGGAAGTTTGATTATTTCCATGGGAATGTGCAGACTGGTAATATCCATCTATTCACACAGAAACTCAGTGCCAGGTATGTTGATGTAATTTGGCAACATTGTTAATGATGATTTCTTGAAAAAAATATTTTCCGTCTTTTTTGGATCTTGGTTGAAAATCAAAACTTCCATGTAAAATTTGAACTGATTCACTAACTTAGAAACTCTCTAAAAATGCATAAAATTATAGCCCTATATGTCAAAAAAAATAGTTTTCCCTCTGAGATTATAAATTCAAAAAGATGATTAATATGGGATATAATTACTTTTATTTGAATGAACAAGGCACTAGGATTAGCAATGTCAATCTCATGGAAATTGTAATGAAATCTCTAATGATCACAGAAGTTCTGGATCTTCCCTTCACATTTCATTTGAAAGATATTCTACTGGTACTGATAAAAATGAATGGAGTTATTAGAAGCTTAACACACTTATTTCTTCAATATAATACATTTTCAAATATCTAGTGTGACAGGGGAAATTGATAATTTCGTTAACCAGTTTTGGTTAACAGCAGGGTAACCAATAAACAGTAGGGTAGTGAACAAGAGGGACGATTTTTAATCACTGCCTGATCCTTTCCAAGAGCAATGGCTGGGAGCTCTTCCTTTCCTCACTATCACTTCCTTTACAGGTATCAAGGATTCACCCTTGGTGATAGAAAATGGATATATTCATGGAGATCTCAGAAGAGGTTTCAGGGTTTTAAGCATTGCTTCTTCTATAGGAAAAGTGCAGGCAGCTGTGGATGAAGGGCTCTACAAACTGGTGATGTGAATAGATAATGTGGCTAATCATACGGGAAATATGAAGTGAGTTCTTACATGGTGATCAATCTATAGGTGTTGGATCAGGCCTTCTCGACTCACTGGTAAAGGTGACAAAGGGATAGGGAAACCCCTAAGTCTAATGTTTTCCCCTCAGGCCCTGTGACCTCCAAGTTTACCCCGTATCACCCCTTTTCTCTCAAGACCAGCCCCACAGGACTCTTACTTTCTGTCATTAATCCACCAATCTATTGTTGTGGCAAAACCCCTAGGCCCTGCTTCCTTCAGGGCTAGGCTTTAATTCTTAAGAGCTGTAATCATCATTAACTGTGTTCACCATTATTACTTATCCTCTGTTTCAGGAAAAATTTCCTGCTTTAATTCACTGAGTCTTAGTAACTTGTTTCTAATCAACAGAATACGGTGGAAATGAAAATTTATGTTTGGGATTAACAGACATCATGGGTTACTCCTTGCTGTCTCCTTTGGGTCACTTGTTCTATAGGAAGCTAGCTGCTATGTTGTGTGAATGCTCAAGTAACTCTGTAGGGAAGTCTATGTGGCAAGGAACTGTGGCCTCCTACCAACAGCCATGTTAGTCAGCCACCATGGAAGCAGATTACCTGCCCCAATCATAACTTCAAATGACTCTATCCCAACCAACACTTTGGCTGAAACCTCAAAGAGGCCCTATTTCAGAATCAAATAGTTAAGCTGCTTCTGGATTTCTGACTATCAGAAGTTATGTGAGATAACAAATGTTCATTATTTAAAATGGCTAATATTTTGGAATAATTTGTTGTACTGAAGTAGGTAACCAATTCACATTGTCTGGAGATTATATCTGACACATCAATGATATGATAACCTTCTTGTTAGCATGAAGGTGTACTGAAGCCAGGTGCAAAATAAAGTCACATGGTCAAGCCCAGCTGACAGTGGATTCAGTAGGTCTATGGATTAATGCACTTGTTTCTTTAATACCTACGTGCTTAAAAGGTTGGATTTATTTAGCAAGTGATGGAACTCACGTATTGATTCCTTGACCTTTGGAATAATAGCTATTATAGTAGGAAAGACCATCAGAAAGCCCCTTAAGCTTCATCACACCATGCAAGATAGCACATCAGAAGCATCATAGGTAGAATGGTAGAGATTGAATGGTTACATTCAAAAACTAAAGAATGTTGATATTGCCCCTGCAAAAACAAGATGTACTATAGTGGGTAATGGTGCACTTCTAAAAATTTTAAAAAGTGGTAGCTCCAGTTACAACTTCTGTGTCATATATGATATCTTTACTAGAACACATGATATAGTTTCTGGCACATGGCATGAGGCTATTGATATGACATGAGTGTTTCTTTCAATTCTCATCTGAAAAGGAGATTAGAAGCAGTTCACATTCATTTAGGATGACAAAAAGTAGACATTCATGGCCCTGTGCCAGGGATATGTTGTCAAATTATGTAATGTATAAAGTCTCTAGAGAACCTCAACAGAACCACTTCATTGTAGACTCTCAGCATTGTGGAGTAAGGTCATGCTATACTAGCAGGGAGCTGTTTTTCATTCAAAATCAGTTCCTGATATAGAGCATTGAAAAAGACCATCTCCAATCCTAACAACAAAAATAGGTCATATAAGCTCCTATAAAATTATAGTCTTTCAGAAACTCTTCAAAGAACTGACAATGTAAAGGAATCCAAGCAAGCTAAATTCCAAAAAGGAATTAGCCCTTTTTAGGAGAGAAGATACCTATTCCTACTGTCATCATGGGGCATGATGGAAGAAGGGAAAAACCTTTCAATAGATGGGGACAAGGAGAAAGTTGCAACCTTTTAACAAACTTTGAATGGCTATACCTAGAGGACAATGAATGATTAGATTCCTGATAATCCTAGTCATAGAGCAAGTACACGCAGCCAAAAAATTCTATTTCGTGGGAATTCCACTGAATGTACAGCAGCACTTTGTAAAGGATAAGTAGAGGTAAATAAAATTATGGGGAATACCCCCAAGCTGTACAGAGCCCTCATTAAGTGCAAGGCAGTCAGCAGCTGTAGGCTGACGGTGGAGCAGGAGAGCTCAGAGAGATCACCTTGATGTGGATACAACCTTCACCAAGTTTATCTTGCAAAACAAGTTTAGACTTGGAAAACTAGGGCCTAGGAAGAAGGGTAGAGAGTTATAAAGCAAAGAAAACCCTCCAAAGAAAACTGATCCATAAAGTTGCTAGTTGACTGGTAGAAAGAGATCTCAGACATATTTCTGTATTCAGGAAGGACCTATTCTCACCATCAAAATAGTAAATCCAGTGAGGAATTGGATGCAACTAAAGATTCAATAAAGCCAAGATAGATTATACAACTCTAGGTAATACTCACTCAGCAGCCCAACCTAGTGGTCTGAGGAAGAAGCATGTTATTTCATAGGGTAATTTTATCTACATTAATTTAATCCCCGCTGTTCTTTTAGACACAGTATTTGTCATTTTGTAGGTAATTGCAGAGCATATAAAGAGGCAGGATAAATCACCCATATTCAGAGAAGAAAGAGTTAGTGGAAGCAGACTTACAGAAAACACAGATGTTGGAATTAGCTGAAAAGGTCTTTACAGGAACTATGATAAATATATTACATAATTTGAAGTTAAATGTGGTATGGTTATTTGGAAACATAGTCCTCCAATTCCTTGACACTCTTTGTTGAGAGGTGATATCTATTTTACTTCCCCTTAAATATAGACAGACTTTTATCTGCAATCTAATATGACTTTTATCTGTGATCCTATATGACTTCTGGGCCTTTATTTAAAGAGATCATGTAGGTTTTTTTTCTTGTCTTGTTGGGATGTTTCCTCTGAGTGAAGCCAGATGTCAGATAAGAAGTTTGACTCCTTTCAGATTGCCATCCTGGAGAGGACATATGTAGATACATGGACCAATAGCCCTAGCTGAGTTTCCAGGTGACAGCCAGCATCAGTTGTCTACTACAGGTTGAGACAACTTGATATTCAGATCAGTTAAGCCTTCAGATGACTGCAGCCCCAGTTGACACCTTATTGCAACAACATGAAAGACAACAAAATTTGAGTCTTTCTTGAATTACCACAAAATCATGAGCAATAGAATGGCTATTTTCAACTGCTAAGCATGTGAGTAATTTATTGTGCCTCAATGGTAACCAGAACAAGTAGAGAACAGACGGTGGATTTCCGCAGAAAAATTTAAACTATAAGGAAGAATCAGGTGGAAATTCTAGAAGTGAAAAATGTAATATCAGAAATAAGAACTCAATGATGGTTTGACTGAACATGAGAAAAAATGAGCGTATTAATGAACTTGAAGATGGTTAATAGAAATTGTCCAAATGAAGCAAATGCACGCGCGCATGCTCACACACACACACACTTTCTCTCTCTCTCTTTCACACACACACACACATACACACACCCCTGAGATATAATTTCTATGGCACTTTTTAGAGCTCCTCGGAAGTATGCTCCAGTAACCCAGGGTGGTAATTTGCCTGTTAATGCACCTTTTATTGCTTCTTTCCATTCTGTGCCTCTCTTCCCTACCTCCCATTGAGTTACTTGCACTTGAATGCTCTCAAGGTCTGTCTTTGAGGAAACTCAAACAATACAAGTGCTATCTCATATAAAGTGAACAAAAATTCTAGAAAGTCAGTTCTATTATTAAACTTTTTAAAAACCTTTTACAGGGAGGAAATCAAATGTTAGAGAAGTTAAAAAATTTGGCCAAGGTCATATAGCTAGGAAGTAGCTATATGAAAAAGACATGAGAGCCTGCACTTAACCATATTCCATAATAACTTACATTGTAATGGCATTGTATGTAACAATTTATAGCGTGCTCCCAAAACATCTAATTTATCTATAGAACAAATGAGTGAGGTGAGCAAAACTTATATTTTTGTTCAGAAAATAATATTTTATTAGAGGAAGAAACTATTTTAAAGAGAAAGTGGCTCATTTAAACAAATACAGCTCTCTATGGGCAGTGCCAAGACCAGAGCTGGGTCTTCTGACTTCTAACTTCTAGTCTACTGTGCCATGTAATAGGGCTGTAGGTAACTGAGAGAATACTATTTTTTACTTTAACAATCCTCTTGATCTTCTACAGTACTTCTGAAGTTGAATGACCGGTGTGAGGTCAGTGGTAATAACCCCCTTTTTTCTTTATCAGTCCAGTTAGTGGTCTATCTATTTTATTTTATTTTATTTTTTTCAAACAAAACAAATAAAAGCTCCTGGATTCGTTGAACTTTTGAATAGCCTTTTTGTGTCTGTCTCCTTTGGTTCAGCTCTGATTTTGGTTGTTTCTTGTCTTCTGCTGGCTTTGCTGTTTGCTTTTGGTTCCCCAGTTTTTTTTTTCAGAAAACTAGATGTGATGTTAGGTTGTTAACTTGAGACTTTTCTATCTTTTTAATGTCTGCATTTACTGCTATAAATTTCCCTCTTAACACAGACTTAGCTGTGTTCCAGAGATTTTGGTACAGTCTATCTTTTTTCTTATTAATTTCAAAGAACTTATTGATTTCTGCCTTTGAAAAGTAAAAAAAAAGATCAACTTTATTTTTTAGGATTAACAAAGTCAAATTGACAATATTTGGATGTATGATGGCTATAAAAATGGAAGTTATTCACAAAAATATACTTATTCCTTTGTATGAACAGCTTATTTCATGTTTCTGAAAGCTCAATAACCTGAATCAATGTGTTTATTGACATTTTCTTCTATTTGCAAAATGTATTTTTTCATAATAAAAAAACTCTGGAAAAAATCTAATTCTAAAGCATGTATTCATAAGTCTTATAATGGTACAAAGAAAATAAAGCATCAGCAATTGCAACTCTTCAAAGTATTTTTTCCCTAAATCAAAACAGAGAAATGGCTATTTCAAAGATTCACATGATTAGGCCTTTAAGTGGCTTCTGAGGGTCGGAACTCTTTACTGTAATTTCTAGGAGTCTCCTCACGCCATTCCTACAGAAGTTAATGTCTGTTAAGAACATCCTACTTATTATAAGCTCCATAGCACAATAAGGCAACTATAGTTAACAATAATTTATTGTATATTTCAAAGTACTTGGAAGAGTAGATTTGCAATGTTCCCAACACAAAGTATGATAAATGTTTGAGGTAATGATATTCCAATTTCCCAGATTTTATCATTACACATTATACACCTGTGTCAAGATATCACATGTACTCTATAAATATGTACAACTATTATGTATTTGTAAATTTTTTAAAAATAAAATATTTTGTTTTACTTATAACTTAAAGAAGGAAAAGAAAATATCTCTGGTGTATACAAAAGAACATTCAGTTAGTAAGACTTCTCTATCAAAACTACTTTCATTCCCATGTCGGAAGGACAAGAAGATGTATAAATGTTTATGGGTGTGTTAAACTTGTCATGTACAGCTTCACAGGTTGTGCACTGCACTATTGCAGGGGTGCCATTCACTTAGATTACAATATGAATAACTCCCTTGACATAATGTACAGCACAACTGGTACAATAATACACAATGACTCTGCTCATGAAGGTCCACTGAGATTTTAGGTAGGCTCACTAAAGAAAGGACAATTACAGCTATTTAAATTGTAGTTATTGGATTAACCCCAATTTACAGTTGTACTATTTAATTAAAACAAAAAAATCAAATGCAAATGAAAACAAAAAACAAAGATGTCTCTGTGTGGGATAAAGGGATAAAGAGACTTTTGCCTATTAAATGTGTTTTATGCTTTCATAAGAATCTTAGCAGTCGCGATTCTCGATTTTGTCATTCTGCCAAACATATTAACTTATTTTAATAAAAAGTAAAAAGGACTGTCAATATAAGTTAAAGAGAATAAACAAACTTAGTGGGGAAAATAAAATATTTCCCCCAGATTCAAGTGACATAAAAGTAAGAATAAATTACAATGAAATGCGAGATATTTATGTAAAACTAATATTTTCTTATGAAATGGCTGTTGCTATTACCAATGTTCCACAAGCATTATTTAATTTTATAATCACAATTTTCTATTAGTAAAAAAAGTTATTATACTTACTCTACAGGTCAAGAAATAGAAGGGAAGTTATTTAGTAATTTACTGGAACACATACAGGTAGTAAGTGACAGAGCTAGACTTAAACCTACATGACATAAATCCAGAGTTCCTTAACAGGTCATACAATACCTCTTAAAATGTTGTTTAATTAAATATACAAAATGCCAAAGGTAGTTATGAAATAACACTTTAATGATAACAGGCTTGAGTATCCGGTACCAGGCCACAGGAGCACCATATGCTTCTGCCACTGGAATGAAAGAGTAGGTGGCAGAACACTTATAGCTAAAGTAAAACTTCAGAGTTAAAGCTGGCCTTAGCCTCTACTGCTACAACTTCTCCTGCATCTCCATTTTGTATTGAGCTTAACAGAATTCTTTAAGAAAATAAGAAATGAAAAACAATTGGCAATGCAAATATCTTTATTGAAACCATTCTTTATCTGGAACTGGAGCATATTGTACATTGATGAAAATTAAAATTTTCATCCTTGCTTCTCGTGGCTCTGGAACAGAAGGGTCTATATTTCTAAAGCAAATATGAGAAGAGAAATGCCTCGACTATCCTTGAGAAGTTCGTCATATTATGAATCTCATGCCCTAGTGTTTCTCATGACCAGGGCTTGTAATAAAATGATTGCATTATTAAAGGAGTCCATTATACCAACTCCATTAATCTTTGCTCAGAGAAAGAAATTTTAAGTGAAATCAGTAAGCTGCTAAGAGTATGGCTACATGCATAACATATTTTCATAATTGTTCAAAACTTCCATTTATGGGAATTATTTAGGATCCATTGTTATATCTTAGTCTCCAATTTGGAAGAGTCAAGAAAGTGAAGGTCAGATTTTGCAAAAGGTAGTACAACCTTGAGAGAATGTTCCATTCAACATTATTTACAACAAAGTCCGGCATCTGTCAAAACGGTTCTCATCTGTTGACTTTAAGGAATCTTGATTATAAACATGACATTAAAAGCCAAGCATTATGGTGTATTCAGAGTTTGAAGGCAGGGTGCCTTAATTAGTCAGTATGTGTCACAGTCCTTCTTACATAGTCCGGTGTACAAGATGGAAGTCAATTCTGTGAATTAATAATTGGCAAGAACAAATTTGACATTTTTCCCTCAAAAGCTTCCTCAAATTTATCTGAAGAGAACTGCATGTCTTTCAAAAAATATAAGAAAGTTGTTTTTAAAAAAACTGGAAATTATACTTTAAATTTGCAAAACGACTCTAAGAGAAAAAGTTTTCTAATTTTTCAGGATAGATTCAAAAACCTGTTGAGAAGGAACCAGTTTAAAGCAGTGGAATCAATGTCTACTCCATTGGACATGTTTACATGACGTGAATTTCCAAAAAATAGTCAGAATGCTCATAGGATGCGGAGGAGGAGGGGTGAGAAGGAGAATAATGGAGTAATTTTATCCAGCTTTAGCCATTGCACCAATTCCTTGGAGATCAAATCATGATTTTCTCTTGCTCTAAAATGGAGCTTTTCAAATTGAGCCAGTTTCCTTGGCACCCAAAGCTGCTTAATAAGCCGTACATTTCATATTATCTGTTAGTAAAATGTTTTGGGGTAAACATTTTAATAATGATACAAGGAAAATATAAACAAATAAATAGCTGGGATACAAATTTCTCATGGCTAAGAAGAGCTGCTTTGGGCTTGGCCACCAGAACCAACAAAGGGCATCTATATATCCTCTGCCATTTGTATTAATTCCATTGAAACACTTTAGAAGTGAAGTTCTAAGGAAAAAAGGAATTTGTTTAAAAATTTTATTCATTTCAGCCCTATGCTCACTAGTGCCAATATTTAAAAATTACTGATACCCTAGATAGAGAGGATCAGAGAAGAAGAACCCAAATGAGTATATACATATTTACTCTTCAGTCATAAAAATCTGCTTAGTAATTCTACAATTGCATTCCTCCTCCATCTAGTACCATCATGTCCTATGAACCCATTCCCCACTTCTTGGTTCTGAGACCTGCCCAATCTTATCTGGAAAGAGATTTCAGGAAGTACAGATCTTTGCCTGGAATACTAAAGATCAAGTCAATTTGATTTGACTCTGGTTCCATAGTGCTAATATCCAGGCCTCTGTTTTGTTTTTAGATATCGAACATCTGTTTATAACAAATTCTTATTTCCAATGGCTTAAGTTCTTACTTTAATGTCTTCCCAGTTTCCCAGCTGCTAAAAGACAAGGCCCATATATTTTCCTTTCAAATTGCCTTTCTCTTCTTGTCCAGGATCTGTAACTAAGACATTTCTCTCTGCTGTCTCATCCTCTCTTTCTTTATTCCCATACAATTTTGTTCATTTTACTGTAACAGAACCTATCACTATCTTCTGTCAGGGAACATGTTAGAGATGATGACACAAATTCTAGCATATAGAAAGTTTTCAATAAACTTTTTCAAATGAATGTGTCACCCTAGCTCTATGTTCCCTAATTATAGAAGGCAGCATGGTCAAGTCTACCACAAAACCATTTTACTTACTCTTGGCTAAGCACACACAAGGAATCCTAGAATGTCCAAGTAGTCTTTGAATTCAGGTTCAAATGTTATATTACAACACACACATAGTCCACAGGGTGATGGATAAATGACTGGTTTCTCTCATTCATTCCACTTGTTCTCATGTTTTTTGTCCTGGGGCTTCAATTCTTAGTTCTATACTCTCTTCATCCCACCCTTTCTTTCTGCCAGTCCCTAGGAAAGTCAATCTTCTCTCCTGGGTTGTTAGCCATTGTTAGTCACTTCTGTTATTGAATACAGGAGTAGGATCTTGAAAGTAAAATAGGGAGGAGCAGAAGCTCCAAGGATGGCATTATCTTGGAGTAGAGAATCTGAAAAACCAGTGTTCTTTTATTATTGCAAAAGATGATTTTTATTAATTTTTAAATTTATTCTATAATATTTATAAGTTTGCTATGTTGAGTAGTAGAGCTGGTAATATAGCATTTACAAATTTATGTTCCTATAAGAAGCTGTTCTCTTGTGTCCTCTTATATTAAAAGAATGGCTCCTAGTCCATCCTGGGCTACGTTACAGAAGACCCTCTTTATAATCTTGGTCCCTGTATTGTAGGTTTTCCTTTATTAATCTAGCCATTTTAGGTGCCATGATATATATACACACACATATATATATGTGTGTGTATATATATATATAAAGAAGGGCTGAGTAAGGGTGACATAGGTGTTTGGATTTGCTGGGGTAACCACTGATCATCTTGTCTATTCTGAAGTAGTCAAAAAGAAAGCCACAGGGGACAGAGGTTTCTAAGAGGTGACCAGAAAGACAATGTCCTCTATCTAACCATGCTTGAAACCCCAGAGCCTGACTGTATTTCCAAACTTCCCATTGGTGTGAATTAATACATAATCCACTTTTCTTTCCAAGCTAACATGAGTTGGTCTTCTACTATTGGCAATCTAATGAGCTAAATTTGATGTTGTAAAACACAAATCAAATCATTTACAATGTTATTCTAACTGAGACCAAGAAATTGTCTTGCTTTAGATAAAAGCTTAATGTAGGAGACAGGAAGACAGGAATTTACATCTGAACTGATAAGATAAAGGCATCAACATAGCAACAAGATGAATAGCAAAATATTTTTTCAAGAGGCCCAAACCACAACCACAAAAAGATGCATTTCTATATATACTATTCTAGTGATTTTACTGATTTCATAGACAAATGGAAGAAGGCATTTCATTTACTGGGGCAGACTGGAAGGGGAAGGATCTTTCTAGAGCTAGCTATTCAGACTTCAGTGGGCAGTGAGGTAGAGAAATACAAGGAAAAGGGAATGTGGACCCAGTTGGATATTGGTAAGAAATTCCAGTCTATAAAATATAATAATAATGGTGGCCATTTTTATTGGCTATTATGGCTTTTAATGCCTTCTATGTGCTAGGCGTGCCTCGTGCCTTATTTTCATTCCTTGTAACAAGTCTATAAGTTCTAATAACTATTTTACAAGAAGCAAACTGAAGCTCAAAAAAATGGTGAAAACCACAGAGTTGAAGGGGAAGGATAGGGTTTGTACTCAAATCATTTGAGTTCCAAAACTGAGGTTTATTTTTCCCCAGTACACTAATCTAGCCACTAGAAACAGGGAGGCCAAGGCAAGCAGTGACTGGCAATACGTTGACTTCCTGGATTTCTGGCAGAAGACCCCAATGTGGTCAAGAAAATTACTGAAATTTCAATGCTACTTTTGGATATTTCCGTAGATTAAAAGAATATATCTACTAAAAGGCAAATTGTATAGTTTCATAGTT
This sequence comes from Mandrillus leucophaeus, assembly GCF_000951045.1. Taxonomy (NCBI): domain Eukaryota; kingdom Metazoa; phylum Chordata; class Mammalia; order Primates; family Cercopithecidae; genus Mandrillus; species Mandrillus leucophaeus. The sequence goes on along the minus strand of NW_012106086.1, from coordinate 113,684 downwards.
TATGGAATAAACCATGGAGCTAGTTTCCCTGGGTTCAAATTATAGCTTCTACACTTGCTAGTTGTGACATCTTGGCTAAGCTATTTAGCCTCTTTGTTCTCCATTTTTAAAATGGGCCTATTAATAATATAGACCTCTTAGGGCTGTTATGAGAATCAAATGTGTTAATGTTTTTAAAGCTCTTAGAAGAGCAATGAACATATAGTAAGCATTACATAACCCTTTATCAAATAAATAAGTGCCAGAAGGTATAAGTGTTGTGGCTTAACTTTAGTATTGTGTATTTTTAGCTTTGAATTGTTTCCTTTAGGTCAGGATTTCTCAGGTTTGACACCATTTTCATTTTGGGCTGTACTATACTTCATTATGAAGGCTGTGCTGTACACTGTAGGGTGTTTAGCAGCACCCCTGGTCTCTACCCACTAGATGTCAGTAGCACCTCCCCAGTTGTGACAACTAAAAATGTCTCCAGACAATGCCAAATTTCCGCTTGGGTGGGGGCAAAATTGTACCTCTTCTGCTTATAAAGGTTGGATTTATGTGCAATTATTTTTGCTTCAGACTTACAAAGTGGAGCTAATTGTTTCATGTCACTACTACCATAGACATTTCAAAATCAAAATAAGAAATGCGTTAGCAAAGTTCTTGAAAGAATGAGGTGTTGACATCAGCTTGCTCTCGAGTCTACTCGTTTTCACTCACTCATTTCTAAATAATGTATTTCTCTATTCCATGTACTCTGGCTTTTCTGTTTCTTTGTGTATTTCCCCTCTGTGCCCTTCTCTGTGTAGCAATGCCGCATGCCTACCAGCAGGTGGTACCCATGAATAATGTGATCTATATCTTTTCCCTTGCAAGCGTCATCAGATCGCCTCTCCCACACTGCTGTGTCGTGGCTTAGATGCTGAGAGTTCTATAGAGATAATCGGCATCTTTCCCTTACTTGGGAAAAATAAAAAGTTTTCAAATAGAATTTTGCCTTCCTAATTCTGAGGGCTTCCTCCAACACTTTGTATCTAGCAGCAGATATTATGTATAACTCTACATGAGTCCAATGGCATTACTTGTAAGCAGATGATTAGAGTCATTTGCTTTGCTGAATGTTCAGAATTCGGGTACCTTGAGTACCCAGATTATGTTATTTTACTCTTCTTAGCTGACTACCAATGACTACATCCCACAATTCCATGTGTCAATGTGGAAACTGGCTTAAAGATAATAAAAGACACCTGAATAATACATTTGCCTACTGCATTTTAAATGCCCATAAATGCAGAGTCTTCCCGTTAGTATAACACAATTATACTTTTGATGGGTTCCAACTCTAGTAACGAATCATAATCATATGAAAATAAATCAACACTGCATATGCCACAGGGCATTTAAAGGCATCCATTCATTATTTCACATTTCAGGAAGATGTATATTAGATAATAATACTATAATTTATAAAATTTCAACAAACTTCAATATATTACAATCTTGTCTCTTCTCATGCAGCAATCTGAGTTCACCAGTTTTCCTTCTCTGGATTTTACATTCTGACTTTTAATTTGACATAGGGGGAGCCCTAGCCCCACTATTGTATTGTCAAAATATTGAAAACAGCTCTTTGGAAAATGGATAGAGGAAATCTTCAGAAATAATGTAGTCATTTCTGAGCTCCTTTCCAGGAAGTAAAGTTGAGAACTAATAACCAAAGCAAAGTTGAAAGGTAGGATTCTAAATTAATTTAATTCATCTGATACATTGGAAGGCTTTTGCTGTTTCACTTTCCCTGGGCCACTTCTACATACTGGCTATAGAATTAGGTACAGCCAATGATTTCCTACAGTGTCACAATCCGTATCTGACCTTATAAACCAATCAATATTGTAGTGATCTGTATTGATCTTTAAGAGAGTTAGCATGACTTGTTCCACCGTTTGATCAATTTTTGGGTATAGATCCAGTCTAAAATTTCTGTTCCTCATGAAAATTTGATCAAACAAATTACCCCAAATAGAACTTTGACAGCTTAGTAACAGATTATCCTCAATCAGTAAAATAAGGTGAGACTTTATTACTCAATATGTACCAGATAATTTTAGATACTTTTCTATTAAAAAATTATTATTAGTAGAAGCCAAGAAAATATATTTGCATAAAAATTCATCTTTATTTTTACATTATGAAAAATTTGTGCTACATTCATCTATCTATCTATCTATCTATCTATCTATCTATCTATCTATCTATCTATCTATCTATCTATCTATCGCCACATACATTCTTCCCTCAGGTTTGTCGATCATAACATTTTGTCATATTGCTTTGATCCTTGTAGTTTTCGGACGAAATCATTGCTGGAAATCCCTACATGTATCATCCTGATCCACATTTCTATTTATCCTTTTTCAATCATTCTCCAGAATTTGGTATTTAACTTGCCATGAAAGTTTTTATCCTGCCTGTTTTATAATAAATGGTCTTATACTCATTGTTTCCTTCAAGTTGATTTTCATTTAATTTAAATTTTGTGAGATCTATCTATGTGAGATCTATCTATGTTGATACAACTATGAAATAGATGAGTGTAGTGGAAATTATTTATTCGTCGTTCAGTTGAAGAGCATTTAGGTTGTTTATAATTTGTTTCTATTACAAATAGTGCTGCAATGAACATTTGTGTACATGCCTTCTTGTGCAATGTGTGAAAGAGTCCCTAACAGTAGATTTTAAAAGTGTCTTCAAATTTATCAGATATCCCCAAGTCATTCTTCAATTTACACTTCCTCTATTCATTTATAAGACAGTTTGTATTATTCCACAATATCATCGACACTTAGTATTATTCGACTTTATTTTATTTGGCAGTCTAGGAGAATGAGATGGTATTTTATTGTGGTTTAATTTACATTTATATTATTACCAGTGTGTTTCCCTATGCTTATTTGCTACTGGGTTTTTTTTTTAAATTTTTTGTTGCTATTATTCGCTAATTTTTTATCTTTGGTTGCACAACCTTCTTTCTTTGATTTGAAGAGTATGTCTCCCCCAACCTTAATCACCCTAATTCTCCAATATTACCTTGTTATTTCTGATATCAAAGTTATTTTATTTGTATGTGCTTTATTGTATGTTATTTTTTAAACAAGTGTAATTAAAATTTATTTTTCTTACAGGAAAACAGCTTTATTTTATTCAGTATTAAATAAATAATACATCTCTCCATTAAAATAGTTAAATGTTACATAAACATATATTAAAATTAAGATCTCCTGTAATTTCACCATTCTTAAGTAACTGGCACTATCATTTCAGTTCATCTTTCAATGCAATTCTTGGGCATTCACCTACCCATATACACATATTCATAATTTTGCATATAATTGTATCATATCATAGACAATTTTCCCTCTTCTCCTACTTCCTCATCACCTCCATTTCTATCTTCTATCACTCCAGGTAAGGCATGTTAATAACCTCAAATGTGTTTAAATATTTGACTCTGAACTAAATATAATTCCATATGCCCTTTTGTCTTTAAATTTTATTAATTCTTTTACTGTATTAAATTATTATATGTTATATGCTAATTATTTTGTTTGTTATATTTTATTTTTATTTATATTATTGAATTATATCTATAGTAAATGCATCCGTTTTAAAAGTAGAGTTAGATGAATTTTGATCAATATAGAAATACTGCATAACAATCACCAGAATTATAATACAGAACATTTCCTTTACCCCAAAATATTCCTGTGTCTCCTTTCAGCCATTCTGCTAATGAGTAGAAGTATCTCATTTTAGTATTAATTTGCAAACTCCTGATGAATAATGATATTGAACATATTTTATGTACTTCCTAGTTATGTGTTTTCCTTTGTAAAGTGTCAGTTTAAATCTTTTGTCCAATTTTATTTTGTTTTATTTTATTTTATTTTTTTCATTTTTAACTTTTGTGGGTACTTAGCAGGTATATATATTTATAGGGTGCATGGGATATTTAGATAACAGGTATACAATGTGTAAGAATCACATCAAGGTAAACTGGGCATCCAGTTTGCTTTCTTAGTATTGAGTTTAAGTAATTCTTTATATCTTCTGGATTCAAGTTCTTGTTCAATATATGTATTGAGAATGTTTTCTTCTAGTCTGTGGCTGCCTTTTCATTTTCTTAATGATGTCTTTCAGGAGCAGAAGTTAATTTTGGTTAAATCCAGTTTGTCATTTTTCTTTGTGGTTTGTGCTTTTCATAATCTACCTAAGAATTCTTTATCCATCCCAAGGCCATGGATATTTTTTTCTTTGTTTTCTTCTAAAAGTATTTTAGTATTAGCTTTTACATTTAGGTTAATTAACAATTTTAAATTAACCTCTTGAGCATAGTGTGAGTTAAAAGTTGAGGTTTATGTTTAATATATAGAAACTTATTACAATTTCTTGAAAATACTTCCTTCATTGAATTTTCTTTGTCTTTTTGTAAGAAATTAACTATCTAAGTTCTTGTTGAAAGGCTCTGAAGAAAAATCTACTTCAGATTTCTTTCAGGTTGTTAGAAGAATTTTGTTCCTTACATTTATAAGATTGAGATCCTTTTTTCCTTGCTGACTGTCAGTGTGGGGATGGTTTCAGCAATTAGAAACCACACTCATTTCTTTACACATAGTCCCCTCAATCTTCAAGCTAGCAATAACATGTCAAATTATTTTTATACCCTAGAAATCTGATTGCATCTATGACCAGCTGGGAAAAATTCTCTACTTTTAAAGGCTCATGCAATTGGATAAGACCCACTTGGATAATCTTCTTATGGTCAACTCTGCCTACAACAGATCCTAACCACTGAAATGAAATATAACATACTAAAGGTCCCAGGAATTATGCAGGGTGTGCATGAAGGGGATGGTAATTCTTGGGGGCTATCTTAGAAGTCTTCTTACCACAGTCTGCTATTTGGCCCTCAAAGATTCAAGTGTCTGCCAAATGGACATCCCATTCTCTCCCTCCCAAGCATTTCCAGGGTCTTATGTACCACATTACAGCATTGGCTCAAATCCAGGTTCTCATTTAAATCTCATTAGCCAGAGTTTGGATTCCAAACATTTAAATCATCAAAATCACATACTGATAATGTTCCTGGGTATAATTCATTAAGTGCAACTTCTAGGGCACAATTACTCTTTACCTATGGATCTATGAAACTGAAGAGACAATTTATATGACCTCAGTACTTCCTACACACAAGGGTAGAACAAGCATTGGCTAATAGTTATAGGCATTCCAATTCAAAAAAGGTAACAATGAATGGTAAAAAGGAATAACTGGTCCAAAGCAATTCTGAAATTTAGCCAGGCTGAATTTAACCTGAATTTCTTGATTAGGTTTCAAAGCTTGAGGATAATCTTTTATGGCTCTTTTCTCTGTCCTTGAGCTCTCATTTGAGCCCTGGAAGGTCTTGACTATGATCTTTCTGCTCTTGGTTTCATTCTCTTTTAGTCATCTTTCCTTTTTTTTTTTTTTTTTTTTTTTCCATGGAAGATAATATGTGCATATGCTTGAGTGATTTTATCAACATGCTTGCTTTCAAAAGTATAATGTACATGCAGCAACCTTCTTTGTCACCTTCTCTCTGATCCTTTTAATCCAAGCTAACTGTGCTGGTTAATATTGAGTGTCAACTTGGTTGGATTGAAGGAGGCAACGTATCATTCCTGGGTGTTGCCAAAGGAGATTAACATTTGAGTCAGTGGACTGGGAGAGGCAGACCCACCCAATCTGGGTGGGCACCATCTAATATGCTGCCAGCACAGCTAGAATAAAGCAGCAGAAGTTGGAAAGAGTGGACTTGCTGAATCTTCTGGCTTTCATCTTTCTCCCATGCTGGCTGCTTCCTGCCCTCAAACATCAAACTCCAAGTTCTTCAGCTTTTGAACTCTTAGACTTCCACCAGTGGTTTGCCAGAGGCTCTTGGGTCTTTGGCCACAGACTGAATGCTGCACTGTTGGCTTCCCTACTTTTGAGGTTTCGGGTCTTGGACTGGTTTTCTTGTTCCTCATCTTGCAGACTGTCTACTGTGAGACTTCACCTTGTAACTGTGTGACTCAATACTCCTTAATAAACTCCAATTCATATAATCATCTATCCTATTAGTTCTGTCCCTCTGGAGACCCCTGACTAATACACTGGCTGTGTGTCTGATGGTATATTTTCTCAAGAACCTTTATATCTCATGTTTATTTTTTCACTTGTGTATTTTTGAGTAATACTGTTCTTTAGTTCTCTTTTACTGTGATGTGTTTGTCTGATTTTTGATATCACAGCAAGGCCGGCCTCATAAAATAAGTTGATACTTGTTTCTGGTAGATTGTATGCAAAACTGTTTTTTCTTTCTTAAGTATATTCTATAATTAACCAATGAAGCTATTTGGGCCTGAAGGATTTTTGTAAGAAGATTTTCAAATGTGGATCCATTCTCTTATAGGTAGAGATTTGTTCAGGTTATGCATTATTTTTTAGTGAGCCTTGGTAATTTGGGCCTTTCAATGGATTTGTTAATTTAATCTAAGTTTTATAAATTATGGCATTAAGCTGTTTACAATTTCTGTAAGATCTGTAATGATTTTCATTTTTCATGTCTCATACTGATAATTTGTGGGGTTTTTTTGTTTGTTTTTTGACCAGTCTTACTAAAGATTTTTTATTTTATTGGTCTTTTAAAAAAACAGACTTTAGTTTCATAGATTTACATTTGTTAGTGTTTGGATTCCATTTTCATTGATTTCTGCCTTTATATGTAGTATTTCCTTCTTTTTGTTTGCTTTGAGTGTAATTAGCTGTTCTTTTTCTAGTTTCTAATGGAGAAAATTAGATCATTGATTTTAGAAATTTTTTCTATATTAGCACTTAAAAACTAAAATTTCCTTCTAAATTTTGCTTTAATTGCATACAGAAAATGTTGATGTCTTTTGCTTATTATCATTAGTTCAAAATATTTTCTATATTTCTTTGGTGATTTTTCTTTGGCCCATGAGTTATTTAAATGTAAGTTGTTTAATTCCCAGATATATGGGTCATTGCTAGATGTATTATTTTTGCTCTTTGTAATTAAATTCCCTCTTGATTACATTTACATATGTAAAATTTCAATCTTTCCAAATTTTTAAGATTTATTTCATTCTCCATCCTATGTTCTATCTTCATGTACCTTTTATGATCACTTGAAAAGCATATGCTTTTTCAGTTGTTGAATGTAGTGCTGGTATAATTGGCAATTAGGTTTATGTAATTAATGTCAGTCCAATCTTCTATATCTTTACTTACATATATTTATACCTCTGCCATTTTTTATTGTTGTGTATTTCTTCCTGTAGATTGAAATTTCCCTCTAGAGTATTTTTTTCAACATTTCTTGTAGTGCAGATCTTTGGACAATATAATTTCTCAGTTTTTGTTTATATAAAAATTTATTCATTTCACTTTCATCTTTGGAGTTTTCTTCAGTGGATGTAGAATTCTTAGTTGACAATTTTTTTCTTTTAGCCTTATAAATATGTTATTTCATGCTTTCCGGCTTGCAGAATTTCTGATAAGAAGTCATCTGTTATTTAATCATTGTTATTCTGTATATCACGTGCCATTTTTCTCTAGCTGCTTTTCACATTTTCTGTTTATCTTTGACTTTCAGCAATTTTAGTATGATGTGTCTAGAAGAGTTATTTTTTATATTTGTTTTGCTTGGAGTTGGTTGAGTTTCTTGGATCTGGCACTCAGCCAAGAAAAGCATTCAACTGACAGATCTGGTTCCATATTACTCTATCTTTCAAGAGTAGATTTCCTCGTGGTCTCTGTTAGCCTTTTCTTTTTGTTCACTGGGATCTCCCTCATACATTTACTATGTAGTTGTCAGCAGTGAGTTGAGCAGTTCATACTCTGAATTTTGGTAGCTCTTTTTTTTTTTTTCTTTTGTTTCTTGCACGGCCACAACTTCTCCCTTATATTCCCAGCTTTTTTCTCAGATCCAAACTCTAATTTTTGAAACTTTTACATGGTAGGACTGTGAATTTTTTTCCCACTGCCATTTTCCATAGCCCTAGCCACTGGCACTGGCAACGTCTTGAGATCAGCTGTTTCCAAACTCAACATTTCTATGTCTTCCAGTTGCAGGTTTTTTAGATTAAATGCTCCCCCAACTTCTGTCTACTTTTGGATATTTTCCAGTGTCTTTAAATATTTTTTCAATTGTACAATTTTTATCATCGTTAACTGTGGGAAATTAGTGTGCAACCAAAATTACCCTTTATAGGTACTAGAAGTTAGGTCTCAACTTTTTAAAACTTGTGTTTTGTACCCCCAAATTATTAAATATTTTTCTTATTATTTTATATAACCATTTTTATCCTTACCTCCTTAGAATTTACATGTCTTTTTTTTCTGAGTTGTATCTTCTAATAGTTCTTTCAGTGAGGGTTTATTATTATTACAATCTCTTACTTTGTTATTATTTTGTTGTCACATTGAATGGTAAGTTAGGTCAATATAGGATTTTAGGTTGACTGTTATTTTCTTTAGGCAGTATGGCTCTGGTTGCTTTTAAGATCTCTTCTTCAGCATTCTTTTTTTTTTTTTTCTATATTGTAATATTAACTATATTATAGATTTACTATATTTAGATTAACTACAATTTATTCTTTTCAGAACCTGTTCATGATTTCTGAAGCTGATTCTGAGGTACTCATGGCTTTTATAAATTCTGGAAATTCTCAGTTACTCTTTTCCAGTATTTATTAACTTATAATGGTTTTTAAAATGTATTCCATATTTCTTAATTCTTCCTTTCTATTTTTGTGACTAATTTACTATTTAGCTTCCAATTTAGTAAGTCTTATTTCAGTTGTATCTATTGGTGGTTTAACTTTACATTATATTTTTAACTTTTGTTACTTTTTTTCTGTTTCCCTGTTTCAATTATATGTTCTACCTTTAATATACCTTAAATATTTATTTTTGTAATCTCAACTAAACAGTTACAATTTCTGATGGACTAGGTAGGGAGGGTCTTATCTCAATGTTGTTGTGACCCATGACTTGTGTATGCAGGTTCCTCATTTCCAATGTCAATTTTTGCATGGTGCAAAAGCCTTATCCCTCATGAGTTTTTGAACCACAAGCCTCTTAGTAACAAAATGCAGCATCGGTTCTTTTTGTAAAAGAATGTGAGTAATCTTAAAGAGATGCAGAGTAGGACTTTCCCTGTTTCAACCACACATACATTCGAGGATAAATATAATATACATATAGTACAGGTTTTACATTATTTTACTGGTAGTGACAGGTGCTTTGATCAAATCTAGGTTAAATAATCATACTTAAGTGATTATTACTTTTAATCAGAGTTTAACAGAAGCAAATGACAATCTCATTGATAGCCAGACCAAAAGAAAGGAAACTAACTCCTCATCTAAGACTTTAGGAAATGAAGCCAAGTAATTATTGTTGGAATAAGGATGAAGTGCCTGTCCTGTATTGCCCAATAGTTCTTCTGTATAATTATTCTGACCTAGAATGATCAATGAGTTACAAACATAAATACTTATTGAATAAAACAAGTTTTAATTTGCTTGTTTTTATTTGGGCTCCAAGTCTTGGAAAGGAAAATATTTCAATTTGTATTTTTAAGTTTCAAATTGAACTTATCTGTATATAAATTACAATCAATATAGGCTTTATATTTTTTATAATTTGTCTTCTTTTCTGTACAATCAACCTCAAAACTTACCTTTAGCTTATTCAATAAATCACCAATTAAAATTTTCATATATGTATTAGAAAAAAATGCACTGTAAAAAATCTTTTTTAGTGAGAGTTCCTTTAATTTAATGGATTGGATAAAGCAATGTATTAAACTTTAAGATACCTGGGTCATACTTTTGGTTATATTGTTTGGTAACTCTTATTTTTTAATTTAATTTAATTTAATTTAATTTTTTTGAGACGGAGTCTCGCTCTGTGGTCCAGGCTGGAGTGCAGCGGCTGGATCTCAGCTCACTGCAAGCTCCACCTCCCGGGTTTACGCCATTCTCCTGCCTCAGCCTCCCGAGTAGCTGGGACTACAGGCGCCCGCCACCTCACTCGGCTAGTTTTTTGTATTTTTTAGTAGAGACGGGGTTTCACCGTGTTAGCCAGGATGGTCTCGATCTCCTGACCTCGTGATCCACCCGTTTCGGCCTCCCAAAGTGCTGGGATTACAGGCTTGAGCCACTGCGCCCGGCCCGATAACTCTTATTTTAACTTCTCTGAGTTTTGATTTATCATGCAAAGAGAAGAATCACTAATATAAATAGAAAATCACTAGCATCTCTACTAATTTTAACATTGTATTGAGCACCTACCCAGACCTACTGATCCTAAAACACCTACCATTTTTCTCAGTTCCAGTCTAGCTCCCCACACACTTTCTAATTCTTTCTCAATGCCCCAGAGATCCAAATTGTACTTATTTCTTTTCTGAGCTGTGGGCCACTTTGCCCAGTGACTCTCAAATTATGTACTTCAAACCTTTGAGAACCCATAGAGTTGTTGTGGTTATAAAGACACTGTAAATTCTTATATATATCAAATATTTTCTAGAGACTAAAAGTGGTTCATATGTATGCACTTCTATTTTTCAAATAAAGGTTAATGCTCCTGTGATCAGCGAAATTAAAATAATTAATTTTTAATGCTTTTAAGTTCAAAAAAGATTTTGTCATTCTGAGTTTTCCAATCAATGTATAATTAAAGTCTAACTACTCTTAAATAGAAATACTTGGAAATTTTGGCTTTTGATAATGTTAGGAATAACTAATCTTAAGCTGTTTACTTCTATTTCTTTCATTTCAATATAAATTGCCTTTGAAAACAAATCCAGATATCAATTTTTAGCAAGGCTTCTTGGAAAATTACTATAGAGTAACAATTTGATACCAGTTCTGTGCCCTATGGGGCACATATGCTATGCCATATTATATGTACTTTTGATAACATATATTTCAGTTTCAATAATATGTTTTAATTGATTATATGTTTATCCCACCTACTGGATTATGGATTACTTAAAGATTGTAACAATTGCTTACTCAGTATTGACTTCTCTTATGATGTCAACTCTCATGCTGCATAGATAATAGAATCTTAGTAAAAACTATTTGAATTGAATCAAATGTTTCTGTAATTCTACCAGGTGCACGAGAGACTGCCAATAGATCTGAAAGAGTGGTAAGATCCTTGTTACTGAGAAAATGGAAGTAAACAAAGGGTAAGACTTCTGATTAGAGTATCACTCAAATGAAAATACTGAGCTACCTCAAAAACCATCTTGGTACTCAAGAAAGTCGAAAGACCCTGAGTAGGCTAATCTTATTCCCTAGGATTTGCAAGGTCCAGTGACCAGATGGGAGTGGAGTTGAATCACCCCTAGGGAATATTAAGCATCAGAAATTTGTTACAATTTTTTAATACTTTATAGTTTTCAGAATGCTTTACTTTGTATATATTTTGGTTAGGTGTTAATTTTGCATGAAACCAAACCTCTACTGTATTTATATTTCATGACGAGGCTGATATCTAATAAATTAAGAGTGGAAGAATTCCAGATTACTGGGGTCTTTGATGATGACAATATCCTAGGAAAAATCTTCAAATATAATTCCAAAAAGAGTGTATAATGAGATACCTATTGAATGACTGAGTGATAGCTTAATGAAAATCAAGGTGATTGAGTTGAAGTTTTGTCAGATTTCCAGAATTTTGCTAGAATCTATTCCTTTTCTTCCAGAACACTTGCCTACTTTGCGTAGCATGGTCTATTTTATAGCTTTATTAATGGTCTTTCCACCTTTTTCTGAGTATTCTTTTACCAACTGTATCCCCCATATTGTTGCTGGTCATCCTTTTAAACACTGATCATATCTGTCTCCTGTTTGGAAACCTCCCATGGTTCCCCCTCCATGGAGAACAAAGTGCAATCCTGTTAGCATGGCCTACAGAAATTCAGTTAGAATTTCTCTAATAAATAATGTCTGATAATTTTTCTAGGTTGCCCAACTAAGGTCTCCTACATTAAATGGGAGAGACAGACAATATCTTCAGGTGAATGGCACCTGGCTTTCTTAGTACCCTTTTGAGCAGCTGCCACTTAAGCTCAGACTTTTTGACAGCAAAGCAGTTTATTTAAGCCCGTAACCCTACGAAGACTAGCTCAAGGTTGCTTCATGAAAAATAAAGGTCATTTTGAAAATGAGCAGGGAATGGGTGATGTGGTTTCTCTGCTGAAGCACAGCTACATGGCATGTCCGACTGTACCCTCTCCCCAGGGATGCCATAGGATGCTGGAAGACAGGCAATTCTTAAAGTCATTGCCTTCCTGCCCATGAGTTTCAGCCTGTGCCAAACCCTTGGCAGTATTTCAGGAAAGTAAGATTCTTCACCACACACTTTATATCTGGCTTTCTAGCCTCCCAATTTTCATGCTTTCTTCTATTGTATCCCAAGCTTTTTGCTCTTCCTCCCATCCTCTGCACATCTATACCTTCGTGACTTCTCTTGACAATATCTTCTCTAGCCCATATGCTAAATAGTTGTATCCTCATTGGTCATCATAATAATTAAATAGAATGGTTCTGTAGAGTTTTTAGCTGTCTACAACACTACCATCCCATTTCAATTCATTTTTCTCCCAAGGAAGCAAACTTCCTCCTCTAGAAAGCTATCTTTGTAGCGTACCAATGGGTTAGTGGTTTAACCAATAAAAATATGAAAACATAATTTACTTACACTGACATGGACAACTGTGTCAGTGGGAGAAGAAATAAATCTTTAGTGTAACAGAGTTCTAAGTATGCATATTTGAACTTGCATATTTATACAAAACCCCAACCCTCTCTTTGTTTGACTTACTGTTACCATTATTCCACCAGGGTTTGATTCAATTTTCACTGGGTTGTCTACACAAACTGTGCTCCAAGGTGACCTCCAGAATTGTCAGTTTAGATGCTCAAATTAGATGCTCAAATAATTCAGATAATTGAACTATTATGTCATTATAAAAGTAGCCTAATATTTGAGTATTTGAGACTATTTTATTTGGGTGATATGTCACTCTTCCTTACTGACAACATTTATGTTAAATGATTGTCTTCCAAATATGTGTAAATTGTATTATGCTCCTTTGATCAAAATTATACAAATACTCAGATGTTTACTTTCCATTGTGTCTAATACAGACACTTACAAAAAAGTCAGAGAGTATGTTCAGTATCAGGATGGGGTGTGGGATGATTGCTTGGGCTGAAGCATGAATTAACTGTAGAAGGGGATAAGAATAAGCATAGAGACTGTGGTAGGCAGAATTTTAAGATGGCCCCCAATACTCCTTTTCTCAGGTGTACAGACACCTTTTCACAGTTGTTCAATCAAATATTAATCTCGGTCTCCTGTGAAAATAATTTGCAGATGAGATTAAGGTGGTAACTCTGTTAATGTAAACATGGCAGATAATTTATGTGGACCCGATTTAATCTAATCACATGAGCCACTTAACAGTAGAGAATTTTTTCTTTTTTTAAAAAACTATACTTTAAGTTCTGGGACACATGTGCAGAACTTGCAGGTTTGTTACATAGGTATATATGTGCCATAGTGGTTTACTGCACCCATCAACCCATCATCTACATTCATTAGGTATTTATCCTACTGCTATTCCTTCTCTTGCCCTCCACCCACCGACAGACCTCAGTATGTGATGTTCCTCTCCCTGTGCCCATATATTCTCATTGTTGAACCCCCACTTTAGCAGATTACAGAAGAGGAGGTCAGAAATTTGAGGCACAAGAAGGATTTGTTGCACCAATGATGGCTCGAAAATGAGGGGAGATACATGGAAAGGAATGCAGGCAGCCTCTGGGAGCTGAGAGCAATTCCTGGCTGGCAGACAGCAAGGAAATGGGGATCTCAGTCCTACAGCTGCAAGAAAATTAATTCTTCCAACAGCAGGGTTGACCTTACAAATGAATTTTTCTTCAGAGCCTACTGATAAGAACTCAGTTTATGTGAAAACTTGGTTTTAGCTTTGTGATGCCCTGAGTAGAGAATCTAGCTATGCGATGCTCCATGCAAGACTTTTAACTTTCAAAACTGTGATATAATACATTGGTGTTGTTTTAAGCCACTAGGTTTTTGGCAATTTGTTACTTGGTAGTAGAAAACTAATACAGAGGACACTGCAGTTATTGGAATGAGGTACAATGGCAGCTTGGACTATGGCTGTGGAAATGGAAATAGAAAAAAACAGACAGAACTGGGATATTCAGGGCTAAAATTGATATGACTATGTGACAGATGGGCGGATAAAGGAGATAGATTAGTTAAAACAGGTGTTTGGTTTTTTCACCATACATAGTTTTTCACATCAGAAGACCACTGATCTAAGTGAATTATTAGGTAGTTGTAAGAGTTGCAGAATATTAATTGGGTTTAGATATGTAGAGATTGAGGTGCTTTGAGATACTTACTAGGAGCCATCAATTGGCAATTGGATATAAGTCATTGGTATTATAAACCAAAAAATATCTGAGAGAAGTCTCAATCAGTTTAGAAGTTCATTTCACCAAGGTTAGGGACCTGCCTGTGACACAGCCTCAGGAGGTCCTGAGAATGCGTCCCCAAGGTGGCTGAGCTATAGCTTGATTTTATATGTTTTAGGGAGACAGAAGACATCAGTCAATACATGTAAGATGGATACTGATTCAATCCATAAAGGCAGGACAACTTGAAGTGGAAGGCTTCCAGGTAATAGGTGGATTCAAAGATTTCCTTATTGGCAATTGGTTGAAAGAGTTTGTAGAAAGACCTGAAATCAATAAGAGGAAATGCTTGAATTAAGATAAGGGTTTGTGGAGACCAAGGTTTTTATTATGCAGATGAGTCCTCCAGGTAGCAGGCTTCAGAGAGACTACATTGTAAATGTCCTTATCAGACTTTAAAAGGTGCCAGACTCTTAGTTAATTCTCTCCTGGAGCAGGAGATACAGCTTTGAAGGACCATTTCTATTTAGGGCCTGCTATCTGTCATGTTGGTATGTTATGCTGTAAAGAGTCTGCTTTGTCAGCCTTAAAGTCTGTTTTCATGATAAATGATGGCCAAGTGTGCCTGAATTCCAAAGGCAGTAGAATATAATGAGACATGTCTGACCTTCTCTTCCCATCATGGCCTGAACTAGCTTTTCAGGTTAACTTAGGAATGCCTTTGGCTGAGAGGAGGGGCCTGTTCAATTTGGTTGGGGAGCTTAGAATTTTATTTTTATTTTATATCATGCTGGTGATAATTAAAGTCCTTAGCATAGATGACATCACTGATGAAGAATGTGGCATGAGACGAGAACAGAACTTTAAGGTTCTTAATTTTTAACAGCCAGGTGGCGGCGAAGAAACCCATAAGAGAAACAAGCAATTAGTGCATAGGTAAAAACTGTGTTGTGTCATGGGAGTCAAGAGAACAGTATTTCAAGAAAAAGAACGTGGGCAATGTAGCAGGTGCTCCTGAGATGTCAAGTAAGAAATATTTTGGCAGGGGGCTTAGTAAAATGGGGTTTACTGATTACCTTAGTAAAAGTTGTTTGCTTGAAGCGATGTGGACAGAAACCAGACTGGAATGAAATAGAGTGAAGGTGAGGAAATGAAAACAAAGCACTTAACTACTATAACTCTAAAGAAGTTTGCCTATCAAGAGGAGAAGACAAGGAAGTAGCTGGAGGTGTGTATTAGTCTGTTCTCATACTGCTGTAAATAACTGCCTGAAACTGGGTAATTCATAAAGGAAAGAGGTTTAATTGACACAGTTCAGCACAGCTGGGGAGGCCTCAGGAAACTTATAATCATGTGAAAGGCACCTCTTTGCAGGGCAGCAAGAGAGAGAATGAGTGCTGAGCAACAGGGGAAAGCCCTTATAAAACCATCACGTCTTGTGAGAACTCACTCAGTATCACGAGAACAGTCTGGTCTAAACTGCCATCATGATTCAATTATCTCCTACCAGGTTGCTCTCATGACACATGGGGATTATGGGAACTACAATTCAAGATGAGATTTGGGTGGGGACACAGAGCCAAACCATATCAAAGTGTTTGTTTTATTTTATTTTCTGTGGGAGACAACATATTTAAAAGCCAACTAGAAGGAATCAGTTCAGAAGTTGTTAAATATACAAGAGAGAAGGAGAAAGAAATAACAAAGTTTTCTGAGAAAGTGAAGGAGATAAGATCCAAAGTACACATAGAGATTTAAGTTCCTGTAGTATGACAGCAACAAAGGGACATTAATGGGTATACCTATCTCGTACAAATAGGTTTGCATATTAGGAAAAAATGAAATTAATAGAGTTCCAGTCTGATGGCTTCTTTTTCTTCCAAAACTTGTTTGAAAAACACTGTCATCTGTTAAGAATATGGGGAGGAGAGGGAGCATTATAAATGTGAAGAGGGGTGGATAAAGTCTGAAATAGTCCTTGTGGAAAATGGGGAACTCAACTGAATAGACCTAGACAGGTAGTCTATGAGGAAGCCTAAATGTCATAACATAAATGAAGATTTTCTTGTCATCTTTCCAGCAGCTGTCAGCCTTTACCTTCTCCCACTCTGGGGTAGAACTAATCTTTAATGTCTTCTTCCCTTGAAATACCACGGCACATTTTTCATATCATGATAGAGATCATCTCACTGTATTAAACCATCTGTTAGCATGTCTTGTTCCTAATGATAGACTATGAAATGAACAAGACCATTTCTGATGCCTTCATTTATCTTTGTACTTCAATAGTTTAGCAAATAATGAAAAAATTGTTATTATTAGGACCAGGCAAAAATAATGATAAAAATAACAATAGCAATTTTTAAAAATATAAGTTATTGAACATTTATTTGTGTCATTCACTTTGCTAAGTATATTTTTATTCTCTTATTTGTAATTTAATTTTGTCCTTCCTAATTTGTTTATTTAATAGATTAGGAAACTAAAGCTTAAAGGGATTAAATATCTCCATGGTGGCACTACTACTAACTGAAAAACTTTTTTGAACTCAAGAGTGTTTGATTCAGAACCCATTCTTTTCACCACTGTCTTCTATTGTCTCTCTGTAATACTAATTAAATATTTATTTAGCAAGATTCGCATGTTTCAGAAGAAGTTTTTACTGAATATTTCAAAATTTTCTTCCTTATCCTATTGAAGAAAGAATGAGGCCACAGAGAAAAATCAATTCATTTATTTATTTTGCATAGATGGAATTTATGTAGACAGCACTATCATAAAGGTACTGCAAAAGCAAATTAATATGCGAATACCCTCATCAACTGAATTAGAACTCAACATCATGATTACTGCATCATGCAAGAAGACTATACAGCAACTTAGTTTAGACAGGCATGAGTATCTGCTTAGTTTATTCATTAATAAAAAAGAAAGAATAATCAACTTTGGTTTCAAGACATAAAATGATCCCAAAATTGGTCAGATAAAAATAGGGTGACTTCAGAAAGCCGTTCTAAGATTAGTTTGAAAAGTGATTTAACATATTGCTGAAATGTAAGTGGGTATCCAATCCAAAAGAAATAACAAAACAGAAGCGTTTTTACTATCCCCCAGACTCCTTTTTTTTTTTTTTTTTTTTAGGAAAACATGCAGAGAAAGACAGGAGGATAAAGTGCACAGTTTAGAAATAAATGGAAACCCTTTATATGTTAATCATTTCTGGAATAGTCATGCAGTCTGTGTTTTATGGTCCATTTTATATATTTCTTTAAGTTGTCCATTGATAGAAAAGAATACGTAAAAGCATGAAAAGTGAGAGAGCTTTAGTAATTACATTTTGTCACTTACTAACAGCCAAGGAAAGGAAAAATAACTATAATGATATTTAGTTACCCATCAATATGACTTTTCTAATTTCTAATATGATAAATCAGCACTTCTCAAATATAGGATAAACTTATTATAAATATCTGCCTGTCCATCTATTTGTCATTTATTTACCCCAAATATCTTATATATTTGAAATTTTAAAAATATATATTTTAAAATACTTATATTTTAATCTAACCTATGTTAAATAATTTCAGATCTAAATGTCATAAAATTCATGATATATTTGTGTATGTATGTATATTTGGATGAAAAATTTAATAATTACTTAAAAGCAAATTCCATATATATCATGTATCAACTATGGATTTTAGTTTAGTCTAAATTTCATTGTTGGGGAAAAACATAATAGTGACATGTATGATTTTTGGTACAGAACTAAATGTATGTTCAAATGTAGATTAAAAGGTAACTATAGTAGAAACTATGAAAATATATGAAAACTAGTTTTATAACCTAATTATTTGCAATACATGAATTTTATACATAAAATAATCAACTGGTTTATGATTTATGAGATATATCAGTATGGATGCTTTTGTAAGCAAGTAACAAAAAATCAATCAAAATTGGTTTAAGGGAAAGGAGTTTTATTTACTCACATAACTGGAAGACAAGTGATAAAATGCAGTTGAGTATTAATGCAGTGCCCCCAGCTTCACTTTTTACAAATCTTCCTCTGTGAGGGATTATTTTCACATAACAAATACACCTGTTTTAATAGTTCTGTTTGATGAGTTCTGACAAACATATGCAGCCACTATCCTAATCAAGATCAAACATTTTCTTCACTCTCCCAAATTCTTCTGTGATTTTTATAGTCAACCCTCCTCCTACCCCCATCTGTAGACCTTGGCAGTCACCTCTCTGATTTTCAACTTTACAAACTAGTTTTCTTTTTGCAGAATTCCATAAATCATCAGTCATGTCTGGCTTCTTTTGCTAGCATCACATTTTTGAGCTATATTTATGTGATCGTATGTATCAGTAGTGTGTGTATTTGAAGTTCATGCTTTTACATTTCCAAGTAGTATTACATTGTAAAAATACACCACAATTTGTAAATCCATTCACCTGTTGAGGGAATTTGGATTGTTTCCAAGTTTGGGCTATTATAAGTAAAGCTGTTATGAACATTTGAATATAAGTCTGTGTTTTCATTTTTTTGGGTATTGCTGAATTTTATGGCAAGTGTATGTTTATTTTCCAAAGTAACTATGCCATTTCAGTCTCGCCAACAATATATGAGACTTCAAGTTGCTCTACATTGAAGCCAACATGTAGTATTGTCAATCTTAATTCTATCCTATTATACTTATGTCTAGTGGTATCTCATTGTTTAGTTTTCATTTCCCTGATGAGGAAAGATATTGAGAATATTTTCTAAGTGCTTTTTGGCCATTTATATATCTTCTTTAGTGAAATTTTTTTTAAAAAATATTTCTACCATTTCTATTGGTTTGTTTGCCTTATTATTGAATTTTAAGAGCTATTTATATATTCTCGATACAGATTGTAGGGGAAAGGGTTAACTCAGCAACCTTGAGTTGCTCAGATCTTGTGTATTCCCAAGAAGGGCCTCTTTTCATCACAGGCTTTGGCCAGCTACTAGGAATTGAGCTCATGGACTGCTCTGACTGTTAAGAGTGTTTTGCATGCTTAGGGCCTTTGCACCTACTTTAACAGTTTGTCTAGATTTCATACAAATAATTTATATTGATTATATGATTTATATGATTTATATTGAGCACCAACAGGTAGTTTTGAAATTAGATAGGGTAAATAGTGGTGTTACATTGTGAATGTACTAAATGCTTTAAAATGATTTTACTGTGTTGTACACAGTAAAATGATTAATTTCATGTTATATGAGTTTTACCTTAATAAAAAAAAGTAACAATTTTAAAAATCAAAAAAGGGGACTGGGTACGTTGACTCAAGCCTATAATCCCAGCACTTTGGGAGGCCACGGTGGGTGGATTGTCTGAGGTCAGGATTTCGAGACCAGCCTCTAGTGAAACCCCGTCTCAACTAAAAATAAAAGAATTAGCTGGGCGTGGTGGCGGGCGCCTGTAATCCCAGCTACTCAGGAGGCTGAAGCAGGAGAATCACTTGAACCCGGGAGGCGGAGGTTGCAGTGAGCCGAGGTCGCGTCATTGCACTCTAGTCTGAGCAACAAAAGCGAAACTCTGTCTCAAAAAAAAAAAAAAAAAAAAAGATTTGAATAGACGTTTCTCCAAAGAAGTTATATAAGTGACTACTAAGCATATGAAAATAAATTCTCAGCATCAGTAGTCATTAGGGGAATGCAAATCAAAAACAAAATGTGATACTATCTTACACCCACTAGGGTATCTACAATAAAAAAGACAGATAATAACTGTTGGACAGGATGTGAATAATTTGCAACCCTTAACCATTGCTGGTGGAATATAAAATGGGGCAGTTGCTGAGGAGATCAATTTGACACTTCCTCAAAAAGTTAAAAATAAAATTAACCATAAACCCCAGCAATTCTGCTCCTAGGTAGTTACTTCAGAGAAATAAAAGTTTTGTGTCCACTTGCACACAATGCACAATGTTCACATTAGCATTATTCATAATAGCCAAAGAGTGAAAACAACCCAAATATTCATCAACTGATGAATGGATAAATACAGTATTGTATATGCATTAAATAGAATATTATTCTGCAATGAAAAGAAATGAAATACTGATACAACTTACAAGATGGTTGGATCTTTAAAACAATATTCTCAGTGAAAAAAAAGCCTGGCACAAAAAGGGATAGACTAAATAGTCAGATTTATATAAAATGCCTAGTATAGGGAAACTCAGAGACCAGAAGCAGATTTGTGGTTTCTCAGGGCTGACAGTGGTTGGGGAGAGGGGTGGAGTGGAATGGATATTTACTGTGGGGCATGACATTTCTTTTAGAAGAGACAAAACATTTGGAAATAAATTGAGATGCTCATTTCACAGCCCAGTGAATATACTAAAAACATTGAATTATACACTTCAAATGGGTATACTGTGTGACATGTGAATCGTAGCTCAATGAAGCTGTTTAAAAAACAATCACTATGGGAGTTGGTAACTTGCAGTTGAATTTTAAAATAAGTGTTGACTAAGTTATTAATATATTCAGCTTATCTCTACTTATATGTGCTCAACACAACTTGCAACCTCTTAAAGTTTAAATACTACTTATACAAAAAATGAAAATACTGCATTGTTTCAACATCACAAACACTCACAAAATCCTTTGTGAACCATTCTAACATCAATCAAGAATTTGCTGCATAGGCTTAGAAACTTCTCCTCTAAGAGACAACATTAAATTAAGCATATGAAATAATTTTCAGGAAGATATAATTGATAAAATATTGAGCAATACTAGTGGATAAGACCTGAAAGGAGTAAACTAGCAACTATACCTCGATATTTCTTAATGAACTTTTTCCTTTCTAGTTCAAGACAGGTCACTCTGTGATAAATTGATTAAGTTTATTTTTTAAAATACTTTTTTTTATATTTAAAAAATGGCTTGCGATAGTTTCTGCTTTACCACTTTTGATCTCCAGGAATAGGTATTGAGGGAGTCCAGTTGTGAGAAATGGGAAGAAGAAAAGCAGAATCCGCTGGCTCCTGAAAGCGGTCCATCATAGAGCAGACACACCTCAAATCTTTCATTAATTAGCTGTTTGATATAACTTCTCCAAGTCTTGCCTTCTTCGTTTATAAAATGCATAACATAATAATACATACTTTGGCAGGGTTGTGAAAATCAAATTAGGCAATGTATATAAATCCTTACATAAGTATTCACTATTATGACAACCATTATTATTATTAATGCTTTTGTTGCTATTTTTATTATTTTGATGATCGTGTCTAGGATTAAGAATTCCTGATCCCAAAAGACTATCTAGTGGTCTAAACTTTCTGAAGCAGATTCTGAAAGGATGAGTTTTTTTCCCTTCTTTATTCAGAGTTGGCAGATTGGTCAGGAGATAGGGGAGTCTGTGGTGAGAAGAACATAAATGATTCTATATAATGCTCCTATGGTCTTTGTGATCATATGCTGTGAGGGCACACAGTTTACTAATGAAACCTTGAAGCTCTATGTTATTATCAAAGCACTGAGTTCTTTTATGTACACAAAAAAACTTATCCTATGATGAGTTATAAAACCTTCAAACTCTGTGGCAACCGGTTCTGAAAACACACAAAAGATTTTGCAAATTAAACTGTGAGGTGATATTGGAAAATTGGGCAGCTGTTTGATTTTTTTCATTACACTCCTTGTGATCGTATGCATTGACAACCATATTGAGCAACTCAATTTTCCTTCACTACTGCAAAGCAAATTCTTCCCCAAACGCAGAAATATGTTTCTATTGTGTGACAATACAGACATTCTATTGTCTTCTTTCACCCAGGTTACATCTCAAATACTCAAGAATAAATTGTTCATAGAGTAAAAATGCACAAAGAAACCTACTTGACTTGATAAACTATTTTCTGTTTTTAAATGAAACTACATCACAGAATGGATTTTCCTTTTGGTTAACCTGAGAGTGAGGCAAATTGAAAAACAAAAGAAAAAGAAGTTAGACTTTTTTTTTTTTTTAGAGATTCTTTCTGTCAGATGCTCGAGTAATTCCTTTCTTCTAGGCTAAAAAGAAAATGCTCCCTAGCTCAGGGTATATACTTACCAAATTGGAAAGGGAGCGTTCCCACATTGTCTGTGCTACTCTAAGTTTTGGGTTAAAAGATCATTGTTTTATGTGCATGTATTTATAATTATCTCAGAAAAGTGAATATGAAGTGAGTGGCTTTACTGTCCTTTGAACTTTAGGGGTTACTGTCCCTTGAACTTTAGGGGATGCACAAGAAAATTATGATTTCTTCTACTGGGTTATTCTCTCTTTGGTACTTTCTTTTTATTTCTGCTCTAGTTGACCTATCCAACTTTGACTTTCACATCACTCAGTCTTACATGTTGATGGTCAGTAGCTTTTTTACATAGTTTAGCATTTTTTCTATAGGTTTTTAAAAAATAATATGAAATAATGAGTGCTACCTTTTCTATAATTTTATTTATCCATATCACAGTTCTTTGGGAGTCTTGTTTCCTGTGTTCCCTTGCACATCTAGCCAAGATAAGAAGGAGACAATATTGCCAAACGAAGGGAGATTGAGATTCCAAGTCAAGGAATATTAGAGGTAAAAGAGACTTGGAGATCAGCTGTATAGACTCTTTGCTTTATAGATGAGTAAGTTAAAATTGAAAGGATGAAGCATGCCTCCCATGATTGCACATCATTAAGTGACATTAAATCCTGTTTCCAAATCATCACTTACATATACAGTAGACTATCTACTCTTTGTTGTTGGTGGTGTTAGTAGAGGACATTGATGGCAGTAAGTGATAGCAGCAGTGGATTCAGGCCTTTTTTCCACTGACCCACTCTGTAGACATTTAATTTGATATTGGATTAACAACACTGCAAAACATTGGCAGATTATCAAAGAATGTGCCTGCTTAGGTAGAGCATGAAGTTATACCTGTCTTTATGCATATCAGGACAGTAGAAACAAAGGACACATTTTAGTTTGTTATTCCTGAGATAGGAAGCTTTAATTTTGAGTTTCCCAGATGTATATCTGGGGCACAGTCCACATCACTTAATACAGTTTCAGATGACTGTGTCAGGGGCTTGGGGGCTCATCTTGGTGTGAGGCTCTAGAGTAAACCTATTGAGTCCTGAGTTTCAATGGGTTTAACAGAGTATGTTCTGATTTATCTCAAGACAGAACAATTACACAGTATTTTAGAGAGGCATTACATTTTAATATTATATATTCATTATGTAAAAAATGAGATAAATTAGCAGAATTTGCTAATTCACTAATAAATCCATAGGAATAAAATATGTTGCCTTAGTCTTCGTATCTTTCAAAAGCATGACTACTCCTCTTTTGAAATGCTACTTGAGATGCTTGTCATCTTTAGGCGAGAACATGTGTCTATTTCATTTTATTTAGTGAAAGTTTTCCACTGACTGCTAATTAATTGATAATTTATGCTAGGCATTCCAATTCGATTTCCTGACAAATCCAATCAGAAATCGAAACATGACTTAGAAATTTAGATAAGGAGGAAGCACTGACCAAAGCAGAAATTAGTGTTCATGATCATCAGTGTGACTTGCAGTTTTATATTATCAACAAGAATGGGAGCAATGAAACTTCCAAAGTGCTACTAATTGCTGTCATCATTTCTTGATGACACAACTTCAATGAGCAAGACAGAAAATAAAAGGATTTTCATAAGTTTCTTACTTGTTTTCTGAGAAGTTTTTACCCCTGGATTTGAAGTTTTTGAAAGTATATTACTGTAACATATGAACATTGGGTTGTAGTAGTTGATTAATTTAAAAGAGGATAGTTATTGGGTATATCAGTCAAGGTCCAAATAAGAAAACAGATACCTTTTCAGGTCTTTCAAAGAGGGGAGATTTAATACAGAGGGCAATTACTGGAAACTGCTGTCTATTTTATTTTAAAAGAGAGAACAGCTGAGGCATAAAAAAACAGAAGGTGAAACAACTTATAGCTTAGCAACAGCAGGACAGCACCATATATGAGAGCTGGAGAGATGAGATAAAGAGGTAGTGTTATCAGAGACCAGAAGGTAGGTCCTCCAATGGGAGTTACAATCGTGGGGGCAGTTGGGAAGCTGCATGATGTAAGTTTGGACCAGCAGGATACCTGATCCCTGCCAGAGAAGTCACCAGAAGTAGAAAGAGGAGGATAGAGATACATTGATTTTTTTACCCTGTTCTTACCCTCCAGATTTTGCCATGGCTACTAATGGTCATTTCTAGTTAAAAGTCAGAAGACAAGGGAGACAAATAAAGGTCATTACCAGTGATATTCAGAAGAGCAAGAGAAGTGGTAAGGGTGGAGGACACTTTCACATGAGTATTCACTGATATAAAATAAGAATATCTTGATATATTCAAAAGGATAATATTTATATTTTCATCAAAGAAACAAAAGATGACAGGAAATTTCCAAAATTTAACAATGACAACTCAAATTACAACATGCAACATTTGTCACTGGGTCTTTTAGAAATACAAAGGGGTAAAATAAAACATTTCTACCTTTAATTTTGTATTAAAAGCTTTTATCCAAATGACTTAACATTGCTTTCATTATATATCTGTTGAATACTAAATATTTGTACATGTAATAGCTATGTCTCTATATTCATGCCAATGTTTTATTTTTATTTTTATTATTTATTTATTTATTTATTACACTTTAAGTTCTGGGATACATGTGTAGAACATGTGGGTTTGTTACATAGGTATACATGTGCCATGGTGCTGTACTGCACCCATCAACCCGTCATGTACATTAGGTATTTCTCCTAATGCTGTCCCTCCCCTAGCCCCTCACCTGCCTACAGGTTCTGGTGTGTAATGTTTCCCTCCCTGTGTCCCTTGTTCAACTCCCACTTATGAGTGAGAACATGCAGTGTTTGGTTTTCTGTTCCTGTGTTAGTTTGCTGAGAATGATGGTTTCCAGCTTCATCCATGTCCCTGCAAAGGACATGAACTCATCCTTTT
>NW_012106086.1:86755-87339 GCF_000951045.1 Mandrillus leucophaeus | reverse complement strand
TGGTGGATTATGTTGATTGATTTGCATATGTTGAACCAGCCTTGCATCCCAGGGATGAAGTCAACTTGATCTTGGTGGATAAGCTTTTAGATGTGCTGCTGGATTCCGTTTGCCAGTATTTTACTGAGGATTTTTGCATCGATGATCATCAGGGATATTGGTCTAAAATTCTGTTTTTTGTTGTTGTTGTGTCCCTGCCAGGCTTTGGTATCAGGATGATGCTGGCCTCATAAAATGAGTTAGGGAAGATTCCCTCTTTTTCTCTTGATTGAAATGGTTTCAGAAGGCATAGTACCAGCTCCCCTTTGTACCTCTGGTGGAATTTGACTGTGAATTCGTCTGGTCCTGGACTTTTTTTGGTTGGCAGGATATTAATTATTGCCTCAATTTCAGAGTCTGTTTTTGGTCCATTCAGAGACTCAACTTGTTCCTGGGTTAGTGTTGGGAGGGTGTATGTGTCCAGGAATTTATCTATTTCTTCTAGATTTTCTAGTTTATTTGCATAGAGGTGTTTATAGTGTTCTCTGATGGTATTTTGTATTTCTGTGGGATCAGTGGTGATAGCCCCTTTAATCATTTTTTTT
>NW_012106086.1:77745-83520 GCF_000951045.1 Mandrillus leucophaeus | reverse complement strand
AGAATGATGGTTTCCAGCTTCATCCATGTCCCTGCAAAGGACATGAACTCATCCTTTTTTATGGCTGCATAATATTCCATGGTGTATATGTGCCACATTATCTTTATCCAGTCTGTCATTGATGGGCATTTGGGTTGGTTCCAAGTCTTTGCTGTTGTAAATAGTGCTTCAATAAACATACATGTGTATTCATGCCAATGTTTAAGAGATTTGCTGTAAATATTATTACAGTATAATCCATGCAGGCATGTCAGACAAGTGATAGTATTGGCAACAATTTAGTCATAAATTAACAAAACTCCCATTATTTTAGCCATACTTATGTGGCTGTTTCCTTTATTTACTTAGGCAAAGAT
The DNA here is from genome assembly GCF_000951045.1 of Mandrillus leucophaeus. Taxonomy (NCBI): domain Eukaryota; kingdom Metazoa; phylum Chordata; class Mammalia; order Primates; family Cercopithecidae; genus Mandrillus; species Mandrillus leucophaeus. Next base: position 83,164 of record NW_012106086.1, on the reverse strand, counting down.
CTAGACGCAGAGACACGGAGACAATAACTTTATTTTCAGTCAATCAACAACGATTTTCCTATCTATGTGAGTACAATTATGTTAAGAATTTTAGGAGGAGTAGGAGAAATGACAGACCTGGTTTTCATCTTTAAGAGGCAGTAACAACAAAAAAGAATATATTAAAGTGTTTAGTTGTACTGGCCAAAAGAAAGAATAAGATTAAATGTAGTAATATGGGCTTAAAAGCACAGTTTTCATAGTCAATGTTAACTGTTTATTTTTAGTTTTGTAATGTTTTGCAAATTGCTTTAGAGTATTCGTTTATTGTAATAGAGAAGAGATAGTACCTATCTCATTGAGTGTTTATGAGAAGTGATTAAACATATGAAACAATACAGGGTACAGAATGTACTATCATCAATGAATGGTAGTTATTATTCATAATAATATTAATGTTACTACTAATAATAATGACAAGAGTAGATGGGCAAGACAGGGGAGACTAGAACTGGGCTTTGATAGATCAGTAGAATTTGGATAGGTTAAGGAGGGTATTATTCTAGAAAGTACAAATAGTCTTGAGAAAGGTTTACAAGAAGGGAAAAACACTCACAAGAGATGTATGGGGCCAGTGGACTGAGGGAAAGCTGAGTAAAAAGAGGACTATCGAATCATTGAAGATGTCAAAATAAGACAGTGGTAAGGTTCAACCTCTCTTCCAAGCATAGAATGAAAGTTTTCAAGTTTTTAAAAAATAATTGAGAAGTAAGTAACATAAAATAAAATACACATCTTAATTGTTCAGTTAACAATTGTATAGTCCCTGTCTAAACACCAAAGAAAGCAAAATATAGACCATTTCGAACACACCAGAAATATCCCTCATGCACATTTTCAATAATTTCTTTTCCTCCCCATCATAGCTTCCATGACTTTTTAATATCTGTAACTATTTATTTTATCTGTTCTTGGACTTCCTATAAATGGAATTATTGAATAAGTATTCTTCCATGTCTGTCTTCTTTTATTTAACACATTATTTTTGAAATTGATCATTTGCTGGGTCTTGTATAATGATCTAAATTTTAGGAGATCTATATGTTCAAAAATAACATTTATAATAAAATTTATTTGTTATAACATACCTTATCATTTAAATGCTTTATTTATGATGTTAATTTGTGTTTCCTCTATATTTTTTATCATTTTAGCTAGATCAATTTTTTCAAAAAATCAATTATTCATCTCTGCATTTTCTCAAATTTTTGTTCAATGTCTATTTCACTGGTTTCTACTTTTATTTTTAATTTTTTCTTATTTGCATGTAATTTGCTATTCTTTTTCTAATATATTCAAGTGGACTCTTAGGTTATTATTTTAGACTTTTATTCTTTTTAAAAAACTTTCATTTCAAGCTAAAAATTTTTCTTTTGGCATAAGTGCATCCTTTATTTTTATGCACTGTGATTTTATTCTTTACCCCAATGTATTCTCTAATTTTCCTGTGTATTTTCTTTGAACTATGAGCTATTTGGGAATACTTTAATTTCTAGATTTTCCAAATATTTATAATTTCTCTATACTTATACATATATAGTTATTATGTTTTATGTATTTATTTTATATTTATTCAAATATATGTATTATATATACTAAAGCTTCTATAATTTCTATATATGCTAAGTATATTGCTAGATATAATTTCTTACATGATATCATTGTAGTCTAAGAATAATTCTGTATGATTATAATGATTATAATTATTTGATATGTATTGCAATTTGTTTAAGACCCACGATGTGGTCTTAGCGAATGTTTCAGGTCACTTCAAAAACATGTATATTCTGCAGTTAGAAGTAATATCCTATGTGTATCAATTGGGTCAGATTGATAGTGTAATTAAAATCTATATTTTCACAGACTTTTTGTCTACTTATTCTAATAGTTACTTAGAAAGGTTTGATAAAATCTCCAACTACAATTATGGATTTATCTATTTTTTTCCATTAGTTTTGTTAAATTTGATTGATGTCTTTTGAAACTGTGTAATAATTAAGTGCATACATGCTTGAGATTTTATGTTTTCTTGATGACTTGTTTGTTTTGCCATAACACATGTTCTTTTCTTTCTAGTAGTACTCTTGTCTTGAAATCTTCTTTGTCTGACATTAGTATAACTATGCAAGTTTTCTTATGCTTACTGTTTTCGTGAGAATATTTTCTACACTTTTAATTTGATTTAATCTGTGTCTTTTTATCAAGGATGTTTTTTGTAAACAGCATATATTTAGGTATTGTTTTGTTATTCAGTATAGTAAGCTCTTTTAATTGGAATGGTTATCCCATTTACATAGAATGTAATTATTTATATGTTTGTTTCAGTGTTCCATTTTGGTATTAATTGCTGGTCTTGTTTGTACTTTTTTTTCCCTGTTCTTCCTTTCATGTCTTCCGTTTGGTAAATCACATTTTTTGTGGGGGGAGGGTATTTTATTATCTCTTGTATTGACATTTTAGTTATATCTCTTTTTAAATTGGTTGCTTTAGAAATTACAGTAGAAATTATTAAGTCACTACAGTCTACCTTTAAATAATAATAACATATGACCTCACAGTCTGCATAAGAATCTTATAAAAGTTTTAACAGTATAATTCCATTTATTTTCCCTATTCTTTGTTTCTTGGGTTATCATAATTTACTTCCAGATATGCTCTATTTTTAAAATAAAAAACGAGTCCTTTAAAATTTATAAATGTAACAAAATATAAAAAATATAATCAAGGTAATTTAAAGTCTTTTATGTTTACTCAGTTATTTACTTTTTCTGATAGCTTCATACATTTGTAAAGAATTTGGTTTCCTCTGGTTGCCCTTTATTTCAACTTAAATAACTTATTTTTCTATTTATTTATGTACTATGTATTAATTTATTGAAGTGTAGATTTGCTGGAGACAAACTCTTAACTTTTGGCTATCTGATAATATCTCTACCACTTTCATAGTTTAAAGATATTTTCACTACAGATAGACAGTATTTATTTATTTATGTTTAGCACTTTAAAGTTATTCCATATGCCTCTAGCTTTTATTGTTCTGATAAAATGGTAGCCAACATTTATATTATTTTTTTTCCTGTATGTATTGAGTCTTTTGTTCTCTATTTTTACAAATTGTTATTTATTTTGATTTTCAGGAACTTGATTATTCTACAAATAGGCATTGTTTTCTTGGTATTTATCCTTTTTTCGTTGCTGACCATTTTGGACCAGTGGGTTGATGTCTGTTCCTAGTTTTTTAACATGTCATTCATTATCTCATCATTCTGCCTCATTCTCTCTCTTTTTGAGGGAACTACAATACATATAACTGTTTTGTTATGTTCACTTTTTTCATTTTAAGTTTTAGTTGGGATTCTTCCTATTTAACTGCTCTTCAAATTTTCTGATAATTTTCTCTATTGTTAAGTCATTAAATCAATTTTTTATTTTGGACATGGCATTTTTCATTGTAAGTATTTCCTTTTTGTTTGAGACAGGGTCTCGCTCTGTCACCCAGGCTGGAATGCAATGATTCCATCATGGCTCATTGCAACCTTTGCCTACTGGGCTCTAACAACCCTCCCACCTCAGCCTTCTGAGTAGCTGGGACCACAGGCATGCACTACCACACTTGGCTAATTTTTGCATTTTTTTTGTAGAGATGAGGTTTTTCCATGTGTCCCAGGCTAGTCTGAAACTCCTGGGCTTAAGCAATACACCCACTTGCTGTCCCAAAGTGCTGGGATTACAGGCATAAGCCACTGAGTCCATCCTATTTTTTTGTTATGCTTTTATCTCTCTGATAAATTTCCCACCTCTTTACACATTTCATTAACCTTTTCTTCTGGAACCTCTAGTATTTTAAAGCCCACGTCAATAATTTCATTGTCTTGAAAATCTCTGGATCTGCATTTATTAACTGTTTCTTCTGAGCAAGAGTCTCATTTTATTACTTTTACATGTGTCCTACAATGTTTTATTGTATACAGGTAAGTTTGCATAAATATCAGTAGAGATAGAAGTAAATAATATTTACCTTCAAGAAGGGCACACCACCTTTTTCAGACTGCTGGAGAGGTGTCGAAGTCATTCTGATCTGTAGATGTATTGGATCTGAACTTTGTTGTGGCTTTAATTTATTTTACCACTGATTTTAAGCACTTTTAGCCTGGGAACAGGACATTCCTTTTAGTGAGATCGAGGATATGTGCAATAACAACATTCTGGAAATTTACCTGGTTTACAGTCACGCGACCAATTTTTGTAAATGTGAGAAATATTTTTCTACTTTCTATCCTAGCTGCTAGAATTTGGAGCAGCTGTGGAGTTTTTTGTTTTGATTGTGCTTTCCAGTCCTACCCCTTGCTTACTGGACCATAGTATATCTTTTAAGAGCACTGAGGTCTCCTCAAGGCATTCAGAGAGCAAATGCTCTTCACTCTATTAAGGTCTAGAATGCCCCAGATGTGTTTCTTTCAATTCTACTGGTGTGTTCCCAGTCTTTCATGTTTGAAAGCCTAAAGTTACTGTTAACATTTTTTTTTTTAACTTTCTTTTCTTGATCTCCCACCTGCTAAGGCTGCTGCCTTGAATATACAGGAAACCTTACACACCTGAGGGAGAATTTCCCTGAACTTCTCTTCCTTCCCTGACTCTGGAGATTACTATAACATTGCTAAGGTGGTAACATCTATAGTCCAGCTTTTCTTAAGGACAAGCTCTATTGTTTTCCTTACCTTTTTTATGGCACATTCTTCATCCTCTCATTAGTATTCTAAGAATATAAATGTCTTGTCACTTTTCATAGTTTAATTCATTTGTGTTTCTTTTCTTTCTTTCTTTTTTTTAATTATACTTTAAGTTCTAGGGTACATGTGCACAACGTGCAGGTTTGTTACATATGTATACATGTGCCATGTTAGTTTGCTGCATCCATTAACTCGTCATTTACACTAGGTATTTCTCCTAATGCTATCCCTCCCCCATCCCTCTACCCTACGGCCCCAGTGAGTGATGTTCCCTGCCCTGTGCCCAAGTGATCTCATTGTTCAATTCCCACCTATGAGTGAGAACACGCGGTGTTTGGTTTTCTCTCCTTGTGATAGTTTGTTCAGAATGATGGTTTCCAGCTACATCCATGTCGCTATGAAAGACATGAACTGATCCTTTTTTATGGCTGCATAGTATTCCATGGTGTATATGTGCCACATTTTCTTAATCCAGTCTATCATTAATGGACATTTGGGTTGGTTCCAAGTCTTTGCTATTGTGAATATTGCCACAATAAATATACGTGTGCATGTGTCTTTATAGTAGCATGATTTATAATCCTTTGGGTATATACCCAGTAATGGGATTGCTGGGTCAAATGGTATTTCTAGTTCTAGATCCTTGAGGA
>NW_012106086.1:75956-77025 GCF_000951045.1 Mandrillus leucophaeus | reverse complement strand
AGTTTAGGTCTAACACTTAAGTCTTTAATCTATCTTGAATTAATTTTTGTATAAGGTGTAAGAAAGGGATCCAGTTTCAGCTTTCTAAATATGGCTAGCCAGTTTTCCCAGCACCATTTATTAAATAAGGGAATCCTTTCCCCATTTCTTGTGTTTGTCAGGTTTGTCAAAGATCAGATGGTTGTAGATGTGTGGTGTTATTTCTGAGGGCTCTGTTCAGTTCCATTGGTTTGCATCTCTCTTTTGGTACCAGTACCATTCTGTTTTGGTTATTGTAGCGTAGTAGCATAGTTTGAAGTCAGGTAGTGTGATGCCTCAAGCTTTGTTCTTTTGGCTTAGGATTGTCTTGGCAATGCAGGCTCTTTTTTGGTTCCATACAAACTTTAAAGTAGTTTTTTCCAATTCTGTGAAGAAAGTCATTGGTAGCTTGATGGGGATGGCATTGAATCATTGAATCTATAAATTACCTTGGGCAGTATGGCCATTTTCACAATATTGGTTCTTCCTATCCATGAGCATGGAATGTTCTTCCCTTTGTTTGTTTGTGTCCTCTTTTGTTTCATTGAGCAGTGGTTTGTAGTTTTCCTTGAAGAGGTCCTTCACATCTCTTGTAAGTTGGATTCTTAGGTATTTTATTCTCTTTGTAGCAATTGTGAATGGGAGTTCACTCACAATTTCCCTCTCTGTTTGTTATTGATGTATAAGAATGCTTGTGATTTTTGCATGTTGATTTTGTATCCTGAGACTTTGCTGAAGTTGCTTATCAGCTTAAGAAGATTTTGGCTGAGATGATGGGGTTTTCTAAATATACAATCATATCATCTGCAAACAGGGACAATTTGACTTCCTGTTTTCCTAATTGAATACCCTTTATTTCTTTCCCCTGCCTGATTTCCCTGGCCAGAACTTCCAACACTACGTTGAATAGGAGTGGTGAGAGGGGGCATCCCTGTCTTGTGCCAGTTTTTGAAGGGAATGCTTCCAGTTTTTGCCCATTCAGTATGATACTGACTGTGGGTTTGTCATAAATAGCTCTTATTATTTTGAGATACGTTCCATCAATACCTAG